>NC_138780.1:192250539-192630539 GCF_965119305.1 Pelophylax lessonae | reverse complement strand
AGAGCTGACTGAGAGGGAGACAATGGAGACCCGGTGGCAAGGGGGCGGCTGCCTCCTCTTCTGTAGCAGTGGCACGTGGCCACAGTAGGTTGTCCTGAGGGCCAGAGGAACGGAGCTGAACCCAGAGAGCTGACTGAGAGGGAGACAATGGAGACCCGGAGGCAAGGGGGCGGCTGCCTCCTCTTCTGTAGCAGTGGCACGTGGCCACAGTAGGTTGTCCTGAGGGCCAGAGGAATGGAGCTGAACCCAGAGAGCTGACTGAGAGGGAGACAATGGAGACCCGGAGGCAAGGGGGCGGCTGCCTCCTCTTCTGTAGCAGTGGCACGTGGCCACAGTAGGTTGTCCTGAGGGCCAGAGGAATGGAGCTGAACCCAGAGAGCTGACTGAGAGGGAGACAATGGAGACCCGGAGGCAAGGGGGCGGCTGCCTCCTCTTCTGTAGCAGTGGCACGTGGCCACAGTAGGTTGTCCTGAGGGCCAGAGAAATGGAACTGAACTCAGAGGTCCAGGAGAGCTGACTGGAGGGGAGACACTGAAGACCCTAGAAAAACAGAATCGTGAGTACAGGGGCTCGTGTCCTGGGGTCTGACCTGGAGGGGTGGGGCACCCCTGGAGTAGGACAGTCAGTGGACGGGTGTCAGTAGTCAAGAGAGAGGATACTAGGAGAGTGTCCTGAAGATAACATAGTTCATCAAGTCATCTTAAGAAAGAGACTAAAAACTAGATTCACCTCAGTGGCAAGGTGAATCAACAGCCTGGCTAAAGATAGAGGTCCTCCAACATTGTAAATAGTTAATTCGGAGTATCCCACTATTCCCTTCTCCCATCCCTAAATTTATAATAAAACATAAGAACAACCACATACCCCTGGACTGGTTACTGCAGCGAGCCGAGGAGGAGAAGTGAGAGACTGTGCATGTCAAGGTTGCTACTGGTAATTCAGGGGGACCCGAAAATGTGAAATCTGGCAGTCCTCAAGGGGGCAGTACTACAAAACACATCATATTAAAAAAAAAAATTTTCATCAATTTAGTCAATGTATTCTGCTACATATTTTTGGTAAATTGATTTGTCTGCATGAAAGTTCTAGCATCTTCAAACTATGGGATAGTTAAACAAGTTTTTGACACAATCCTCTACATTTGGTGTCTTTCGGTAAGCCCTGCTGAACATCGGGCACACAACTAAATCCACAGATAAAATAATATATATGTGAGCTGTTTTAGCTGTGGGTTTAGGTGCAGTTAGCCTCTGTTCATCATTTGTGCTCTTTAGTTGAATAACACGCTTACAACTTTTGGGATAGCTCTGTTTTATGGGGCTCTTTTATGGTCCAGTTGGTCGTGTTGTAGATGAAACGGGCCATTGACACATCTCCCCCCCCCCCCCCCTCCCCTCCCCACCTCCCCTCCCCGTGAGGGCCGATCACATGTTATTTCTATTTACGGATTCCTGCAATAGAAGTTTTGGTCACGTGACCAGCCTTTACTATCCCAGCAAATATTCCCCACGGCTTATCTAACCACCTTTTAATGGCGCTTTTCCACTGCATGGAACCGAACGGTTCGGCTCGCTTTTGTGCTTTTCCACTGCATGGTACCGCATGGTATGGTATAGGAACGGTTCGGTACGGCGGCGCTTTTCCACTGCATGGAACTGAACGGTACGGCTCTCAAAAACAGTACCACCTCGATTGTGGTTCCAAGAGGTACCATACCCAGTACCATATCCCACAATCCTTTGCATGCAGTCACTACTAGCCACTGATTGGTCAGAGAATCCCACCCACCCCGTTGTTATCCCACCCACTTAACTTTAGTACTACTTTAGTGGAAAGGCAAACCTATACCGTACCGTTCCAACACCGTACCATGCAGTACCAGCAGTGGAAAAGCAAACCGGGCCGAGTAGAGCCGAGCCGGTACTTGCAGTGGAAAACTGGCATATGCATTGCGTGCTGGTGCTGATTGGTTTCTGCTCTGGATCTCGCGATGGTGTCCTTTACGTAAGTTCAGTGTTTGAATACTACTTATTAAGAAATTCCAGCTGGGGGGCTCAGTAACCTTACCAGGGTTATATCAGTCATACATTCAATTGCCGCAAAAGCAACCTCCTGTTATACAGATTTTCTTTTACATCCAGAAAAAATGCTTGTTTGCATGCCAGGATTAGTGGAGCCTTCGGAGAACTTTTAGGCTGCTCAGAAAGCGCTGCAAAGCGGTCATCAGGGGCGGCACAGTGGTGTAGTGGTTAGCACTTTCACCTAGCAGCAAGAGGGTCGCTGGTTCGAATCCCAACCATGACACTACCTGCCTGGAGTTTGCATGTTCTCCCTGTGCCTGCGTGGGTTTCCTCCGTGTCCTCCGGTTTCCTCCCACCCTCCAAAGACATGCTGGTAGGGTAATTGGATCCTGTATAAAGAAATTGGCCCTACTGTGTATGTATGTATGAATGCGAGTTAGGGACCTTAGATTGTAAGCTCCTTGAGGGCAGGGACTGATGTGAATGTGTAATTTATATGTAAAGTGCTGCGTAAATTGACAGTGCTATATAAGTACCTGAAATAAATAATAAATACATTTCTCATAAACCCCAGAGCTGTGGTTGTGTCTTATACCTCTTTCTGGCATTTTACAAAATTGAAGCCTGGAGCAGATTTGCTGTATGTAAAAGAGAGCCTGCTTTTGAGGCAATGGAATGTGTTACTGCTTTAAAATAGAAGTTATGTTTTTAAAAAAAATAAATAAAAAATCCTACTTATCCACTTTACCACTGGAGGATTTTGCTGTCTTGCGTCCAGGCCACTTTTTGCGATTCGGCACTTCGTGAATTTAACTGACAATTGTGCGGTCATGCAACGCCGTACCCAAACAAAATGTAGGTCCTTTTTTCCCCCACAAACAGAGCTTTCTTTTGGTGGTATTTGATCACCTGTGCGATTTTTACTTTTTGCGCTATAAACAAAAAAAGAGCAACAATTTTGAAAAAATATTTTCACTTTTTTTTATATGAAATTCCCCCCCCCCCCCCCCCCCAAAAAAAAAATGTAAAATTTTTTTTTTTTTATCATTTTAGGCCAATTTGTTTTCTGCTATGTATTTTTGGTAAAGAAAAATCGCAATAAGCGTATTTTGATTGGTTTGCGCAAAAGTTATTGCGTTTACTAACTAAGGGAAAGATTTCTGTCATTTTTGGTGTTTTTTTTTAACGCGTAATGGCGGCGATCTGCGATTTTTTTTTTTTGCGGGACTGCGACATTGCGGCGGACAGATCGGACCCTTAACTGACATTTTTGACACTTTTGGGGTACCAGTGACATTACTGCAGTAATTAGTGCTATACATATGCACTGTTACTGTAAAATGACACTGGCAGTGAAGGGGTTAACTTTTTTTGAGAGGGAGGGGTTATGTGTGTCCCTAGGGGCGTGATTCTAACTGTGATTGGCTGTGGCTTGAGGTGTAGGAACAGTGATCAACAGTCCTACATAGTAGAACCGTATGATCACTATTCCTAGACAGGGGAGAAATTCAGAAAGAAATTCCCCTGGGGGTGGGACTTTAAAGGCACTGAAAATAATATATAACTTGAAACAATGTATACAATTAAATAAATTTATTAAAGAACATGAATACAAAAATTGTATGTTAAAAACAAGTAGCAAGCTGTATACAAATCATGATGTCATGGGGCAAAAACAGATACCGCTGTGTTGAAGGTGAGTGCCCGACGCGTTTCAGAGACACAAATCAGAATTCCTTCTTCAGGGGCTACCTTTATATAGCGGTCTGCAAGTGATCAATCACATATTTATTAATTAATGGTAAGTATACCAAAAAATTTTTTACATATACAGAAAATGCCATAACATGTGCACTAATTATTGTAAACATTATACTGCATATACACTTCAAGCAAAATTTATATTTAACATGATTCCTAGACAGGGGAGAATGACAGGCGGCTTTGTTTACATTAGCCGCCTGCCTTTATCCCTCTCCACCCGACGATCGGGTCCGCCGGTCACACACACACGCGCGTGCGGGGGGGGGTCCGGGAGCGCGTGTGAGGGGCGCTTTGCCTGTGAGGGGCTGACCGCCACAGTAAATAGTCGTGCGGCGGTCAGCAAGCGGTTAAAACGTGTTAGCCTTCAAGGAGCCCAGTGAGGTAACCCCTATGCTCGGGTACGGCTGGATGAGTGCGCTTACTTATGTTTTTATGAGTAGCTTATTATACCTCTTATTTATTACAATCCATTGGATAATGCACTAGGCCTGTGCGCCCTCTTCTGTTTGCTTTTTCAGTGGTCTTAGGACATCCCCAGGCCTAGAGTGCAGCAGGTACAAGGGCGCACCGGCCTAGTGTATTATCCTCCTATAAAGGTTTTATTGAATAAAAGGTATAAAAATACTCACAAACAGAGTCTTGGTATAAGCATATCAAATGGATGTAGTGCCATCCGCATCAGAACCACAGGGTATAGCTTCCTCTGAAGCTAGGCTTGCGCGTTTCGAGGCTTCGCCTCTTCCTCAGAGCCTATTCTTTGATTTTAGTGGTCTCAGACTACCCTGGTCTTGAAAAGGGGCTGCAAGGCCAAAGCATCCAAATAAAGCCAAGTAGAAGGTCTTTCGGTAGCCGCATGATTGTGGCTGGATGTGGTTAGAAGATAGGTGTTTTGCACCATTTTTTTTTGTTTGGTCTAGAGTGCAGCAGGGCTTCAAGGGGCTATCCATAAGTTCAGCGGAACAGCGGTAACTATCCCTGATGGGAAACCTCTCTCCGGTGAGGGCTGACATAAGAAAAGGCTTCTGGCAATGTTTTATTGAAGTCTGTGCCTTCTGTAAATGTTCGCCCTATTTCTGGAACAGGTGTCCTATCCTAGGGGCAGGATGCAGGGACAAGTATGTTCCATTTTTGTTTCGCGGTCCTGGCGTCTTTCAAGTTCTCCCATTTTTTTTTTTACTACTATTTATTCATTTATTCCTGCCCTTACTATAGCTGAAAGATGGCTACATCGCGGGCTTAGTTTGCTGGGAGGGCGTCCATGGACTCTGAACTTCAGCTGATCACAGGTCAGGGTAGTGGGCCAACCACAGAGGCCCTTTACCACCACATGATCCGCTGCCAGCCAACGACCGCTGATCACAGGATGGAAACACAAGCTGGTTATCGACTTATCTAGAAGATGAAAGCCAATAACTAACTGGCGTGTATTAACCACTTAAGCCCCGGAAGATTTTACCCCCTTCCTGACCAGGGCCTATTTTGTGATTCGGCACTGCGTGACTTTAACGGACAATTGCGCGGTCGTGCGACGCTGTATCTAAACGAATTTAACGTCCTTTTTTTCCCATAAACAGAGCTTTCTTTTGGTAGTATTTGATCACCTGTGCGATTTTTTTTTTTTTTTTTTTTTTTTTTTTTTTTTGATCATGCGCTAGAAAACAAAAAAAAGAGCGTCAATTTTGCAAAAATAACAATATTTTTCACATTTTTTTTATATGAAATTCCCCCCCCAAAAAAATGTAAAAATCAAAATTTTTTAACATTTTTGGCCAATTTGTTTTATGCTACATATGTTTGGTAAAAAAAAAAATCGCAAAAAGCGTATTTTGATTGGTTTGCGCAAAAGTTATTGCGTTTACTAAGGGAAAGGTTTTTGACGTTTTTGTTGTGTTTTTTTTTTTTAAACTAGTAATGGCGGCGATCTGTGATTTTTTTTTTTTTTTTTTTTTTTTTTTTTTTTGCGGGACTGCGACATTGCGGCGGACAGATCGGACCCTTGACTGACATTTTTGGCACTTTTGGGGTTACCAGTGACATTACTGCAGTAATCAGTGCTAAAAATATGCACTGTTACTGCAAAATGACACTGGCAGGGAAGGGGTTAACTGTATTGGAGAGGGAGGGGTTAAGTGTGTCCTAGGGGCGTGTTTCTAACTGTGATTGGCTGTGGCTACTAGTGTAAGAACAGTGATCAACGGTCCTACATAGTAGAACCGTGTGATCTCCATTCTTACACAGGGAAGAATGACAGGCGGCTTTGTTTACATTAGCCGCCTGCCTTTCTCCCGGTGTAACGGGCAATCGCGAGTGCCTCTTGCGGCGCGCGCGCGCTCGCTCCCTAGAGCCTCACAGGCTAGCGACGTAGTACTACGTCGCTTTGCCTGTGAGGGGCTGACCGCTGCAGTAAATAGTCGTGCGGCGGTTGGCAAGTGGTTAAAGGGACATTGCCACTAATAATTAGGGCACTGATTATCCGTGCAGTTGCACCAGTGCCACTTATCAGTGCCCATCAGTTCTGCCAATCGATGCCTATCAATGCCTCCTCTTCAGTGTCACCTATCAGTGCCACCTCATTAGCGCACATCAGTAAAGGAGAAAAATTACCTGTTTGCAACATTTTATAACAAACAATGAAAAATGTTTTTTTGGGGTTTTTTTTCAAAATTTTCGGTCTTTTTTCGTTTAGAAAAAAATAAAAAACCCAGTGATGATTAAATACCACCAAAAGAAAGCTTTATTGGTGTGAAAAAAAGAATAAAAATGTTATATGGGTTCAGTGTTACATGATCGCACAATTGTAATTCAAAGTGTGACAGCACCTGAAAATTGGCCTGGGCAGGTAGGGGGTAAAAGTTCCCAGCAGTCAAGTGGTTAATTCTTACTGAGCACTTTAATTGGCCGGTGTATCATTCCTCAGGTCCAGCATCTACGAGATAAAGAACAGCGCCTCAACCAAGAACTGGAGCGGCTGCGCAATCACCTGCTGGAAATGGAGGACTCGTACACACGCGAGGCTGTGGCCGCTGAGGATCGGGAGATGGAGCTCAGAAAGAAACTCAAAGCCTTAGAAGAGAAGCTCCTATCTTCCTCCACAGCAGTGGAGACAGCCAGGTACCCGTCTGCAGTGTAAGAACAATGTTTGGGTGTAAAATTCATAGAATATGTGATCTCTAACTTGCCCCTTTTTTTTTTTTTGTTTTTTAGCCACCAGGCTACAATGCAGGTGGAGTCTCTACAGGAGCAGCTAAATCATGTGTCTCATCAGAGAGATGAAGCTTTAATGCAACTGAAGATGTCCCAAGAGCAAGTCAAACAATATGAGATATCACTGACCAACCTGCAGATAGTGCTAGAGCAGTTCCAACAAGGTAAGGCAGTTTGAGAGTATCTAAACCCAAAAATGTCATTTCTTTGAGGGCACAAGAATTCAGAGGTTATAATTTTGCTTACAATAGGTTTTGGACACTAGCAAACAAATTGTGAGCCAGCCCAGTATAACCCCTCCTACTGCCAGCATGCCTTCGTTTTTTGCTAGTGTCCCGGGATGATGGGTGTCTCTTCTCTGCTATGCTTAGAAAAGTCTTAACTTTCTCTTACGTCCTCTGACAGACGCAGCCTCTTCTAAATTTCATCACTATTGGGTAATGGTGCCCTCTGCAGGAGCAGGCTAGGTAGTGAAACTTCATTAAAAAGCTTTAACTAGACACACCTTAGGGCAGGGGCATCCAAACTACGGCCCTCCAGCTGTTGCGCAACTAGACATCCCATGAGGCATTGTAAAGCTCTGACATTCCCTCCCATCATGACTAGGCATGATGGGAATTGTAGTTCTAGAACAGCTGGAGGGCCATAGTTTGGACACCCCTGCCTTAGGGGCTGTCCCTCTAGACCAGTGGTCCTCAACCCTGGCCTACAGGGCCCACTAACAGGCCAGGTTTGCAAGATAACTAAAATACATCCCAGGTGATATCATTTGCTGTTCAGTGATTGCAGTATTCTAGTCTGCATCTCCCCAAGGTAATACTTAAAATCTAGCCTGTTAGTGGGCCCTGAGGACCGAAGTTGAGGACCACTACTCTAGACCACAGGTGTAAAAACACAAGGCCGTGGGCCGAATGCAGCCCCCCAGGCCATTTTATGTGGCCCTCGCACCTCTCCTACAGCTGCAGCACCCCCCTTGTTTCTGCTCCCACCTTGTCTCAGTAGTCTGCAGCAGAGAGGACAGAACTCCTTTGCCAGATCCAGCGCCTCTCTGTGCAGCTGCAGAAAGGCTCACCTTTACACCCCCCCCCCCCTTCTGAGTAGTCCGCAGCAGAGAGGAGGGCAGAACTCCTCCTACAGATCCTGCACCTCTCGGTGCATCCGCAACACCACCTTGTCTCTGCCTCTCCTGATCTCAGTATTTAGCAGACTCTGGAAGCTGACTCCAGCCCTTCTCTGGTCCTCTTCTAGACCCTGTACTTTCTTCTTTCCAGATCCACTTGCATCTTCTTCCTGGCAGTAGGTAAGGGGGTGCATTGTGATGTAAGGAAGGGTGAGTGACTCTTGACTTCTGATGGTGGGTGGGGCTCTTGACATCTCGTGTAAGGTGGCATGGGGTGCTCTGGCCATCTAATCTTACAGATATAACAAGCCCTTTGAGGGCAACCATAATGCTGATTTGGCCCCCGCTGAAACTGAGTTTGACACCCCTGCTCTTGACATTACCCTCAGACACTTAGAGCTTACTAATCAGTTTCTTGCTGCCCAGCTCAGGAGTAGGACCTAGGATACCCTGCTGGGACTCCGGTTTCTTTGAAAAATGTTTATTTTATTTTCTTCACTCACTATTGCTAGCTTATCAGCGACAGCATGATAAGCATGCGTAGGTTGTGGTCCGAGCATGCGTAGGTTGCGGTCCGCCCAGGCCTCGCCGCGACGGTGCCCCGGCGGATGGGGACGAGCCTGCGAAGAAACTCCTTCGCCGGGGCGCATCAACCTGGAACGCCCTGTGTTGCAGCGTCCCCTCTTGGCTGACGGCCCCACCACTCAGGGTGGGAGGCGAGCTGTCTGCATTGCATACTAGCACATTATGTCTTTACTTTCCAAGTAAGAAAAAGAAAACGACAGACTTGCACTTTAAAGGGATAAGTCCACCCTAACACTAAAATCCCTGCATCTATAGATCTCCACAATCTAACACCTACCTATCTAGCCCTGTAAAAAGAAATCAGTATACTTCCCTTTTTTTGAAGCCGATCCGAGCCGATCACACTCTGAGGTGTCAGCTTCGGTTTCTCTGTGTAGGCGGGTGCAGAGGACACATCTGACAGCAGATGCCCCATAGTAAGTCTATGGGTGACGTTACTCCCCATTCATTTCACAGCCGTTGTCGGCCGTGTCCTCTGCAGAGCTTCCACCGCTGGAGATCGGGTCGGATCGGCTACTAAAAAGGTAAGTACACGGATTTCTTCTTTACAGGGCTAGATAGGTTAGTGTTAGATCGTGGAGCTCTATAGATGTAGGGATTTTAGTTTTCGGGTGAACTTATCCTTAAACTGAAAATTACATTTTAAAAAAAAAAGTATGTGTGTGTGTATATATATATATATATATATATATATATATATATATATATATATATATATATATATATATATATATATATATAAAATCTCTCTCTCTATCTATCTATCTATATATATATATATATATATATATATATATGTGTGTGTGTATATATTTATCTATATGTGTGTGTGTGTGTGTATATATATTTATATATATGTGTGTGTATATATATTTATATATATGTGTGTGTGTGTGTGTATATATATTTATATATATATATGTGTGTGTATATATATATATATATATATATATATATATATATATATATATATATAATTTATTTGTATTATATTTTACTTTTTATTTAATATCATGAATTTAAATGAATAGGAGTCTGTTGGCCATTATCGGTACCTTTTAGCACAAGAAAAGAAAAATGCATCCCTTTAAACTCTGTCTTCACTGGTCTTGCTTGCTGCATTTTTGGTCTGTTAAAAATAAAAAATAAAAAACACATCTTTCTGTTGATATGCATTGAAAACGCAGCAAGAACACATCAATAACGCACCTCTTAGGTTTGTGTTTTTTTGAGTCAAATGACCTATGAAAAACACACCATATAAGCACAGTAAAATCCTAGTAAAGTCGCATGCCTTTTCAGTGTCATTAGCGGCACCTTTTTCTCTAACTGCAAAACTACTCCTATAAGTTCTGTGTGCAGAGGGCTTAGAAGTCTACTTCTTGTATAGTACATCAACACGCATGGATGGCTTGGTGTGAGACTAGAAGAATTGACCCCAGGGAATCTTCTGTAGGACAAATCCTGGTAGCGAGCCCTTAGTACCATCAAAGGCCAGATCTTGGCACTGGCTATCTTGTTCTAAAGAGCGCTGGCTTCTCACACTTTAGGACACTTTGTGCAGGGGGTCATCCCTTGTTCGCTTTTCTGTGACTACATGGAATCTGAATTTCGTAGTCTTGGCACGGAGACCATGATTTGAAATGTTCCCCTTGTCATTTTTTTACCAGGCTGCTTTCCTTATTGCCAATACGTCTGAACTGGCGACCTTACCCTCCAAAGAATCCTTTCTGGTCTTGCACAAGGACAGGGTGGTGCTGAGGCTGAAAACCTCCTTTCTTCTAAGGCTGCATTCACATGTCAGCGTATTGATCGAAAAATTGAGTCTCTCATAGAAGCAGTGGCTGCAAGATAAATCGGCAGAGAACAATCCACAACCAGGCAATGAGGGAGATATCCTCCTGATGAACTGTAGCCAGACAGAGATAGAAAAACGATGTCCTAGTTGAGGTGAAAGGCTGAAACCGACCTTAAGGCTGCATTCACATGTCAGCGTATTGATCGCTGGCAGAATCGCCGTGATTCCGCCCGCGATCCGGAAATCATTGCAAATCCTGTGCGTTGCCCGTGATTTGCAATAGCACCCCAAACGCTGGGCGATGTTGCGTGATTTCCGTCTGCCGCATCGTGGTAACATCGTGCAAAAAAAAATCGCGGGACGCATTACGCTCCAAAGAAGCTCTTGTACTTTTTTGGGCGTAATGCGTCCCGCAATTTTTTTTTTGCACGATGTTACCGCGATTCGGCAGGCGGAAATCGCGGCAACATCGCCCAGCGTTTGGGGTGCTATTGCAAATCACGGGCAACGCACAGGCGTCCCGCGATTTGCAATGATTTCCGGATCGCGGGCGGAATCGCGGCGATTCTGCCCGCGATCAATACGCTGACATGTGAATGCAGCCTTAAGGTCGGTTTCAGCCTTTCACCTCAACTAGGACATCGTTCTTCTATCTCTGTCTGGCTACAGTTCATCAGGAGGATATCTCCCTCATTGTCTGGTTGTGGATTGTGCTCTGCTGGTTTATTTTGCAGCCACTGCTTCTATGAGAGACTGAATTTTTCGTTCCTGTGGTTCAGACAGACCAATATTTAGGCTTATTGTCTGGAGGATCAGGTCCCACCCTTTCCTGTCGGCACACGCTACTAGATTATTTAGCACTTCTTGGGTTTTTCAGCATAGTGATCCTAAACACGCACTGTTTAATTTACATTGTCCCTTCTATTTCTGTATGTGGATGATGACACTCCTTATTTAAAAAAAGAAATCTAACTTTTTTATATATCCAGCTGTCACATGACCCAGCTCTCTCCCAGCCTGTCTGCAGGGAAACCTAGGCAGGAGGAGCTTCTAGTCCTCTGCTGCTGGTCACATGTTCAAAATAAAAAAGCCTTTGGAATACAGAGTAAAAAAATATCAATAAACTGTTTTAAATTGTCATACAAATACATTTTTGAAATAAAACCTTTATTATTTTTTGGCAATACCATGATGTGGATAATTTTTTGCCAGTCACAGCATGTCACTCACTTCCAGCCTGTGACTTAGAATAACAGGGAGGTGAAGCCCCCATTAATCCACATGTAATATTCGCCCCCCCCCCTATTGTGTTTAGCTGCTTAGTTGCAATGGGGGGAGGAGGGAGGGAGTGGGCTGTCATTTACCACTGTGTATACGCCCACATCTGTGACTCTATAGTCATACGGCCTGCCCAGATGTGATGGGGAGGAAAAGCTCAGCATAGAAACTCACTGAAAACTGAGCATGTGCAGAGATGCAACAACAGCTGCAAAACCCCACCTGGATTGGGGACATGGACAGAAGGGGGAGATAGAGAGCAGTAGGATTTACCAGGTTTTTTACAGAATAAGAATCTCTTAGTGATTCAGGGTGAGTATGAACAGCATGTAATACACAATTTATTGATAGTTTTCTTTTATGATGGGGTTTAGTGACACTTTAACCCCTTAACGCCGGTGTTCTGCCAAAAACTCCAACTCACCAAAATCTCCAACCACGTCGCTTCCGGTGAGTGCACACGAGGAGTAATTGAAGATTTCTCGACCACTTGGTGTTTTCACAGAACATCGGCAGCCTATATGTGTTTTCACAGTACATGCGGCGACAACTAGTTCGTCTGCTAGTTGTCGCCGCCTTGGAGGTGGCCATGTTGTTGATTACTAGCGGGCAGACTAACAATGTCCAATCAATATATTGTGTGCTGGAATGTATACACTGCCGCCTGTTCTGTGAAAACACCAAGTGGTCGAAAACTCCAATTATTCCTGCTGTGCTGTCATTGTGACGTGGTTGGAGTTCTGGGCAAGTTGGGAGTTTTCGGCAGAACGCTGGCACCTCCCGGCCTTTTAAGAGGTTTCTGATGCTGGGAGGCGTGGCGGGGTTCCTGATCATGTGACCGCCGTGATCCCATCACACACATTCCTAGGGAAAGCTCGGTGCTGTAGCAACCACCAGCTGGAGACTGGATCATAAACGCCCCAAAGAATATATTTACCAGCACACCTCGGACCTTCAGTCCAAACCGTTTTTTTTATTTCAGCATGATCACATCACAAGCAAGAAAATGCAACGTCTCGGGGTCATGCAGGACCCCTACGTCGGGCATGTGAAGAAGGGGTCCTGGGTTACTCCCAAATGTTCTACTTTCTTGCTTGTGATGTGATCATGCTGAAATAAAAAACGTTTAGACTGAAGACTTGAGGTGTGCTGGCAAATATATACTTTGCGCCATGATTGGCTGTCACAGCGGTCACATGATCGCCAGTAGAGATCAGGAGCTTTCCCTTAGCCGCTGGTGTCTGTGCCAGGAGAGTTCAGGGCGCGCGGTCTGGGCACAGCTCTGTTTACATTCTGGTACGCATATATAGGCAGTCCCCGAGTTAGCAACATCCAACTTGCATGCGACTCATACTTACAAACAGAGGGAGACAACAGGAAGTGAGAGGAAATCTATCCCTAGGGTGGGAAATTCACTCCTGTAAGAGTTATCGTAGAAAAAGGCTTCTCCACTGAAGCTTTATCACTAATTCTTGTTTCCATGACAACCCAAAATTTTCAAAATCCATTTGTTACAGGTACAGAAAGTGAGATGCACTCTTCTGAACAGGGGCATAGACCGCAAAACAAACATTACAGTGGTGTTAACCCTTCCCTATGCTATCCAAAAAACTTAAATTTTTTGGTTTGGAGTTGCACATTTAAAAAACGTACCTGTTCCAATTTACACACAAATTCAACTTAAGAACAAACCTACAGACCCAATCTTGTTTGTAACCCGGGGACTGCCTGTATGAGGCCTCTAAAGGCCAACCCGCCGGTGCAAGGAGGTTAAGCAACGGTTTCCCAGATTAGCAAGACTGCCACGTGGTCTTCAGTTATCACAATCTGCATGTTGTAACAGGTGGATGTTTAGGCCTCATCTTATGCCAGCTTTGGGGCATAAGGTCCTTCAGGCAGCTCTTTGAGCTGCAGGATGTCCCTAATTCTAATCACAAAATAAATAGCTGCTCCACCGTGTAACCATCAGGAGGAGGATAAACCCGTGCACTGGCTAAAGTGTCTCCACATTCCGACAAAGATCCATGCAGCAAAATAAACCCGGCAACAAGGTGTCCTCTGTAAATATGAATCCTTTATTGACTACATGGTGGGTATTCAGCACAGAATGCTAACGCGTTTCGCTTACTCAGCCTTACTGAGTAGTCAAAACGCATTAGCCTTCCATGCTGCATCCCCGCTATGTAGTCAATATAGGATTTATATTTGCAGATGACACCTTGTTGCAGGCCTTATTTTGCTGCAATGAGTCCCCAGTTCTGTTGTCTGAGTGGGCCTGTTGGTGTTTCCCACAACTTTTTTTTTTTCCCCATCTGTATATGAATTCCGGTGTCCCTCAATGGATGAGGAAGGAATACATGTTTTCTCAGATACACTTGGGTTATACTGCCTTCTACAGGACTGGAGAGTGGCAAACCCAAAATTTGTGTTCAACCTAGTGTAACCTCTCCTGCTCCCAGCATGCCTAATAATAACTGTAATAAACAGGACCTGTGTCCCTCAATGAACGCCAAGTAATGCATTTTACAGTAAGTATAAAAATCCCATTATTTTATCTAAGTAATGAATAATATGTTCTGTTTATTTCCACAGAGGAGAAGGCCATGTACTCTGCAGAGCTGGACAAATACAAGAGACAAAACACAGAGCTACGACAGAAGGTGGAAAAAATGGAAGATAAAGCTGTGTACCTGCAGGTACGGGGATCATGAGATTTCAGTCATTAGGTTAAAATGATACAGAATACCATTGATCCATTGATTTGAGCTGAGGACTTCACAATTCCCCCCCCCCCCCCCCCCACAATAGTGTCACATAAATATACCATCAAAGGAAAGGTACATATAGACAGGGCAATGCAAAAGTTCCCCAGCATGCTTTCCAGCTAGTCAGCACTTACCTCTGGTTTTGAAGGTGCCCAACTGGCAGGATGTTTGATATTCTCAACCAAGCATTTATTATTCACTGCTCTCCTAATAGAAACATGGGTGTTCTGGGATTGCCGGCCCACTCTCCTAATAGAAACACGGGTGTTCTGGGATTGCCGGCCCACTTTCCTAATAGAAACATGGGTGTTCTGGGATTGCCGGTCCGCTCTCCTAATCGAAACGTGGGTGTTCTGGGATTTCCGGCCCACTCTCCTAATAGAAACATGGGTGTTCTGGGATTGCCGGCCCACTCTCCTAATAGAAACATGGGTGTTCTGGGATTGCCGGTCCGCTCTCCTAATAGAAACATGGGTGTTCTGGGATTGCCGGTCCGCTCTCCTAATAGAAACATGGGTGTTCTGGGATTGCCGGCCCACTCTCCTAATAGAAACATGGGTGTTCTGGGATTCCCAGCCCACTCTCCTAATAGAAACACGGGTGTTCTGGGATTGCCGGCCCACTCTCCTAATAGAAACATGGGTGTTCTGGGATTGCCGGCCAACTCTCCTAATAGAAACATGGGTGTTCTGGGATTGCTGGCCCACTCTCCTAATAGAAACATGGGTGTTCTGGGATTGCCAGGCCCACTCTCCTAATCGAAACATGGGTGTTCTGGGATTGCCAGCACTCCCTAATGATGATGATGATCCCTATGTAGAGCTAGCCGTCATTAGAACCCAATATATGCACCCCACTACTAATTGGACCTGGCACATTGGAAACCTATACAGACAGGTGCATCTCATAAAATTAGAATATCATCAAAAGGTTAATTTCAGTAATTCAATTCAAAAAGTGACTCGCATTTATTTTATATAGATGTGTTACACACAGAGTGATACATTTCAAGCATTTCTTTTTCATTCTGATGATTATGGCTTACAGCTAGTGACACCCCAAAATTCAGTCTCTCAGAAAATTAGAATATTGCATAAGACCAATTTAAAAAAAAAAGGATTTTTAATACAGAAATGTTGGCTTAGTGAAAAGTCTGTCCATGTACAGTATAGTATGCACTAAATGCTTGGTCGGGGCTCCTTTTGCATGAATTACTGCATCAACGCGGCGTGGCATGGAGGGGATCAGCCTGGGGCACTGCTGAGGTGTTATGGAAGCCCAGTTTGCTTTGATTGATACTCCAGAAGAGGAATTAAAGAGGAAGTAAACTTCCATCTTTAAGTTTTACCTGTAGGTAAGCCTATATTAAGGCTTACCTATATAGGTAGTGTAAATATCTCCTAAACATGCACGGTTTAGGAGATATTTACTGTCCTAGCAGCCAGTGCCATTTCTTTAGAGCAGTGTGCTGTGACTGGCGGCTCACGCGTGCATGCGAAGGAGTGATGTCATTGCGGCTCCGGCTCTGTGACTTCCGGAAGGAAGACCGGGTATAGATGGACGCCGTCTCCAGCGATTGCATCGCTGGAGCGCTTCGTTTTCAGGTAAGTTTAACATAATGTGCTTGCATGCAATGCATACTAGCACATCATGCCTTTGCCTTGCAGGTAAGGGAAAAAAAGTGTAATATCATTGCACAGAGCAGAAAAGTATAAACCTTTTTTTTTGCCACAAAAATAATAAACTTTAATATCGCTATAAGTATGTTCACAGAATATTACATTTCTGTACTCCAAAGCTTGGTTGGCTGTTCTCACGTATTTCGTGTTTATCTGTAACAAATTGATAGTAGAACACATTTCCGCTCCATAGAGCACTGTAAGTCACTTTTTGTTTCCTATGTGCTGTTCTTTCCTTTTTTTTCCTGTAACCACTTGCCGACCGCCACATGACTATTTACGTCGGCGGTCAGCCCCTCACAGGCAAAGCGACGTAGGTCTACGTCGCTAGCCTGTAAGGGTTTTGGGAGCGAGTGCGCGCCGCCGGAGGCGCGCTCCCGCGCGGTCACAGACCCCCCCGCGCGTGTGCCCGGCGGACCCGATGTCTGCCGGGCACTCGCGATCTTCCGTTACACCCTGTGTAAGAATGGTGATCACACGGTTCTATGTAGGACCGTTGATCACTGTTCTTACACATGTAGCCACAGCCAATCACAGTTAGAAACACGACCCTAGGGACACACTTAACCCCTCCCTCTCCAATAAAGTTAACCCCTTCACTGCCAGTGTCATTTTTACAGTAACCGTGCATATGTATAGCACTGATTACTGTAGTAATGTCACCCCCAAAAGTGTCAAAAATGTCAGTCAAGGGTCCGATCTGTCCGACACAATGTCGAAGTCCCGCAAAAAAAATCGCAGCTCACCGCCATTACGCGTTAAAAAAAACCAACAAAAATGACAAAAATCTTTCCCTTTGTTAGTAAACGCAATAACTTTTGTGCAAACCAATCAAAATACACTTTTTGCAATTTTTTTTTTACCAAACATATGGTAAAAAAAAAAAGTTGGCCTAAAATGTTAAATTTTGATTTTTTACATTTTTTGCGGGGGAATTTCATATAAAAAAAATGTGAAAAATATTATTTTTGCAAAATTGTCGCTCTTTTTTGGTTTATAGCGCATGATCAAAAAATCGCACAGGTGATCAAATACCACCAAAAGAAAGCTCTGTTTGTGGGAAAAAAAGGACGTCAAATTTGTTTAGGTACAGCGTCGCATGACCGCGCAGTTGTCCGTTAAAGTCACGCAGTGCCGAATCGCAAAATAGGCCCGGGTCAGGAAGGGGATAAAATCTTCCGGGGCTTAAGTGGTTAACACAATATGGAAAACTAAAGGACTCTTTAAGAATTCTTCTCAAAATTATTATTCTTGATGAAGAAAAAAAATAAACGGTTTGAACATCTCAAGTGTTTGAGCAGAGGATTTTGTTGCATAGATCTGCCAACGTGAAGCCAAATTGCTGCCCCAAGGCACCTCTCCTCCTGTGTCATGTCTCTGTAATTGCTATTGTCTGAATTTTGGAATCTGCTCTCCTTTGTTATGCAATGCTCCCTAAAGTGAACCTAAACTAAAATTTTTGCTGTGATACATCTAGTATGGTTAGTAGTCTATAAGCAGCACCCTGAAAATGTACCCCTTGCCTTCAGTTCTTTCTAAATTTTAACCACGTAACCTTGGGAAGATTAACACCACCCCCACCCCCCCCCCTCCATGACCAGGCCCCATTTTTTGCGATCCGGCACTGCGTTACTTTTAACTGACAATTGCGCGGTCCTGCGATGCTGTACCCAAATAAAATTAAGGTCCTTTTTTCCTAAAAATAGAGCTTACTTTTGGTGGTATTTGATCCCCTCTGCAGCTTTTATTGTTTGTGCTAAAAACAAAAAAAGACTAACAAAAAAAATAAATAAATACATTTTCTCTTTCATTCATCGACGGACACAGCGCTCCATAAAACATAACTACTAGGTTATATTGCCTCCTCCCAGGAGTAGCACTAGGCAGAACAAAAAACACCTGGCTACTCCTATGGGCCGTCCTCAGCTGGTATATAACCCCCCTCTCTGCTCTAGGTAATCCTTTTTAATCTGTCTAGTCAGGAGTAAGTACCTAGGCTCCTGGCTGGGATCTCTGGTCCCAGCAATTTCTTTCTCCTTCCTTACATCTTTTTTGTTTTTTCTCTCGGGAGATCTATAATCAGCTGCCGGGCTGGGCGATGGGCTGGATAATCTAGATCCAGTAGTCCCCCAACCAGCGAGCGCACGCAGACCACAGCTATGCGCTAGGTCCCCCGCAACATAGCCTCACGGACAGATGTTGGCTCGTGAGTTAAACAGCTCGCAGGGTCAAATACAACCAGGCTCTGAGTCGCACAGTCACTTGGCCGACAGCTCCTCTACTTCGGTGGCGAGGATTCTGTCTGGAGCATTACCCACACCATGGAAGGAGAAGTACAGTCCCCCCTCTCCCCTTTTGGCATTCTTTTTGGGGTGGAGGTGGGTAACCTCCAGACCCACCTGCAAGTTCCCTCCTCCCATCCTTAAATCCCTCAGTGAGCTGGGCTTCCCTCACTCCCTATCCCCCCGTCTGGACCTGGAGTCTGGTGGGGGTTCCAGGGCAGAGAATTCCGCAGGGACCCCTGGGGTCTCCCAGCTATCCCCACTCTGCAAGGGTCCTGGGATAGACCCACCTGCAAGTTCCCTCCTCCCATCCTTAAATCCCTCAGTGAGCTTTGCTTCCCTCACTCCCTATCCCCCCGTCTGGACCTGGAGTCTGGTGGGGGTTCCAGGGCAGAGAATTCCGCAGGGACCCCTGGGGTCTCCCAGCTATCCCCACTCTGCAAGGGTCCTGGGATAGTGTGTGTCCTACCCTGGTAGTATGGATGGGTCCCAGTGTAGGAGACCCCTAGGTGCATGCCCTACTGTTTGCAGTGTGGGTATAGTGCAGGGGGTTCCCAGTGCAGAGACCAGTGCAGAGTGCCCAGCAGAGGAATCCCCGTCCTTTAAGGACCCGGCTGACAGGAAAGTGGAGGCTGTGGCATGCAGCACGTTTACTGTGGCTGGTTCGGCATTGCGGCCAGTCTTTGCCTCAGCCCTGGTGTCTCAGACTCCTAACTGAATGGGCCAAGCTTTTGCACCAGGGTCTGGGGGGTGAGCAGGCCCCCACTGCTTATGTTGATTTAGTGGACCAGTTGGTCCATGGGCTGCAGTTTATTTGTGATGCAGCTTTGGATACAGCTCCT
Source organism: Pelophylax lessonae (assembly GCF_965119305.1). Lineage (NCBI taxonomy): Eukaryota > Metazoa > Chordata > Amphibia > Anura > Ranidae > Pelophylax > Pelophylax lessonae. The sequence goes on along the minus strand of NC_138780.1, from coordinate 192,611,201 downwards.
GTGCTGTCCAAACTTTCTGTTTCAGCAGGGGTGATTAGGCGTGTGCTGTGGCTCAAGAATTGGTCCACAGACCAAGCCTCTAAGAAAGCTCTCATTGATCGCCTGTTTGGGGCTTCACTGGATGATGACATTACATCATTAAGGGTATAACGGGGGGGGGGGGGGGCGCAGAGTACCTTCCTGCCATAGTCTACTAAAGGGAAGGAGCCTAGTTGCAGATGGGGGGCCCTCCTCCTCAGCCCATAGAAAATGTTGTGCTTCTGGGACTGAGAATGAGGGAAATAGATCTTTCAAGTATTCCCCGGGACGTTCCTGGCAACCTTCATCTGGTAAGCCTAGAGCTAGCTTCTCCGGACCTGCAGACAAGACCCCTTCAGAATGAAGTTCTGCCCTCACCTATTATTGGGCTGGGGGGACATCTTCGCTGGTTTCTGGCCCCGTGGACTACTTTTGTGAGCATCAAGGAGATCCGTGAAATGTTTTTTGGGGGTAACCAGAAAGGGGGGCAAAGCTTGTTGTTTTTTAGGTCCTGAGTCTCCTTGTGCAGATTTAATTCCTGCAAAGGTTCAGGTAATGTCCGAACTACCTAAGGTCCCCCCTATCCCTGTCCAGGGAATTTAAATACCTAGGTCTGGTTTTAATTCTGACCATGGTGGTCCTTCTGAACAAATTTCTGGAACCACATGCCGTTATTCACCGGCTGCTTTTACACAGATAATTCTCTCTCTCTCTCCCGATTTTGCATACAGGTTCTAATTCTGGTGGTATCCACCTTCAAGACAGTTCTGTTTGCACAATCCTACATGCAGGATCCAAGCAAATGTGGTCTGGCAAGTCAAGAGTGGGCTTTTCCAGACCTGTGGACAAGGCCCCTTTAGCATGGAGGTTCACCCTCACCCGTATCTGGGATGGGGAACGTCTTCACTGGTTCCCGGACTCGTAGACTCCCCTGGTAAAAGTCAGGTGTGTCCTGGAGGTCATTCGGTCTTGCTACAAGATCGAGTTTCGTTATTATCCTTCGGTAAGATTCTTCTTCCAACGTGTGGTCCCCTTACAGGCTCTTTTTAGGGCAGTTCAAAACCTTTGACTTTAAAGGGTGATGGTCCCGGTTCCTAACTTTGTTTTCAGAGGTTGTTCCGACTTTGAAATGTTTTCAGGGGTTTTACACAAACCTGTTTACAGTACCCAGGAAGGAAAGCAAGGTGTGTCTAATTCTGGACCTTAAGGCACTTAACTGCTTAGTGCGGGTGCAGAAGTTCAGAATGTGTCCGTTCGCATGGTGGTGGCTTCCCTGCATCAGCATCAAGGAAGCTTACCTTCACATTCCAATATGTGTCGGTCTCCAGCGCTTTTTCCACTTTGACGTGGGAGAGGAGAATTATCAGTTTTTGGCGTTACCCTTTGGTCTCGCCTCTGCTCCTCGGGTCTTCACAAAAGTGTTGGCCCTGGTGCTAGCATTGTTACGCTATGCACGACCTCCTTCTGCAAGCAGTCTCCTACTGCTCTGGTGGAAAACCTGGAAATTATCATACGAGCTTGAGGGTTTGGCTGGATTCTGAATTTTCAGAAGTCTGCTCTTGTTCCGTCCACAAAGCTGGACTATCTGGGTCTGACTCTAGACTCGGCCTCAGCCAGAGTGCTCCTTCCTCTGGACAAACTCCAGAAACTGCAGGCTGTAATTCATCTCCTGCTGTCCAACAGATGGTCATCCCTCCGGACGTGCATGTGGGTGCTGGGCCTGATGGTGTCTACCTCAAGTGGCAAGTTCCATTTGCACAGCTCCATAGAAGGTCCCTACAAGGGAGATTCTGGCCAAATGGGACAAGAATCTGCAGTCTCTGGACAATCAGATCCGGCTGAGCCGGGGAACGAAAGAGTCCCTGATATGAGGCTTTGTGCTTCGGCGGGGCAAATCCTTCCTCCCCTTGTATTGGACAGTGGTCACCATGGATGCCAGCCTGTCCATCTGGGAGGCGTCCTTGGCAAAATTTCTGCTCAGGGGGTTTTGACACTGGAAGAGTCCAGACTACCGATCAATGTCTTGGTACTCTGAGCGATCAGACTGTGCCTAGAACATTGGATGTGAAGTGAGCATTCAATCGGACAATGCCACGGCCGTGGCTTATGTCAATCACCAGGGAGGCACAAGAAGTGTCCTGGTGGCTCTGGTGGTAGCCGGCATTCTAAGGTGGGCAGAACAGTTCGTTCCAGCCCACCCTGCCGTACACATTCCCGGGGTGAAAAATCTGGCAGGCAGATTACCTCAGTCAGCAGGCGTTTGACCAAGGGGATTGGTCCATTCATCTGGAGGGGTTTCATCAGTTGTCTCTCTCGGTTGTCCCCAAGGTGGCATCCTGACTCAACAGAAAGGTGCAGAGGTTTGTGGCTTGGTCACGGGATCCTCTGGCGGACTCCACGGATGCACTGGTGCCCCTGGGGGGTCAGTATCGTCTGCTTTCCGCCTTCCCTCCTCTCACGCTTCTACCAAGACTTCTACACAGGATCGAGGCAGAAGGGATTCTGGTCATCTTAGTGGCCCTAGACTGGCCTTCCTGGGCTTGGTACGCGGATCTGGTGCGGCTGGTCGCCGATATTCCTTGGAAGCTTCCTGTCAGGGTGGATCTGCTGTCCCAAGGACCAATCTTCCATCCTGCTTTACAGTCGCTGGCTTTGACGGCTTGGCTGTTGAACGCCAGGTGCTGATGGTTAGAGGTTCGTCTGAGTCAGTGATTCCAACGCTGTTAAAAGCTAGGAAAATTACTTCTAGGAAGATCTACCATCGTACGTGGAAGACGTACATTGCGTGGTGTGAGTCTCTCTTGAGTCTCCTCGCTCTTTTTCATTTGCTCGGAACTTGACCTTCCTTCAACGGGGGGTTGAGCAGAAACTGGCCTTAAGTACTATCAAGGGTCAGGTGTCTCCTTAGCGGTATTCTTTCAATGGCCCTTGGCCACTCCTTGGTGCATACTTTTCTTCAGGGAGTTAGGAACTTGACCCCTCCAGTGTGGTCTTTGTTGCAGTCCTTGAGACCTCAATTTGGTTCTATGTCCTCTAGAAGTCTCCTTTTGAGATTCTTCGGGAGATTCCCTTGCTATGTTGTCCCAGAAGGGGGCTTTCACCCCTGCGGGCAGGGTGTCGGAATTGGCGGCGTTGCCCTGTTTTTCACCTTACTTGGTGGTTCGCAGTGATTAGGTGGTTCTTCGTCCCTGTCAGTCGTTCCTTCCTCAGGTTTTCTATGATTTTCATTTGAACGAAGACCTTGTGTTGCCTTCCCTGTGTCCCAGGCCAAAACATCCGAAGGAAATTGCTTTGCGTGTCCTGGATGTGGTCCGGGGCGATTAGTGTGTACCTGGCCGCTACAGAGTTTTTTTTGGAAATCAGACTCCCTAATTGTCCTCACGGATGGGCCTCGGAAAGGGTTGTCAGTTTCCTCTGCGACCATTTCCATATGGATCAGACGGTGGTTCAGACCTATTCCATCAAGGGTCATTTTCTTCCTTTCCCTGTCAAGGCGCACTCTACTTGGGCCTTCCGTCATCCGGTATCAGTGACGCAGGTTTGCAAGGCAGCCACCTGGTCCTTGGTGCACACGTTAACAAAGTTCTAATAAGTGGATGTGTTGGTATCTGTAGATGCTTCTTTTGGCCGCAGGCTGCTGTTTTAGAGGACCTGGTCCTCTTTGAGGGAGTATTTTTTTTTTTTCAGGTGAGCTGCAGTTGTTTTGGTTGAGCTCCCGTTTACCTGGTTGGCTATAGTTAGCCTATGGGAATTTTTTTGTTCGCTGTTCCCACCAATTATGTTTAACAATGCTTTGGGATGTCCCAATGGTTATGAAGATCAGGAGCTGTGTCCGTCAATGAACGAAAGAGAAAATTGGATTTTTGACTTACCGTAAAATCCATTTCTCGGTTTCTTTTTTTTTCCAGCCCGCTGGGTTATAGAGTGTACCCAGCTCTAGGCACTGCTGTCTGTTAGTCTCAGGAGATTTGGTAATGTTAATTATGTGCTGCTCACTTGCTGGAGGCTCTGATATGAGGAAACAAAGCCCTCATAGTCAGTCAGTAAGGCTGGCCATACACTATACAATTTTCTTATTCAATTTCCTTTAGATTTACCTTAAACTATGTAGTGCAAGGGCCTGCCTGACCACATACAAATTGAAAGTGTTTAGGTTTGACCCTATATTACATGGTTTTGGTAAATCTAAAGGAAAGTTGAACAAGAAAATTGTATAGTGTATGGCCAGCCTAAGGAGGAAAAAAAATCAGCTACAGGAAGACCACACCCAATAATGGTGACTAGTATTTTATTCTCTGCCTGACTTTTTTGGGGTGCAGTTTCCAGTTTTTCACGTTAACCTCTACAACCTCTAACGGCTACAACGCGGGCTTACATTGCCAGAAGGGCATCTATGGACATCCTCCCATGATCGCGGCTGCCCGCTCGCCCCCCTGCGGCCCGCATTGGCAGGGATCTGTAATCCGCTGTGTCTTGGGATACAGCCAATCTCAGATCGGAGTAAAGAGCCAATCACAGCGGCTCTTTATCATATGACCAGCTGTGTCCAGTCACAGCTGATCACGGTGTATACAGGATTTGCCAGTTATCCTCTCCTCTTGCTGACAGAACGTGAGTAGAGGAGATCTGATAACTGAAAAATCCACACAGGGGACATCTACACTGATAATCAGGGCACTGATCACCCATGTCCTGGTGATTAGTGCAGCCCCAACAATGCCCACCAGTGCTGCCTGTCAGTGCCCACCAGCAATGCCAAACAGTGCTGTGTATCAGTGCAGCCTATCGGTGCCCATCAGTGAAGTAGAAAAATTACTTATTTAGAAAGTTTTGTAATGGAAGCTAAGCAAAATTTTTTTTTTTTTCATTTAGCTAATAATAAAACCCAGTGGTAAATAAATACAATCAAAAGAAAGCTCTATCTGTCTCAAAACAAATGATAAAAATGTAGTTTGGGTACAGTGTTGCATGACCGCGCAATTGTTATTCAAAGTGAGACAGAGCTAAAAGCTGAAAATTGGCCTGGGCAGGAAGGGAATGAAAGTGCCTGATGGGCAAGTGGTAATTAATGGTAAAGACAAACTCCAGGTATGAATTTTATTGCATAGTTGCGTTTGACCAGCTTCTACCAATATAAGTATGCTATATACCGTACCAGTGTGACCTCTGTGAAAGAGGGAAATCTCTGCAGCAGTCCCTGCTACTACAGTGTTCTCTGCTGTTTTCCGATTCCTGTGCCAAGCATCTGCCCCTGCTGCATAGTAACCACAGGGGGGGTGTTTGTTTGGCAATTTTCTTAATGAATTCAAAGCGTTCTCTGGTTGGACGAGGTAGAAAGACATGGTGGTGACATCACTACCTCTGCACCGCCCTAAAGCTCCTCCCCTCCTCCTGGGCTCGTTTTGGCTCTGTGATAATTTCTCTCCCCCAAAGCAGAAGGAGCTCTCAAAATGCCTATTGATGTATAAAAGCAAGGTATTTCGCTAAATTGAGCTAAGAGTGATATTCCACAATATTTGAAGTACCGTAGGCATGTTTTTTGTACTTTTGCCTTCTCGTGTACTTACATTTTTTTTTTCTTATGTATTCCATCTTTATTCGCATTTTACAAAACGTTTACAAAAAGAATCGACTACAAGATATGGTACAAAAAAGAAAACACACTTCTATTTAGGCATTCCGTCTATTTAATTCTTATAATGCAGGGCTCGACAAACCCTAGGCGCCAGGTTGCCTTGGCAACCAGAAGTTTCGACCTGGCACCTGGGCTGGCGTTCAAATGCAAAGTGCACATTCCCCCCCCACCCCTGCTATGTATCCCGGGCTCTGCTTGCCCATCTGCGGGCCTGGAACTGGCATAACGGGTGCTGCCAGGTAGAGGGGGCAGGGGTACGGGACGCATGTCCCCTCTTTTTTTCCCCTTCTAGTTGTTGACCCGGAAGTGCTGTGTTCTGTCACTTCCAGGTCCCCATTGATAGTTTCCCTGGCCATCAAGGCAGTGCGATGTGTGTCGTATTACAATCAGTGGAGCCTAGAGGAGACCTTGTAATAAATTTTAAATTACAACCATGCACATAAATACCACGGCGCCAAGCCTGAAAACGTCGATTGCAATACATGTTGCATATCACCACGCACGCCGCACATGTTGCATATCACCCACGCAATAACATTTGAAATGTTCTCTTTCCTTTCTAGGAACAATTAGACGAAGCCAACGCTGTGCTAGAGTCGGCGTCCCGACTTACCGAACAGCTGGACCTAAAAGAGGAGCAGATAGAGGAGCTCAAGAGGCAAGGTGAGCTTTATAGCATGATGTCTGTGCCGAATCTGTAATGGATCTTAGCCTCTGATCAGCTAATTAGTATTGCAATTAAGGCATCCTAATGTGCACTTGAGGTATACCAAAGCAGCCTCTCGGGCACTAGTATTGTATGTCATTTTAGTACACTTGAATTAGTATCACAGCCTAGTGAATCCAGGCCTTAGTGGGTCTAGAACAGGGGTGTCAGACTCAGTTTAATCACAGGCTGCATCAGCGTTATTGTTGCTCTCAAAGGGCCGGTTGTGTCTGTGAGACTGGATATCCAGAGCGCCTCGTTGGGGGGTGTCAAGAGCCCCCCCCCCCTCACCATCAGAAGTCAAGTCTCCTATACATCAGTGCCCCCCCCTGCTGCTGCTGCTGGGAATCAGAAAGTGCAGAGTCTTAAAGGAGGGCCAGAGTCTGCTGAATGCCAAGACCAGAAGAGGCGGAGACGAGGGGGTGCTGTGGCTGTGCAGAGATGCACAGGATCTGGCAGAGGAGTTCTGTCCTCTTTGCTGCTGCTTCTACAACTATGCCTGCTGTGTAAAGAGTGCCACCGCTCCAGGAGAGGTGTGCAGACCACATGAAATAGCCTGTCCAGCCGGATTCAGCCCATTGGCCTTGTGTTTGACACACGTGGTCCAAAAGATAATGTCATCCAAGCAGAGCCGTATACAGAATGTCATCCAAGTACTAATTCATGTATAGTTCTGCTTCAGCTAGTCTCCTCCCGTGCCGCACCCCATTGACGGGTTTCACTCTCCCAAGGGCTTAATAGCAGAGGAGTAGGCCTGTGGGAGAGTGAAACATGTTGGGGGGGGGGGGGGGGGCTGACATTCTGTGTACGGATCCGCGCTCTTTTGCTGGATGGCAGATATTATTGAGCCAGGCAAGCTCGGCTTGGAGTACCAGCACCTTGTTATAATCTTAGGGGTGCCAGGTAATATGTACACGGTCAATTGGAGTGGTACTTTTTCATGGGATCTCGAAGATTATGAATTTGAAGGAGAAGAGTATTTGCGGAAGGCCCCAGCAGCCATTTTTGTCATACAGGTAAAAGCAGCAGCTGGATTTGGTTTTCGTATATGAAATGCATCGCTTTCTTTATAGATTGTCACACCTACGAGGAAAGAGCAGGATGATGGGGAAATTAGCTCATCAGTCTGTTTCTTCTCCTTTCACTCTCTAATCACAGGCTGGGTGAGGGACAAGACTTGTAAATTACTAAACTTCAGCAGAGAAAAATCCGATCTCCTCCCCTGTGTAGCAGAGCAGTGTAAATCTCAGGACTGCCTGGACAGGAACACAATTGCACAGTTGGGTAAAACCGTTCCTATTTATGTTTTTCACCTGTGTGTGTACATATTGGTTTGCCTGAAGCTCAGCCTATGTACTGGCACTGCAGTTTTTTTAATATGAAGTGTTTTTAGCATTGCAAATCCTTTATTGTCATTTGTATTGCAGCAGAAGTGTATGTGATAAATGGGTTTCTACTTTTTTTTAAATATTTTTGCCATGCAGAGTTCTCATGATGGATGGATGTCCATGTTGCAGACTGTACTTTGGGTCAGCGTGATATTTCATTGGTTAATGTTAACTTGCAGCATGGTAGTTTCACGTTTACTTCCTGCCAGGGACCCTTTCTATATTCTGCCTATGTTACATTGATCTGTTGTATATGCTGTTTACCTTTTTATATTTGTCACAAGAGTGGTCCTAAGAACCCCTCAAACCTGAAGTCCTTATATAGGTTGCTATGACTTTCAGCACCAAATTTCAGTTGTAGCAGGTCTGCTCTCCCTCCAATGTAATATATGCCCTTGCCATGACCTGTAGGGTGGCCCCCGCGCCTTGCCATGCTGTCCAGTAGGGATGCCTCGTGCCTTGCCTTGCCCCATGCTGTCCAGTAGGGAGGCCCCCGCGCCTTGCCATGCTGTCCGGTAGGGAGGCCCCCGTGCCTTGCCATGCTGTCCGGTAGGGAGGCCCCCGTGCCTTGCCATGCTGTCCGGTAGGGAGGCCCCCGTGCCTTGCCATGCTGTCCGGTAGGGAGGCCCCCGTGCCTTGCCATGCTGTCCGGTAGGGAGGCCCCATGCCTTGCCATGCTGTCCGGTAGGGAGGCCCCGTGCCTTGCCATGCTGTCCGGTAGGGAGGCCCCCGTGCCTTGCCATGCTGTCCGGTAGGGAGGCCCCCGTGCCTTGCCATGCTGTCCGGTAGGGAGGCCCCCGTGCCTTGCCATGCTGTCCGGTAGGGAGGCCCCCCGCGCCTTGCCATGCTGTCCGGTAGGGAGGCCCCCCGCGCCTTGCCATGCTGTACCGTAGGGAGGCCCCGCGCCTTGCCATGCTGTCCCGTAGGGAGGCCCCGCGCCTTGCCATGCTGTGTCCCGTAGGGAGGCCCCGCGCCTTGCCATGCTGTGTCCCGTAGGGAGGCCCCGTGCCTTGCCATGCTGTGTCACGTAGGGAGGCCCCGCACCTTGCCATGCTGTGTCCCGTAGGGAGGCCCTGCACCCTGCCGCGCTGTCCCATAGGCAGATTAAGTGATACAGAGCACATGACATTATAAACAACTGATTAGTGGTAATGTAAGCATTTTGGGGAGATTCACCTCACCCTTAAGTCATTTATGGCGCCTTCCCCACTGACTTTAATGCATAATTAACTTTAATGGTGAATTTTAGGGACAACTCCCAGTTTTGTCCATCCCCTCTTATAAAGAACTGGTGCATATTTTGTTTTGCACACAAAATACTTTCAGCATGCTGTCAAACGTCTTTTGGAAAATAATGTTTGGGTCTTGTTTTAGTAAAATGAACAATTCTTTCCTTGTTCCCGCGTTGTATGGGGCTGTGTTTACACATCGCTATGCAGGTCTGGTATTCATTTTGCTAACGTAAAATTCAAAAATGTTTCATCGGCTTCGTCAGAGTTAAATAAGAATTACACATTTGTGGATGGAAACCCAGATGGCAAACATATCATCATCTCCTTAATATTCTAAACCGCAGCGTATGCCACGAGCGCCCGAGCCAGCTAGGCTCAGACTTTTCTGGCACACTCCGCCGTCCGTTGTTTGGGTGTTCTTCAATCCCATTGTACCAGCTCTGGCCGTTGGCCGCATTCCACATAATATCATATTTTATATCCCCCCTCGCCCCTTTCCTGCCATTTTTGAAAAATTTGTAAAGATTAGATTAGATGGAGTTTTGTAGATTAATAACGCACTAATTGTTTTCTCTGGGAGATTACGCCGGCCCGGTGTTGATGTTCTAACAAAAACCTTTGAGAACTCCAAACACATTAGGTTGGCTAGACAGGAAATTCCATAACCTAAATGTTTATTTTGCGAGCAGATTAATGAATTAATGCTCCATAATGTGCGCTCGCTCTGGGCCTGCCGGAGATGGTGTGCCGGACCCCATGAACTGAGACCTTCTAATGATTAACTCCTTCAGGAACGTTCATGTTGATCAACATTTCCATTTATCCTCGTCACATTTAATTTTGGAGTTTTTTTTTTTTCAACACAGATCTATGTCCTCATGTTGATGTCCGTTCACACTATACGGCCAAATGTTTGTAGCCACCTGACCATCGTACCTATGAGTGAGTTTGACCTCTATTCCAAAACCATTAGTATGGATTAGGGATCGACCGATTATCGGCAAAGCCGATATATCGAGGGCCGATATGCACTTTCCCCGATATATCGGAATCGGCCCCGGAGGTTACCGATATTTCGGAAAGTGCTTGTACTGGAGTGATGCCTGCAGCTAGAGGCATCACTCGGTACCGGCGTGCATAGCCGACGGTTGGCTGTCTTGTAATGACAACAGATGCGGCTGAGAAGCCCCCTCCCGCCTGACGTCCCCTCCCGCCGCCTTCCATGGCTCGCCCGGGTCTCCCATCCCACCGGGAGACCCGGGCAACCAGCCTGCACAGCTGCCGAAGACCCGATCAAAGCCGCATTCTGCTCTGATCGGGTCTCCGTGCAAAAACCCGGAAGTGATGTCGTGACATCACTTCCGGGTACTCTACGCCAAATTCAAAGAAATGACAGCATTCAAAACAGCCAAACTTTGCATTTTGAATGCTTTTAAGTGCAGAGGAGGGGTTTGGGGTCTTCAGACCTCCAGATCCCTCCACAAGAGTAACTGTCAAGTAAAAAAAATAAAAGGAATACAATTTTTTTAAATGTACGAAAATATCGGCCGATACGCGATGACCAAAATATCACTATTGGCAATGAAAAAACGATATTGGTCGATCAACCTTTTGTGGCTATACCATCGTCCAATCTTCTGGGTAGACTTTCCACAAGATTTTGTGGGAAACTCTGCCCATTTGTAGGATCAGATACTGATGTTGGATAAGAAGACCGGTCTCGCAATCAAAATTCCAATTCATCCCAAAGGTGTTTAGTAGGGTTGAGGCAGGGTCCTGTGTAGGACAATCTAGTTCTTCCACACCAAAATGGCCAAACCGTGTCTTTATGGAACTTGCCTTGTGTACAGGGGCAGTCAGGGTGGATATGATTTAAATCAAGTCCATTTTAAATCCCTAGTAAAAAGGCTTGATTTAAAGGAGCTCCTCCTCTGACTCGCTGTTGTCTCACCGACAGTCCCATTCACTTTAATGGGGAGGGACGGCTGGTGATGCAGCAGGGACACAACAAGGTGAGGGACGTGGTGGCAGCAGGAGAGTGGATGTCCAATAACGGGCGCTGCCATGATAGATCTGAAATGACAGGTGCTCTTTAAATGTAAGGACTTATTCTTGCTGGTAGTTAGAATTATTAATATTTGCAAACAAAATGAAGGTTTCCTATTTAGAATAATAAGCTGTTAGGTTAGTAAAACAGCGATATTGGAACCGATTCAATCATACAGTTTGTAGTGTACATAGATTGGAAAACCATGGGATAAAACAAAGTTCAGGAATATTCCTTTATCTCATGGTTACTGTGAGATTTTGTGAATGCATCAATGCAGTGCATGTTATCTTAAAGAGTAACTCCACTTTCGTGGGGGAAAAAAAAAAATCAGCAAATAAAGAAAAAATAATATAGCGTATACAATTGCAACACAAATCATATTGTAATTGAATGTTATTTAAAAATTACCTTTCCTTTTCAATTTGCAGCCGTTGTAATTTTCTGAAAATGCAATGCAATATGGCCGCCTGGAGGTGTTCTGTACACAGAATGTATACTGACCACACCCCCAGAAACATAATTTCCTGCTTGTGTGATTGGCTCACCAATTTTCCCAGAAGTCTGCTCTAAGATACAAGTCAGATTTCTGGCATCCCCTGCAAAAAAAATGTCATTTTTGGTGAGATCCTCCCATTAGGAACACGTCTAAAGGGATGCAGGCCCAGCAGATTTCCTCATTAGAGCCCTGCAGCTGTCACAGCTGATAGATAATTATGAAACCCCTCTCACTTGACTCACTCAGCACAGAGGAACAAACAATGATTTCTTCAGAATAATAAAAGGTAGGAATCTTCAACAAAGTTTGTAATCCTTGTAATGTACAGAGATCACCCAGAGGGGAATGATTTTTTACATTTAACAGACCCGTCACCGGAGAGACCTGAACCCAGTCATGAAGGAAAGTCCACATAAATTTGACCATATAGGTAGGGGATTGGGTATCTGGTTTGAATGGCATTTGTAAAAATGGTATTTAAAGAGCAACTCCAGCCCCCCCCCCCCCATTTTTTTTTTTTTTACTCACTTTACCTTTTTAGTTGGTGTTGTGCACAATGCACATATTTACCTGGCCAGCAAATCCAGCGTTCTTCTGCCACTGTCACAAGCAGGATCCAGTGCCGCCATCTTTGTTGTGACATCGGGTGCTGGGTGTCTCTTCCTGATTCAGGCAACCTTAAATTCTTGCCCTACTTAATTGTGTGTTCTGCAAAACTTGAGATTGAGCTAATGATCCCCGTCCTCAATGCGATTTATGAATAAATTGAACAAAATTGGTCCCAGGACTGAGCCTTGGGGGACCCCACTTACCACTCCAGACCAGTCTGAGTACGTATTATTTATTACCACCCTTTGGACACGCCCCTTTAACCAGTTCCGTATCCAAGAGCAAACCTTGTGGTTGATGCCTGCAGACCTTATTTTATAAATTAAGCGTTTGTGTGGAACTGTATCAAACGCCTTAGCAAAATCCAGGTACACCACATCCACTGGTCTACCCATATCTAGCTCACAGCTCACCTCCTCATAGAATGTTAACAGATTGGTTTGACAAGAACGTCCTTTTGTAAACCCATGCTGATCACTGCTGATGATGATTTTATCTTTAGCAAACTCTTGGATATAGTCCCTTATCCCTTCCAGAGGTTTACATACTATTGGTGTCAGGCTGACCGGCCTATAATTTCCCGGGATATGTCTCTGCCCTTTTTTGAATATCAGTATCACGTTAGCTTTCCTCCAGTCACAATGCTGTCAAAATACTATAAGCAAAGATCAGGAACAGTGGTCTAGATATAACCTTATTGAGTTCTTTGAGTACTCTCGGATGTACGCGATCCGGGCCTGGTGATTTGTGTTAATTTTATCCAGCCTTTCCCTGATTTCACCCTCTGTTGGCCATAGCAGCAAGTCCAGTGAAGTACTGCTAATCATACAGTCATGGTCAGTGTACCCCTCCTTTGTATCTTCTGCTCCAATATCTACCTTTTGTAAACCCATGGTGATCACTGCTGATGATGTTATCTTTAGCAAACTCTTGGATATAGTCCCTTATCCCTTCCAGAGGTTTACATACTATTGGTGTCAGGCTGACCGGCCTATGATTTCCCAGGATACGCCTCTGCCCTTTTTTGAATATTGGTATCACGTTCGCTTTCCTCCAGTCACAATACTGTCAAAATACTATCAGCAAAGATCAGGAACAGTGGTCTAGATATAACCTTATTGAGTTCTTTGAGTACTCTCGGATGTACGCCATCCGGTCCTGGTGATTTACTTGTGTTAATTTTATCCAGCCTTTCCCTGATTTCACCCTCTGTTAGCCATAGCGGCAAGTCCAGTGAAGTACTGATAATCATACAGTCATGTGTACCCCTCCTTTGTATCTTCTGCTCCAATATCTACCAAATACAAACAATTCTGGGGGGACTGACACTTTAAGAAAAAACAACATCAGAATAGAAGGGTTAACCTCTTGAGAGGTTCCCCAGAATGCTCTTCTGAATATGGCCGCCTGTTTACATCACCGCTCGGCTAATTTTCCAGCAGCTGTAAAAGTTGTCTGTTGTATGAGACTAAATGAAGAAACGCTTTTTTTGTTAACTCTTGGCGGCGGTTTGCGCGGTAAATGGATACGCACTTGTCTCCACTCGCTGAGTGGTGAAGCTTGACATCCTGTCATGAAATTGGGTCATAAAATGGGTTTTTAAGGCAAGCTCTTTTTATGTAATAATGTGTGCTCGGTCGCCGTCCTCCAGCCCGGCTGGGCTTGTGCTGCAAATATCTTTTCAAGGTGCGGGATTATTTTTGTGGAAACTGACTGGAAGCGGACGGATGAGGGGCACGTGCTGGCGGTTTTATGGTCGGACCTCCAGTTTTTTTTTTTTTTTCTTTTTAACCCTTGGATTGCTTTTAACTTTGTAAGCGTTTATAGCCTTTGTAGGTCTGCGAAGCAGCTGTTCTACATACTGATATAGATTATATCGTCTTGCTATTAAAAGCAATTGCTGCATTTTGTATTGCTGGTCTTCCCTTCAGTCTTGTATGGGCCCCTCTCCTGGACTGAAATTACTTCTTCTGATTTTCCTGCATATTGTGAGCGTCTCACAATGTGCATTAGAAGCTGCAGCAAGCAAGTCAGAGCCCCGCCTCATTTCTTGGCTGGAGGACGTCCCACATCATCTAGCCCAGTGTTTCTCAACCTTTTTCCACTTGGGGCGCCCTTGAAAAGTGTTTTCAGTTTTGAGGCACCCCTGTCAAAGGCTTGGTTTGGGTTTGGGAGGAGTATGGAAGAAATCGAATAGTTTTAGGCTGGGTGTCATGGACTTGCAATAGTGTTTGGCAGCTTACCTGCTCCTTCATGTCTGCATTAGAGGCCAGATCCCCCTTCTGGCTCCTTTTTATCATCTCTCCTTCCTGTTCGGCCCCACCCCAGGTCATCCCAGGAAGTCTATATTAACCAGTGCACTGCAGGTCTGCTTGTCTGTTCAACGGTGTTTGTTAGTTGTGTTCCTGTCTGCCGTGTGCTTGATCTACCTTTCTGTGTACCGACTTTGGCTTGTCTCTGACTTCTCCTGTTTGCCTGTGACCCTGACCTTTGGCCTGTTCCTTTACCCTCGTCTGTCTGTTGTCCCAACCTCGGCTTACCGATCACTATCCCTTGTGTCCTTACTGGCTGCTTCCCCTCTCTTCCTACAGAGCGTTACCCGGGGGACCCCTGGGGGCTGCGACCTGGGCCCAGCTGCAGCCAAGTCCATCCTCACCACTAGAGGCTCTGGTGAACACCTGCTGGGTCTTAGACTCCGTGCCCTGGGGAATCTTGGGCTCACGTTCCTGTCCATCCGCTGCAGTCAGCTACTGGGTTCACTACCTTGTGGTGCACCCCTGCCTCCAACAGGGTGCAGTCGTCACCCTGCCGCAGGTGACCTGACACTGGGTTCACACTTACTTCGGACGTGGCTCACAGCAGGGGTCCGGTGCGTCCCTGTTTTCCATTTCAGGCATGTATCGAGCCAGAATTTTTTTTCTGAATTTGGTCCTGAAACGTCCTGAATTCAGTCCAGAGATGCACAGGATCCCCCTGTGCAATCCGCTCCGCAGCTGCCACGGAGATGTATGAACCGGCCCCATTGGGAATTGGATGCGGGGAAACCCACACTAGTGTGAACCCAACCTCAGGGTTTATTATTGCAGTCTTTGTCCCACATTAGGGAGATTCTCTCTCCTGCTGGGAGGGGGCAGCTTATGAATGGTAGAGATATTAACCACTTCTGGCCTGGAAGGATTTGCCCCTTTAATGACCAGGCCATTTTTTGCGATTCAGCACTGCGTTACTTTAACGGAAAATTGCGTGTTCGTGTGACGATGTACCCAAATAAAGTTGATGTCCTTTTTTCCCACAAATAGAGCTTTCTTTTGGTTGTATTCGATCACCTGTGCGATTTTTAAATTTTTTGCGCTATAAACAAAAAAAGAGCGACAATTCTGAAAAAAAAAAATGTGTATGTATGTAATTTAAATTTTTGCTATAAAACATTCCCAAAAAGAAAATTTAAAAATCAAATTGTTTTAACATTTTAGGCCAATTTGTTTTCTGCTACATATTTTTAGTAAAAAAAAAATTGCAATAAGCGTATTTGATTGGTTTGCGCAAAGGTTATCGCGTTTACTAACCACGGAAAAGATGTCATTTTTATTGTTTTTTTTTTTTTGCTAGTAATGGTGGCAATCTGCGATTTTTAGCGGGACTGCGACGTTGCGGCGGACAGATCGGACCCCTAACTGACATTTTTGACACTTTTGGGGGACCAGTGACATTACTACAGTAATCAGTGCTAAAAATATGCACTGTTACTGTAATAATGACAGTGAAGGGGTTAACATTGCGGATGATCAAGGGGTTAAATGTGAGCCTAGGGGAGTGATTCTATCTGTGGGGGGGCGTGGCTTGTGAAATGATCACAGAGACCTGTGATCCTATATAGAAGGATCACAGGAGCTCTTTGATCATTCCAGAGAGAACGGTCTGCAGTGTTTACAACAGCTGAGCGTTCTTCTCTCTCAGCGGGGAGCGATCGCGGGTGTCAGGCGGCAATCGGAGCTGCCTGCCCCATGCATTGGCTTCCCCGCTAGCTGCCTGCGCACGACCGCATGACCACAGTAAAATGGCTACATCGGTTCACACAGGAGGGCCGCACTGCCGCAGTAAAATGACGGCGGGCGGTCCGGAAGCGGTTAAAAAGGGGCTAAATCACACAGGTTTTTTTGTGATATTGTCTTGATATATTGGGGGGGGGGGACCTGCCAGGTAGGCTGTACGGAGCCCCGTGATTTCTAACAGCCGCTTTGCATGCAAGTTTTGCTATTTTGAGGAAGAAATTGAATATGAAGAGCCAACATTTCATATTCCTGATATGGGTCTGCTGATCCTGACAATCCCTCTGCTTTTCCTTTGTGTGATATCCCTGCTGATCCCGCCAGTCCCTCTGCTTTTCCTTTGTGTGATATCCCTGCCGATCCCACCAGTCCCTCTGCTTTTCCTTTGTGTGAAATCCCTGCCGATCCCGCCAGTCCCTCTGCTTTTCCTTTGTGTGAAATCCCTGCCGATCCCGCCAGTCCCTCTGCTTTTCCTTTGTGTTTTGTGTGAAATCCCTGCCGATCCCGCCAGTCCCTCTGCTTTTCCTTTGAGTGAAATCCCTGCCGATCCCGCCAGTCCCTCTGCTTTTCCTTTGTGTGAAATCCCTGCCAATCCCGCCAGTCCCTCTGCTTTTCCTTTGTGTTTTGTGTGAAATCCCTGCCGATCCCGCCAGTCCCTCTGCTTTTCCTTTGAGTGAAATCCCTGCCGATCCCGCCAGTCCCTCTGCTTTTCCTTTGTGTGAAATCCCTGCCAATCCCGCCAGTCCCTCTGCTTTTCCTTTGTGTTTTGTGTGAAATCCCTGCCGATCCCGCCAGTCCCTCTGCTTTTCCTTTGAGTGAAATCTCTGGCGATCCCGCCAGTCCCTCTGCTTTTCCTTTGTGTGAAATCCCTGCCGATCCCGCCAGTCCCTCTGCTTTTCCTTTGTGTGAAATCCCTGCCAATCCCGCCAGTCCCTCTGCTTTTCCTTTGTGTTTTGTGTGAAATCCCTGCCGATCCCGCCAGTCCCTCTGCTTTTCCTTTGAGTGAAATCCCTGCCGATGCCGCCAGTCCCTCTGCTTTTCCTTTGTGTGAAATCCCTGCCGATCCCGCCATTCCCTCTGCTTTTCCTTTGTGTGAAATCCCTGCCGATGCCGCCAGTCCCTCTGCTTTTCCTTTGTGTGAAATCCCTGCCGATCTCGCCATTCCCTCTGCTTTTCCTTTGTGTGAAATCCCTGCCGATCCCGCCAGTCCCGCTGCTTTTTCCTTTGTGTGAAATTCCTGTCGATCCCGCCAGTGTCCCTGCTTTTTCTTTGTGTGAAATCCCTGCCGATCCCGCCAGTCCCTCTGCTTTCCTTTTGCAAACTGAGCATGCTAGGCACATCATCACAGCATGGTCAGTTTGCTGACTGCTGGGAGCACAGCCTACCTGTCCTCCAATGGCCCAGATTTGTATTGACATACCCCCTGCACAGCGCTTCACTGGGAAGATCAGTGTGTTGCTGTTTCTCTACCCCTTGCTGATAGGCTGGATCAAGTGGCGGTTCAGGTAAGTATAAGGGGAGGGGGGGGTGATACAGGTATGGAATGTTTTTTTCTCTTAATGCATCAAATGCATTTAGGCAAAAAATGTTGAAGCTTTAGAACCACGTTAAATATAAATGAATATATTTTATCTAAAATGGTTGTTCTTTGTCTTTTTACATTATGTTACTGTCTTAGTTGGCCCAGGTGTGTTAGCTTTGTGAATTAAACCTATTGTGTGGCACAATATTTTCAAGACCTCTGAGCACTGCTTATGAAAGTCAGCCACATAGGGATTTATGTAAACCAGTTTGGACTTCCTAATATATGCAGATTCGTCACATGCAGCTCCCCACTGTGTTCAGCTCGGTGAGATTTGGGCATGAAAGAGTTACTTTCTGTTGCAGACTCTTAGGGGAAAATAAAAATCTTTTGTCACCATTCCCAAATACATTCTCAGACACAGCCGCAGCCAGATCGCCTGAACAATCTCTTTATGGGCGCTTTGGCAGCCAGCGTGAAATTCATAGAAAGACCCGGCCTGCCAGGAGCGCTGTAATGAATTGCCATAAATGGTTAACAAATTGATCCCGACCGCACTTCACTTAGCTTTTTTTCTTTTACAAGGCAGAATAATTGCCTTCCTTGGAGGCGGTTTTATCCTATGTGTTAATCTGGCAATTACGTGTATGATGCCAAATATGTTGTCGTCTTTGATTCTGAGGTTTTTGTAGCTTTGGGGTAATTTTTATTGTAGTTGCTAATGTTTAATGTTTTGGAGATTGCTTTGAGCATTAACCTGGCATTACTCCTTTTCTGATGACACCCACTGTCTGCACATCGTACCCCACTACCACCTCGTACCCTGATGACCTCTGTATACCACACATCAGACTCCACCATTACCTCCTCCTCTGATGACCTCTATAGACCACACATCAGACCCCACCACCACCTTCTCCCCTGATGACCTCTACAGACCCCACCACCACCTCCTCCCCTGATGACCTCTACAGACCCCACCACCACCTTCTCCCCTGATGACCTCTACAGACCCCACCACCACCTTCTCCCCTGATGACCTCTACAGAACCCCACCACCACCTTCTCCCCTGATGACCTCTATAGATCCAACCACCACATCCTCCTCTGATGACCTCTATAGACCACACCATTACCTCCTCCTCTGATGACCTCTATAGACCACACATCAGACCTCACCACCTCCTCCCCTGATGACCTCTACAGACCCCACCACCACCTCCTCCCCTGATGACCTCTACAGACCCCACCACCACATCCTCCCCTGAAGACCTCTACAGACCCCACCACCACCACCTCTTCCCCTAATGACCTTTACAGACCACACATCAGACCCCACCACCTCTTCCCCTGATGACCTCTACAGACCCCATATCGGACCACACCACCGCCTCTTCCCCTGATGACCTTTTTGCAGACCACACATCAGACCCCACTACCACCTCGTACCCTGATGACTTCTTTAGACCACTTATCAGACCCCACCACCACCACCTCCTCCTCTAAAGACCTCTACAGAACCCACCACCACCTCCTCTGATGACCTTTACAGACCACATATCAGACCCCACCATCTCTTCCCCTGATAACCTCTACAGATCCCACATCAGACTACACCACCGCCTCCCCCCCTGATGAGCTTTTACAGACCACACATTAGACCCCACCACAATTACCACCCCTTCCCCTGGTGACCTCTACAGACCCCACAGATCAGACCCCACCACCACTTCCTCCTCTGAAGACCTCTACAGACCCCACAGATCAGACCCCTCCACCACTTCCTCCTCTGATGACCTCTACGGACCACACAGCAGACCCCACTACCTCCTTCCACAGAGACACCTGCAGTCCACACATCACAACTCGCCAACCACCACCTTCCTTGGTGACACCCGCAGTCCACACATCACAACTCACCAACCACCACCTTCCCTGGTGACACCCACAATCCACATATTGCAACTCACCAACCACCACCTTCTATGGTAACACCCGCAGTCCACACATCACAACTCGCCAACCACCACCTTCCCTGGTGACACCCGCAATCCACATATCACAACTCGCCAACCACCACCTTCCCGGGTGACACCCCCAGTCCACACATGACAACTCGCCAACCACCACCTTCCCTGGTGACACCCGCAATTCACATATCACAACTCTCCAACCACCATCTTCCCTGGTGACACCCGCAATCCACATATCACAACTCACCAACCACCACCTTCCCTCGTGACACCCGCGGTCCACACATTACACCTCACCAATCACCACCCTCCCTAATGACACCTGCAGTCCACACATAACTCGCCAACCAGCACCTTCTCTGGTGACACCCACAGTCTGTACATCAGACTTTACCATCACCTTTCCTGGCAACACCAGCAGATCTCCACATCCGAATCCAGCAATACCTTATTTTCTTCACATATCCAGGTCTGCCCAATGGGCTCTGCCACCATCTCCTCCTCTAATGACAATCACAGATCTGCACATCAAAGCCCACTACCATCTCCTTCCCGGAGATATGCATGTCAGACTGCGCCATCACCTCCTCCTGTGATGACACCCACAGATCTGCACATCTGCACATTGGGGCCTGCCATTATCTCCTTCCCTGATGACACTTGTAGCATGCACATCAGCTTTCCATCCCCCCAGCAACTTTACTGATGACACCTGCAGACTGCACATAAGACCCCACTGCCACCTCCTTCCCTGATAGCTGCCTCCAGTCCACACATCAGATGCCGCCACCCCCTTCTGACATTTGCAGTTCACACCCCAGACCCCCCCACTACCTCCTTCCCTGATGACACCCACATTCCACACATTGGACCCTGCCACTACCTTCTTCCCTGATGACACCCATGGTCTGCACATCAGACCCCCCTTAGAACCTCCTTCCCTGATGACACTTCCAGACCACACATTAGACCCTGCCACCACCTTATCCGCCGACACCCGCAGTCTGCAGATGTCACCTGGTAGAAGGAGTTTTCTTCGGCTTCCAGCAGCTGAACAGAGCAGCATGGGAGTGAAAGGAAGGAAAGTATTCTCTGCTCTGGGGAGCTTAGTGAAGATGAACTTTGTTGCTTGGCCCTGTATAGGCAAAACATTGGTTCACTTGAAAGTCAGAATAGACACAGCTGTGTAGAAGGGATATATCAGTCTGTATAGAACATTCAACCCACACAGCTCTAATCCCTGTGATAAAAAGTCTGGCTTTACTGGGCTAAAAAGAAGCAAAAGCCTTCCACTAAAATATTTTCATTTACACCATGACCATATCGTAACACAAGATCTGTATGGTATGCTATCCGAGTCCTCAACAGCAAGAGTCCCCACTTCATTCATTGAGCTTTTCATATTCTTTTATCCAGTACTTTAAGTTGCCCAAAAGAGGTGCCGGTACTCTATTATAGCCTATACATTTTTTCGTCCCCACAGAGCACCCCCCCCCCCCCCCCTGGCCTGGGCTGGGACTCTGGAGCAGGGGGACTCACTGGTGGTGACTGGTCTGGCTCTGGAGTGGGAAATATTCTTGGGGGGGGCAATTGAGGGCGCAGATGTACAAAATGAGCGTACTGGTACGCTTAAGGCGCACGGAGAGGTGGCGGTATGCTCAAGAGCCATATTTGGAAGTGCCAGAACTGAGTACCAGTGCATATCGGCCCACTTAAAGCACTGCTTTTATCAATAAAGTCGCTAAGTGTATGAAATAGATTATTCCTACCTGCTTAGCTTAAAGTGATACTAAACACACACTGTTTAATTTACATTCTCCCTTCTATTTCTGCATGTGCATGATGGCACTGTAATTATTTTATTGAAAGAAAACCCATCAAGTACCTTTTTCTGAATAGATATACAGCTGTCACATGTCCCGGCTCTCTCCCAGCCTGTCTGCAGGGAAACATAAGCAGGAGGAGCTTCTAGTCGCACGTTCAAAATGAAAAAAAACGCCTTTTCGAATACAGCAAAAATAAATAATATCAATACATTGTTTTAAATTGTCATACAAATATACAGTATCTCACAAAAATTAGTACACCCCTCACATCTTGTAAATATTTTATTCTATCTTTTCATGTGACAACACTGAAGAAATGACACTTTGCTACAATGTAAAGTAGTGAGTGTACAGCTTGTATAACAGTGTAAATTTGCTGTCCCCTCAAAATAACTCAACACACAGCCATTAATGTCTAAACCGCTGGCAATAAAAGTGAGTACACCCCTAAGTGAAAATGTCTAAATTGGGCCCAAAGTATCAATATTTTGTGTGGCCACCATTATCTCTCTTTCGTTCATTGACAGACACAGCTCCTGATCTTCTTAACCATTGGGTTATACTGCCCCCTACAGGAGTAGGACACTAGGCACAAAAAGTCTGGCTCCGCCTATGGGCAGTCCTAGAGGGTATACTCCCTCATCCTGCTATAGGTACTCCGTTTCATTTTCGCCTAGTCAGGAGGAAGGACCTACTTCCTTGCTGGGATCTGTGGTCCTGGCAATTTTCTTTTTAGGTAGAATTTTTTCCTCCTTTTTTTTTTCCTGTAAGATATACAATCAACTGCCTGGACTGGGCGACGGGCTGGGTAATCTAGATCCAGTGGTTACCCTAGTCTGGGCAGTGCGCGCGCGCACAGACCTCAGCTCCACGCTAGGTCGGCCGGGGCTGGCCTGCGAGTTAAATGCCTCGCGAGGTCGCATACGACCGGGTCTCGGCCTAAGTCGCAACGTTCCTCCTGTCCGACAGCCCCCCCCCCCCCCCCCCATTTAGATGGCGAGGGGTTTTGTCGGGAGCGGTGCCGGTCTGATTCCTGGTATGGTGAGTAGCTGTCCCCCTAGAGGGTTTTGGGGTGGACGTGGGCCCCTCCTTGGAGCGGTCAGACCCCCGAGTTCCCACTCTTCCCATCCCCCTTCATTTATCCCCCCATCCTACCCCCCCCCTCCACCTATGCTGGGGCTGTGTGGGTGGTCTGGTCCACCTCCTGGGGTGGGGGCAGTTCACTATGCTGGCAATGGGGGGTCTGCCGCAGGCGACCGGACAATTGGCTGTCTGGGGGGGGGGGTGTACCTGGTGGGGAGACGGACCTGTCAGATCCCCGCTGTCCTCTATGGGGGAATAGGATGAGAACGGACCGCCTGTCCATTCTCATCTGATCCCATCCACCAGACGGATGGAAAATAGGGTTTCAGCAAAATGGCAGCCTCCAGCACCAAGAAACCGGAACAATGCTGAAGACAAGTTACAGCACACACTACATTTGGTAGCATAATTATTGATGTGGAATAATTTGCTAAAGAACATAATTTTTATCAAGTTATGGGTAAAGTTCCACTTGGTGCCTCCTTCATGGTGGCTGTTTTTCCAAACCATCCTTTTTGATTGTTCACCTTTGGGATGACTGTTTATATATCAGTCCAATTATATCTGGAAAAATGTGACGGTCATGTGTGACCTAATTCTTGTGCGCTGGAAGAACTGCCTTCTAAAGGTGCCAGTCATATGACCTGTCATACATATCTTCATACATTGGCTGCCGTGTTAGAGCAGCGAAGTCATCCAGTATCCCCACTAGCCAATCTGAATGCCTTTTTAGTTGCTCCTTGTCAGCTGACTCCTGAGAGGAGATTGTGTTAGGTTGCTGGTGGGAACCTGATGGCAGAGGAAGACCCCCCAAGGTAAGGGACACAGGCTAGCCTGAGGTGCGGAATCTAAGTATCCACCGGTTTTCGCCAGAGCCGCTGATGGTGAGGATGGACTTCGCTGCGTGTGAATACCAGGTCGCGGTCCTCAGGGTCGCCCCACCAAGGGTGAACCGGTCAAGGTCCGAAGGCAGGTAAGCAGACAAGGAAGATCCGAGAGAATGCTCAAACAAGCCAGGGTCAGGACGGGCAGCAAACCAGCAGAGTCAGGGACAAGCCAAAGGTCAACAGGAAATCAGCAGGAAACAGGTCACAGGTTCAGGAAACAACGGCAGGAGCTGTAGACAAGACAAGCAAGGTGCAAGTGTACCAGCTGCCTTTTAAATAGGCCCTTCTTGGCGCCAAAACGCCCAGGTCAGCGTGTTATGCATTCGCAATTGCCATTAGCCAAGGTAAGCTTAGCGAATGGTTTGGCGCATGCGCGAACGCTCGTTGTGCATCTAACAGACTGGTTGAGGTCGTTTCCAATACAGCGATTGGTTTAGCAGGTATATTATACTTAACAATAGCAGAGATGTGAAATCCCAATCCTCCAGAGATTTCACCCTTCGCCAGAGAACGTTGTTGGCACTACGACTCACATCATCTTTCCTCCAGTTTTCATAAATCATCCTGCTTGTTTGATTAATCTCAGCTGTTTCTTCAGTGGGTCGGTGGTGGAATTGGTGTTACCCCTCAAATGCCGCCTGGATCCAGACATTGACATATATGGACTTATTGTATATCATTCCTTCTTTTTTTTTTTTTTTGCTCAGAGAATTTCTCACGCCTTGATGCAGAATCCACCAGGGAATATTTAAGGTCATTTAGTAATCAGGCAAACATTCCATTTCTGTCAGGAAAAAAGAAAAAATCAAGATATAGTATGAAAACAATAGAGAACTCCTGGCCCCGTCTGCAGGAATGAAAATAACTTAGTCTCGGTATTTCTTTTTTTTCTTGATAAATGTGCGAATATATACACCCTGGCATTTAACTGTCACATGTTTGTTGCTTGGATTACAGTATATTGCACCGATTTCCTATAAATCCATACATATCTACTTTTTATTGGTGCTTAAAATCAATTTTTTTTTTTTTTATAATTCTTTTTAAATATTTATTTGTTGGGTAGATTTGGGTTGTTAAAAAAAAAAAAAAAAAAAAGATAGTTGCGTTTATTTATATATATATATATATATATATATATATATATATATAATAATATATATATATATATATATTATATTTTCTTTTATATTTCAATAAACCCATTGGGCAGATTTTCTTAAGCCAGCCACAGATGGGTCATGGATCTCCGCTGGTTCAGCAGGGACCAACCTAGTTTATTATTTTACATGTAGCATTACCCCCTAGAGGGCTGCTAAGATTAAATTCCCCTGGGTTACCCGTAGCAACAGTCTATAGAAACTTATCACTTTAACACTTGGCTCAGACAATGAACAGTCCAGGGGGATTTGTTTTTTTGTGTTTTATTTGGAACTGGGATGGGAGAAGGGATGAGTGGGATAATCCAACTATGAACTATGCACAATATAGAGGACATCTATCTGTAGAATGCGGCAAGGCTGCTGCTTCACTCTACCACTGAAGTGAAGATAGTAAATGTGATCCTGTTGTGTTAAACCTTCAGGGTCCTGACTTGGCACCCCCTTTCTCACTTGTTGCATGTGCTAGCTCCTGTCTACTGACTCTTACTGGAGTGGTCCCCTTCCTGGGCAGACCCCTGGTACTCACGGACACTGTTTTGCTCTGCCACTTGCTCCGCTGTCAGTATCCACCGGACCTCCTGGCTCAGCACCACACTTCTGGTCCACTAGGCCGACTGCCTGTGACCACCTTCCACACCGACAGGAGAGACAGCAGTCATCCTCCTCCAGGGACCTGGCTTTCCGCCCAAAGACGCCCTGTCACATGTGCCCCTGGCTTTTATCACATATGCACTACTCTTGTGCCTACCCACTGGGACAGTCATAAAAGCCTGTGTGTCACTGGCTGGGTTTCCTCCACTGTCCAACATGCTCCCCTATTGGATACCAAGGGGACACTCCCTCAGACCAGATAAATCACACATGGACACATGCAACAGGCAAAACTAACAATCAGGCTCCCCTGATAAGCAGATGGATCTGCTAAGCTTTTATCCACCTGTGGTGAAAGGACAGAAAATCAAATCATCTATGGCTTGCCTTGAGGGGGAGGTGCAGTTGTCACTGGAACAGTGAGGTATTCAATAAATTCTACCTCCTCCCATTCTACTACATTTGTGTTTTAGATTGTTGTTGCAAGATCATGTCCTGTCAGGAAGCAAAAGGGATATTTCTCCAGTAGTAGCAGCACACCCTGCAGTAGAACATGACGGAAGCTTTTTAACTCTCTACTCCTCTCCATAAGTTGGCCCAGCAGAGATGAGCTGAACAGGACTTACAATTTAGTGATTTCAGTACAGCAGAGGCACTGTGTTGTCAGGTCAAACAGGAAGTTAGGAGCTCACTGGATTTCTGACAGATCAGCAGGTATATTTCTGACAAATCAGCAGGTGTATTTCTGACAGATCAGCAGGTGTATTTCTGACAGACCATCAGGCTCCACCCACTACATAAAACGACCTGAGTGGACGGAGTCTAGACCAGTCACCCTGCCCAATTAGAGAGAGCCGCAGTGAGCAGTCTTTATTACAGGAAGTCTCACTGGATTACTGCACAGATATGGAAGAAATACAAAGCACTCCACTAATGTGTGTATCGATAAACAAACTTGGTACCCCCCGACTGACTTAAAGCTTTCTGTCTCTTTCAGGTGATCTGAAGCAGGAGATGCTGGATGATGCTCAGAATAAGCTCGTGAATCTGATCCACAGCACCGAGGGGAAGGTGGACAAGTAAGTGACTCTTCTACACAGAGACGTGGTCACCTTGCTCATTCATAGATCACAAAAAACAGTGCTGTGCCAATAATCAATGAGGTAGTGCAAAATTAATAAAGCAAAAAATCATAATGTAAGTGAAACACACAAAGTGCACTATAAATTGTCCATAGATCAAATAAGTAGAATCAGACTTGATCAATCGACCTCCACCTTCATTGCTCATAAAACAAATCCAGTGCTCAGTATTCCTCCATCACTGTCAAGTTCTTAGCTTGCCTTCCTGTTGGCAGCCATCTTGGACATGTGCAGACTGCTGTCTCTTATAAACCCTGTTTGCATCATCACTTGTCTGCTGCCTGGGCGTCGCTCAGTGATGATGTTGCACACCTGACTATATACCGTATTTATCGGCGTATAACACGCACCTCAATATTTGGAGAGAAATTTCAGGAAAAAAGCTTCAATTTTAGAATAGCTTTGAACTCAGAACATTTTTTTTTAATCAAATGACATCTCACCAGTGCCCATGAATGCAGCCTCATCAGCAGTCTCCAGCAATGCAGCCCCACCAGCACAGTCTCAAGCAATGCAGCCCCGCCAGCGCAGTCTCCAGCAATGCACCCCCGCCAGCGCAGTCTCCAGCAATGTAGCCTCGCAAGCGCCATTGACACTATCCGAATCAGTTTTTAAAAAGGCCGGAAAGCAGCGCCGAGAGCAGAAGGGGGTGGGCCGGGCCTAGGTAAAGGGGGGAATGAGCGCTCGTTGTCCTCGGAAGTCCCGCCTATGATAGACGTTCACACGTCTCGGCAGAGGAAGCAGAACTTCCTATGACAGCGCGTCCTTTCTTCTCCTCAGCTCGGCCCGCCTCCTTTTGCTCTCGGCGCTGCTTCCTGGCCTTTTTTTTTTTTTTTTTTTTTTTTTTTTATATCGGCGTATAACACGCACTATTGCTTTTTCCTCTATTTTTAGGAGGAAAAAGTGCATGTTATATGCTGATAAATACGGTATATAACCTGATGGCTTTCAGACCTTGCCCTTGCTTTTGTGCGCCAAGGTGCATCACTGCTAGCAGTACTCTGGTCTCTGTGGTTTCTCCATGCATGACTTGGCTTGGCTGACGACCTTCCTGGCTCTGGATTCTGCATTGGCAGATGACCCCGCACAGACGACGACCCGGCTTTGGCAGACTACCCGCTTCTGGACTCTATCTCGGCTTGGATGACTACCTGTTCCTGGACTCGATCCCGGCTTGGGTGACAACCCGCTTCCGAACTTGACCTCGGCTGTTCTTGATTTTGCTCCTCTCTCTTGCTGTGCGATTATTATTGTTGCATAAATCGCTTTATTTTACTTGCATCTTTGTGTGGTCTGGTTTCCTGGCACCCTAACAGCCACCCATGCAGTGAAGCATCTCACCTTACATTCTGGCCACTGTCTCACCAGCGGGTTAGAATGAGCAGTTCCCTTCTGAGGGGTTAATAACAGTATGGTGGAGATCTATGGCTGGATACTCATAGGCAGATGCATCAAGGGATCGCTCTCAGTCCGGATATATATCACAAGTGCATAGGGAAGTAAAAGATGCATCTAGTGCTCTCCATATTTATTCCTAAATTTAATAAAAAAAAAAAAAAAAAAGCAACTTACAGAGCACGCACTTAAGCAGTGCGGGCTGTACAGGCATTCAAACAGTCTCTCTCGTGACTGAGATGTGACATTGACTGACAGGCTTCGCCCTCTATACGCGTTACGTCAGGCGTTGACTTCCTCGGTAGTGAACCCCTACCGAGGAAGTCCATGCCTGACGTAACACTTATAGGGGCGGAGCCTGTCAGAGAGACTGTTTAAATGCCTGTACAGCCCACACTGCTTAAGTGCTTGCTCTGTAAATTGCTGATCTTTTTATAAAATTTTTTTAGAATTTCTATGGAGAGCACTAGATGTGTCTTCCCTATTCACTTGTGATATACCCGGACTGAGAGCGATCCCTTGATGGATCTGCCTGAGTATCCAGCCATAGATCTCCACCATACTGTTATTAACCCCTCAGAGGGGAACTGCTCATTCTGACCCGCTGGTGAGACAAGGGTCGGAATGTAAGGTGAGAGGCTTTATTGCATGGGTGACGGAGGAATACTGAGCACTGGATTTGTTTTATGAGCACTGAAGGTGGATGTCGATTGATCAAGTCTGATTCTACTTTTATGATCTATTGACAATTTATAGTGCACTTTGTGTTTCACTTAAATAATATATGATTTTTTGCTTTATTAATTTTGCACTATCTCCTTGATTATTGCAGAGATCTGGCGCAGCACTGTTTTTTTGTGATCTATTGTTATGTATGTGTGGTGAAAACACGTTTTTAGTGAGAGCAGCTGGAGACATTAAAAATGCACATAATATATAAATGATTTTTGTTTTGGTTGTGCTGATTACCTTTTTGTTTCATAGCCTTGGCCGTTCATGTCTGTGTGAAGGGCTCCCTTCATAGAGGATACAGATCAATCCATTCCTTGTGTCTTTTAGGGTTCGCTTACACTTGCTTCAAAATGTGGGCATTGGGCACGTTTTTTTTTTTTTAAATCTCTGAATGCCAATCAAAGCTCCTGTCACTAAATAAAATAGTTACCTTACAGTCCTGTTGACCCATTGTGTTTGCTTTGCTTCCCTACCTTGCCGCTTTCTTGGTGCTTCAAAGCATCTCCAAAGCCTCCATAGAAATCTATGACAATGCTCGCTTACAGCACCTGCAGCTTTTGAGGGGCTTTTTATTCAGTTAGCTTTGCTTCGCTTTGGAGGTATTGCAGGTATGAGCGATCGCAGAATGCACAGGGAAACAAACAAGCGAACTGGAAAGACGTCATCAGCAGTCACTTCCGACTCATGTGTATTTATTCTGTGAGTGCCTGGTGCAGACGTCACATCTGGTGTACAGTGAGGAGCAGCAGGAAAGTGAGTGGGGTCTGCACTGGAGCGGAGCATCTAGCAGACGGCACACATGGCGTGTAACATAGGAACCCTATAGCGGACGGTGAATGGGACTGGAGAGTGAGGATTGATCAGCAGAGTGGGGGGGACCAGAGCAGGCAAAACTAGCAATGTCACACATGGTGCTCACCATGGGAGCAATATAGCAGGAGGTGAGTGGGCACCAGAGAGACAGGAAGATCAGAACACTAGATGATCTGCAGAGCTGGGAGTGGGGGTTTAGAGCAGCTGGGAGTCACTACTGAGTGGGGGGATTAGTGTTGCTGCCAGTTACTACTGAGTGGGGGATTAGCATTGCTGCCAGTTACTACTGAGTGGGGGATTAGCATTGCTGCCAGTTACTACTGAGTGGGGGATTAGCATTGCTGCCAGTTACTACTGAGTGGGGGATTAGCGTTGCTGCCAGTTACTACTGAGCGGGGGATAAGCAAAGTTGGGGGTATTTCTCAGTGGGGCATCAGCAGAGCTGGGGGCACTACTGAGCAAGGGATCTGTTGAATGGGATTCTACTGAGCCAGGGTTCTTCTGGGCCTCTTTAACCAGATCTGGACTGGAAGATTTTCCCCTTAATGACCAGGCCATTTTTTGCGATTCGGCACTGCGTTACTTTAATGGACAATTGCGCGGTCGTGCGACACTGTACCAAAATAAAATTGATGTCCTATTTTTCCCACAAATAGAGCTTTCTTTTGGTGGTATTTGCTCACCTTTTCCTTTTTTTTT
Source organism: Pelophylax lessonae (assembly GCF_965119305.1). Classification (NCBI taxonomy): domain Eukaryota; kingdom Metazoa; phylum Chordata; class Amphibia; order Anura; family Ranidae; genus Pelophylax; species Pelophylax lessonae. The sequence goes on along the minus strand of NC_138780.1, from coordinate 192,581,192 downwards.
TTTTTTTTTTTTTTTTTTTTTTTTTTGCACTATAAACAATAAAAGACAATTCTGAGAAAAAAAAAAAAACTATTTTTCACATTCTGCAATATAACATTCCCAAAAGAAAAAAAAAATGAATATCAAATTTTTTCATCCTTTTAGGCCAATTTGTATTCTGCTACATATTTTTGGTAAAAAAAAAAAATGGCAATAAGTGTATTTTGATTGGTTTGCGCAAAAGCTATCGCGTCTACAAACTAGGGGAAAGACTTATGTAATTATTATTTATTTATTTCTTACTGGTAATGGCGGCGATCTGCGATATTTTTTATTTATTTTTTTGCAGCACTGCGACATTGCGGCGGACAGATCGGACCCCTAACTGACATTTTTGACACTTTTGGGGGGACCATTGACATTACTACAGTAATCAGTGCTAAAAATATGCACTGTTACTGTACTAATGACACTGGCAGGGAAGGGGGTTAACCTAGTGGGTGATCAGGGGGTTAAATGTGAGCCTAAGGGAGTGATTACCAATTGTGGGGGGATGGGCTTGGGAAATGATCATAGAGACGTGCAATCCTATATAGAAGAATCACAGGTGCTCTGTGATCATTTCAGAGAGAACAATGGTCAGCTGTGTTTACAACAGCAGACCATCCTCTCTTTGGGGAGCGATCGCGGGTGGCCGGAGGCAATCGAGGCTGCCGGCCCCATGCATCGGCTCGGCATCCCCGCTGCCTAGTGGCGACGGGGAGCGTGCTGCCGGCGGCACGCGTCTGCCCCCCCCAGAACCACGCGCGCAACTGACGTATCCCTACCTCGGTTTGCGCAGGAGGGGCTGCCTACTGCAGTAGATCTGCGGTCCGGAACTGGCTAAGACAAATGGAAAATCTGTGCACACCGGGCATTTGCCAAGCTTCATTAAAGCTTCACAGAAGTCTCACCAAAGCATTTAAAAAGCATGTTGATAGCGATAGACTGAGGCTTTAACGTGTGCTAATGTCTAAGCAAGTGTAAACAAGCCCTAAAAGCAAATCCGTTCCTTGGATGACGTTTATTCTATTCTATTGGGAATACATTTGGTTGTAAGAATAGTGTACTTTTATAATTTGCTGCTTAAGTCTAAATTAGACCTTTATATGAAGTGATCTGTATGTTCTGCTGCATCGGCCTGCAGCTCCCAGACTCCTGTTTGCATCTCGCTGTGTAAGAGAACTTGCAGAGCCCAGTTTAGGTTTTTGTTGCAGCCTGCAGAGACCGTGGCCCCCAATCATGCCTTCAAGGCTCTGTCATTTGTTTACTGATAACTGCTTCCTAGCTCAGAGATCAGTAGTTTCCATCTGAAGAGTCTTGGGCATTCTGTACTTATTTATATTTTCCAATGATTTATAAACTTAAAATAAACGAGCTGCATGTATTCTTTGTGATTCATCTCCCCATTAACTGCAGGCTCCGCAATCGGTTTATATTGTGTCATTGCTAGCAGGAAGGGTAACAGGTTGTGAGTCCTGACTGACAGGTATGAGGAGCTATACGAACAACAATAATCCCCACCCCCACCCTGTGATGTTGATTCTCATACATCTCCAGGGAGTGTTTTTATATTTTATATAGAAAATCCCTTTAAACCTCCTGTGTAGATCTCTCCCTGTCCTCCAGCCTCTCGTATCTTGTTTGTCATCTTCATTTCCATCCTGGGATCAGAGAGAGTTGCCAAATGTCCAACATGTTGATAGCCCGGGGCTGCCGGCGATTGATCCCACATGTGCGCTGTCGGCTTGTTGTAAACTGTCTGCAGAACCAAATCTTCCCAGTAAAGAAAAACAAGAATTATTATTTCCTGGGGATCATCTGCTACTCACTGTGTATAATGTGGAGGAGAAAGGCTTCCAGTAGATATCAGTGGGGGATCCTCTATAGCGCAGTGTATTCGGGTTAGAGAAAGATAGTTGCTCTGGGTTACTGCACATTGCAGAGTTGTGGGTGGGGGGGGGACCAGAGTTTCAAGTAAACCTCAGACATGAAATATGAACAGACCATATCCCTTTATAGTGTGTACTTGTCTCATTCCAGAGCACTAAGTGTTATTTCTGTCTGCTGCCTCCTTCCTCTGCTATCAGGATGAGTCACTTCTGACAAGTTTTTTTTACAATTAGTGCCTTAAAGTATTCATACCCCTTGATATCTTCCACATTTTGTCATGTTGCAACCAAAAACGTATTTTATTGGGATTTTATGTGCTAGAGCAGCCTTTCTCAACCATTTCAACACAGAGGAACTGTGACGGTACTCCCCATCACTGGGGGTGAAAGACAGATACTTAATAGTTTGAATTGCTTCAAGTGGGACAGTAATATTTGTCAGCAATACCTCTCAAGAAGTGTGAAGATTTGATCCCACTTTACACTGTGAGACCTATAGCCTGTTGCCATGAAGTCTGACTCCGAAATAATCATAGCAATACGTTAATGTGTATTCCATGTACTTCAATGTAGGAGACGGACAGACTCTCATTGGCAGTCTTGTCCTATTGTCTATTGAGGTGGAATGTGGATTGTGTTAAGTCTGCCTGTCCCATTGTTAAATGTTCTTGAGCCCACATTCTTCAGTCCAGAAGGCTAGATAATTAGTTCAGGTCAATTCTGTTTCCGTATACAAATTCATCTGCATATGATAATGTAATCAGGCAACCCCTGACCTGTGTGTGGTAATCTGATCAGGAAGGGGAGGTCCATGCTGTATATAAATTCTGTGTAACTGTTTAATAAAGTGTGATTCCAGTACAAGCCAAGTTGTTGGCTAGCTTTGTATGAGGGCGGCTGGGAAAATCTTGTATATATGTTCATGACTGCAAGGAAGCTATACGGAAGACCACAAACACAGTGTGGGTCGGCGGTTCTGTTACAGGAACCCTTAAAAATAAACTTCTGGTCTCGGAACTCCTGCTAAAAATTACAAATCTACAAATCATGACACATTAGTGTGACAGTCAGTGGGAAGAATGCTCTTTACTCTTGTCACATTGGGAAGAATTATCCCCTTACAGATAGCTAAAAGGAACAATGGTGTCATTGGGAACTTATGGGAGAGGCAGAAATTTCCCATTGCTCAAGGAACCTCTAGCAACCTCAGGAGGAACCCTGGCTGAGAAACCCTGCCATAGACCAGCACAAAGTGGCACATAATTGTGAAGTGGAAGAAAAATGATAAATGTTTTTTAAAATTTTTTACAAATGTGAAAAGTGTGGCTGCATTTGTATTAGAGTTTTTGTTGTTAGAGTCTGCAAAAGACTTGAGACTGGGGCGGAGGTTCACCTTCCAGCAGGACAACGACCCCAAACATACAGCCAGAGCTACAATGGAATGGTTTACATCAAAGCATATTCATGTGTTAGAATGGCCCAGTCACAGTCCAGACCTAAATCACATTGAGAATCTGTGGCAAGATTTGAAAATTGCTGTTCAGATGCTCTCCATCCAATCTGACAGAGCTTGAGATATTTTGCAAAGAATAATGAGCAAAAATGTCACTCTCTAGATCAGGAATCCTCAAACTACGGCCCTCCAGCTGTTGTGGAACTACACATCCCATGAGGCATTGTAAAACCCTTGACATTCACAGACATGACTAGGCATGATGGGGATTGTAGTTCTGAACAATTGGAGGGCCATAGTTTGAAGACCCCCTGATCTAGATGTGCAAAGCTGGTAGAGACATCCCCAAAAAGACTTGCAGCTGTAATTGCAGGGAAAGGGGTTCTACAAAGTATTGACTCAGGGGTGTGAATACAAATGCAGCCACACTTTTCACAGATTTATTTGCAAAAAAATGTTGAAAACCGTTTATCATTTTCCTTCCACTTCACAATTCTGTGCCACTTTGTGTCGGTCTATCACATAAAATCCCAATAAACTACATTTACGTTTTTGGTTGTAACATGACAAAATGTAGAAAATTTCAAGGGGTGTGAATACTTTTTCTTGGCACCGTATGTGAAAAATCTGTGCTAGGTTACAAAAATATAATGTGTATATATTAAGCAGCTAGCTTAATGCTAGGCAATGTCATGTGTGCGAATAGAACAGAGACCTCCACCACCGGGTAGTAGTAGTTACTATAAGCCTCTTAACAGAAGAGTTAGGCCAAAAGTTATAATGGCCGGAAGCACATGAAATGTGGATCACAGGTTCAACTTCTGCTAGGGGGGGAGATGATTTCCACTCGGCAAACACCGATGTTGTTAAACCATGAAATATAAGCATATGCTTCCATCGAGAAGTCCATTTAAAAATATCTTCATTAAAAAGATAATATTGGAGGTCTAACAGTGCACCAATCCAATATCAGCAGGAGTACAGCGGCAGGCTGATGGTTAGTAAGCTCCAAAAGTAGCAACAAGTAGTGCATCGGGACACTGTAGATGGCCATTCCCTACACGTTTCGTCAGCAGCAATGCCTTCAAGGGTTGATTCCCCCCTGAATAAATTGGTCACAGTGATTACATGGTACCAGGAGCACACAATCTGTGTTCTGCTCTGTGATGTATCGGGGGACATGGAAATGTGAGGACATCATATGACGTCCTCCCAAAATAAGTGTTCCCACTTGGCCATTTTATTTAGTTATTTATTTTACTATAGGCTAGGTTGGAGGTGGGTAAAGGGTCCTGTAAACCCTAAAATTGAACTTCCTATTTTCTCGCTTTCAGTCTGGTAAATATCAATTTTAAAAGAATATCCATCCAGTTAAAAAAAAAAAATCTCTTAATCCTGACAGAAATCCTGTGGGCTGATTACTTCCGGGGGGGCACTCTGCCTGCACTGAATGCTATCTGTTAAATTGTCCCCCATTATCTTAGGACTACAGAACCCCTCTCCTCTGTTATAGAAAAGAGGAAAGAGGCCGAGTCCTGTAGTCCTGTTTGTCATCCTGATGCTGTACAGTGAGTGATCATTGTCCTCCTAGGACAGGAAGTATATTGCTGGCAGGATCACCCAAAAAATGCAGCCGCCACATCCCAGAACTGTCAAGCTGCAATATATTACATTTGTTTTTGGATCTAGAAATGCTTCTACTCTATATAATTTTTTTTTTTTTTTTTCAGGCTCTTAATGCGGAATCTGTTTGTTGGGCACTTCCACACCCCAAAAAACAAGCGTAACGAGGTCCTGCGTTTAATGGGCAGCATCCTCGGACTCATGAAAAACGAGATGGATGAGGTGTGTATGGCTTCCTTGACTTGTAGTGTCCATCATTATTGTGTACACTGGATCACTATCAGAGCTGCATGCGAGTCATCCATAGCATTGTACGACTACCGCACAATGCTAGGATTAGATTGTGACTCCAGAGCTGAAAATCAGCCTTATAACTTGGTAGCAATAAAAAGTGATGCATTACAGCTGAACTCCAGGAATTCAGCTACTTTGTAAAAAGCGCAGGGATACCATGAGGTAAGTCCAATGAGATGCATGTCACCTGCTGGACTTATTTCTATTATTCACATCTGACCGGTATATGGAGATCCTGGAAAACCTTTATCGCTATAGTTCCAGGAGCGCCAATGCTGGACCTTCTGGTCCCAGCTCCTTCAGCAGCAGAGTTAATGCAGCTGCTATGCCTGCCCCTCCCCTTCTCCTGCCCAATCATAAATGAACTAATTCACAAAATGCAAAGGCTTCTTTGAATGGGCAGCAGAGGGGAGGGGCGGGCGTACCGGCTGTGTATGCTAATCTCCTCTCAGAGAACCAAGTCTCTCCTGTGGGAATGCAATAAACCTGTAAGATATAAATAATGAAGGTAACTCCAGGAGATGCCATGCACCTTGGACATTACTCATAGCATGCCCTTCACATTTTACAAAATGCCGGAATTTCTGGAATTCAGGTTTAACTATAGCTCTGCATACACTGTAATATTTTCTTTCAAATTTGATTAGTCATTACATTTATCTCTACGTTGTATTCCCAGTTATCTACTGATTATTTTTATTTCTTGTGCAGCTAGTACACATGCTGTAATCTGTCATTGTATTAGCTCCCTCTAATAAGCCTAGCAGACTGGGAGGCAGAGAGGCAGCAGTAGGAGAGCTAGTCAGGGCTCTAATGTGTTTGCTGTCTAACATTGCAGACATGCTTACAGGAGGGGAATCACGGGTACTACGTCATTTAACCTCTTAACGCTGGAGCCTCCCAGCCCTTTAAGAGGTTTATGACGCCAGGAGGCATGGCTGAAAAGCACGTGATTAGTTGTCACTGCGGTCACGTGATCCAAAAACTGATCGCAAGACGCGATCGGGAGCTTTCAGTTAGGCGCCAAGAACTGTGCTGGGAGCACATGCACTCTCAGCACAGCTGTGTGCACAGCAATTCATGCAAATATACAGGCACCATAGACCAGGTGCCGAGAGGCCGCATGTTTGCGTGAGACCGGCGCCAGGGGGTTAAAGGCTACTGCTCTTTCATTGCCCAAACTGAAGTTTGGGGGAGGAGCTGTAAACGTACTTTAGTATTGATTGTTTTGTTTTTTTTATTGGCCCTCTTGGATTTATAGGGGGAGCTCTACACATAAAGGGTTCTGGGAGCGGCAAGAAAAGTTAGGAGATGTGAGAGGTATACGACGGAGATTTTTAAAGTGTTACTAAACCCACAACAGTGAAATCAGTCTGTATATGCAGTAAAGCATGCTTGTTATACTCCCTGTGGAACCTAAGGGGTTAATCCCTTCTTTTACTGTCCCCAATCCATCTCATGATAGTACAGAGCCTTGGGGGCACTCTGCACATGCTCAGTTTGGTGTGCATTGCTAGAGTTTTGTTTTTTTTTTTCTCGTGAGGGTGCATGTGATGAGCACAGGGCCAATCAGTACTGTCCAGACAGAGGGTCAGGGGTCCTGCAGCCTCATAGGACAGTCAGAGGAGAATGAAACCGCCTCCTACAAGCTTTAACCAGACACTGACAGAAGTCACAAGGCTGCTATATACTGCTGATGAGTAAAGGTATTTAGCAATTTATTTTTACAAAAATAATTGCATTTCCACGTTCTGTGTACTGTGGAAGAGCAGATATAGTGAATGCAGGCTCCTGGGGAGACCAGATATAGTCAATGCAGGCTCCTGGGGAGACCAGATATAGTGAATGCAGGCTCCTGGGGAGACCAGATATAGTGAATGCAGGCTCCTGGGGAGACCAGATATAGTCAATGCAGGCTCCTGGGGAGACCAGATATAGTGAATGCAGAGTCCTGGGGAGACCAGATATAGTGAATGCAGAGTCCTGGGGAGACCAGATATAGTGAATGCAGACTCCTGGCGAGACCAGATATAGTGAATGTAGGCTCCTGGGAGAGACCAGATATAGTGAATGTAGGCTCCTGGGAGAGACCAGATATAGTGAATGCAGGCTCCTGGGGAGACCAGATATAGTGAATGCAGGCTCCTGGGGAGACCAGACATAGTGAATGCAGGCTCCTGGGGAGACCAGACATAGTGAGTGCAGGCTCCTGGGGAGACCAGACATAGTGAGTGCAGGCTCCTGGGGAGACCAGACATAGTGAGTGCAGGCTCCTGGGGAGACCAGATATAGTGAATGCAGGCTCCTGGGGAGACCAGATATAGTGAATGCAGGATCCTGGGGAGACCAGATATAGTGAATGCAGGATCCTGGGGAGACCAGATATAGAGAATGCAAGCTCCTGGGGAGACCAGATATAGTGGATGCAGGCTCCTGGCGAGACCAGATATAGTGAATGCAGGCTCCTGGTGAGACCAGATATAGTGAATGCAGGCTCCTGGCGAGACCAGATATAGTGAATGCAGGCTCCTGGCGAGACCAGATATAGTGAATGCAGGCTCCTGGCGAGACCAGATATAGTGAATGCAGGCTCCTGGCGAGACCAGATATAGTGAATGCAGGCTCCTGGCGAGACCAGATATAGTGAATGCAGGCTCCTGGGGAGACCAGATATAGTGAATGCAGGCTCCTGGGGAGACCAGATATAGTGAATGCAGGCTCCTGGCGAGACCAGATATAGTGAATGCAGGCTCCTGGGGAAACCAGATATAGTGAATGCAGACTCCTGGGGAAACCAGATATAGTGAATGCAGACTCCTGGCGAGACCAGATATAGTGAATGCAGACTCCTGGCGAGACCAGATATAGTGAATGCAGGCTCCTGGGGAGACGAGATATAGTGAATGCAGGATCCTGGGGAGACCAGATATAGTGAATGCAGGATCCTGGGGAGACCAGATATAGTGAATGCAGGATCCTGGGGAGACCAGATATAGAGAATGCAAGCTCCTGGGGAGACCAGATATAGTGGATGCAGGCTCCTGGCGAGACCAGATATAGTGAATGCAGGCTCCTGGCGAGACCAGATATAGTGAATGCAGGCTCCTGGCGAGACCAGATATAGTGAATGCAGGCTCCTGGGGAGATCAGATATAGTGAATGCAGGCTCCTGGGTCTAGTAACACTTTAAAGTGTAGTTCCACCCAAAAGGGGAAGCTCCACTTGCTCGCTACCTCTCTCCCCCCCCCCCCCTGCCAAATTTGACACTTTTTGTGGGGGAAGTGGGTACCTGGTTTTAATTGGTACCCGCTCCCACTTCAGGGTAAGATACCCGCATGGCGATCTATGACTGAAGGCTTCACTGCTGGTTTCCCTTACTTGCAATGCCGGCCCCTGCACCCGAAGCTGATGGATGAATCAGCTCGGGGTGCTGACATCGCGGGGTCCCAGGACAGGTAAGTGTCCTTATATTAAAAGTCAGCAGCTACAGGATTTATAGTTTTTTAATTGTGTTTTTTTTTTTTTATAAAGCTCTGCTATAAAGCTGAAATCTAGGCAAACTGCTAAATACACAAAAAGAAATCAAATATAGGAGCGGTTTTCTTTTCCAAAGGATTTTTCTGTCCATTAGGTTCTGAGATTTACACAGTTCTGCCACATAGTACAACACTGAGACCGCAGTTTTTCTGTGTTGTATTTAAGTAAAGCTTGTCCCCTCTCCAGCAGTGTTAATTTTGTCGACTAAAATATTTTCAGCGACTAAATTAACACTATATTAAATAAAACTAAAACAATTCAGATGACTAAAATACGACTAAAACTAAAATGACATTTTAGTCAAAAGACTAGGACTATAAAACTAAATTGCAAATTGACATCAAAATGAACATTCCCCTGCCGGGCATTACTAAATCAGCAACACAATTCCATCCAGAGCCGGTAATAATCGCACATTAAGCCCCGGAGGATTTGGCTGCTCAAAGACCAGGGCCTATTTTGCGATTCGGCACTGCGTGACTTTAACGGACGATTGCGCGGCCGTGCGACGCTGTACCCAAATTAAGTTGATGTCCTTTTTTTTTTCCAAACAAACAGAGCTTTCTTTTGGTGGTATTTGATCAGCTGTGCGATTTTTACTTTTTGCGCTATAAACAAAAAATGAGCGTAAATTTTAGAAAAATAGCAATGTTTTTCAAATTTTTTCATATGGAATTCCCAAAAAAATTTAAAAATCTAAATTTTTTAACATTTTTAGGCCAATTTTTCTGCTACATATTTTTGGTACAATAAAATCGCAATAAGCGTATTTTGATTGGTTTGCGCAAAAGTTATTGCGCTTACTAACTACGGGATAGATTTATGTCATTTTTATTTTTTTTAACTAGTAACGGCAGCGATCTGCGATTTTTTTCTTTTTTTTTTTTTTTTTTTTTTTGCAGGACTGCGACATTGCGGCGGACAGATCGGACCCCTAACTGACATTTTTTAAACTTTTGGAGGTACCAGTGACATTACTGCAGTAATCAGTGCTATACATATGCACTGTTACTGTAAAAATTACACTGACAGGGAAGGGGTTAATTTTATTAGTGATCAAGGGGTTAAGTCTGTCCCTAGGGGCGTGATTCTAACTGTCAAGGGGTGTGGCTTGTGATGTAACCACAGAGACATGCGATCCTACATAGCAGGACCGTATGATCTCTGCAGTTACACCAGGGAGAATGACAGGCGGCTTTGTTTACATCAGCCGCCTGCCTTTCTCCCTCTCCAGCGGGAGATCGCGAGTGGCCGGCAGACATCGGAGCCGCTGGTCACTCGCGAGGGGATGGCCGTGAACGAGCGGAGGCGCTCGCCCCCTGCAGGCTCCTGGGCGGACGACGTAGTACTACATCGCTTTGCCCAGGAGGGGCTGACTGCCGCAGTAAATATACTGTGGGCGGTCGGCAAGTGGTTAAAAGTTTAACATGTATTGCACCCCCGCATAAACATAAGTTTGGGGCGTCTACCGAGCTGCTGAAAGAGAAAAAATTAAGAAAAAGGCTTTTCTAATATTTTTTCCTAATATTTAATGCTGGTAATATATTCAGGTAATATGCGCGATGACATTACAGCCAATACAGTTTACAATTTTTTATTTTTACAAACCCATTCGATTTGTAGTCGACTAAAATGTACTGGAGATTTTAGTCGACTAAAATAGGACTAAAACAATTCAGATGACTAAAATACGACTAAAACTAAAATGGCATTTTAGTCAAGACTATAACTAAAACGAAATTTGCTGCCAAAATGAACACTGCTGGACAGTGAAGATGAAGTGGCAGACTGAAGCTTATATATCACTCTGCTCTCTACCCCTGTCTGCATGTACTTTGTCAGCACATGAACAATGCAGCACAGCTGGCTGCACCTCCCTCTCCCAGTCTGAGCTCCACTATCAAAGGACTGCAAGAGACAGATGTTAGATTGAATTCAGGGATTGGTACTGCTTGCAGAAGTCATCTACTTGACCCACCTCTGTGTAACATGGACCAAGAAGAGTCCTTAGTGCGGTGTGACTGATAGGTTTGGGGCAGATTGCGGGGTGACCCTGTTCTGGTCAGGGAGGCCCCAGAATGTGTACGTGGTCTTTGCTGAGATCTTCCTGTGGTGGTTTCTTTATTGCAGCTGCTTTTGGAAGAAAACCGCGGTGTAACAAGATGGATGACTGGTTGGCTCGGAGGATCTGCCAACTCCAAGAGTGTCCCCAACACCCCGCTAAGACCGAGCCATGCATCCATTCTGAACAGTGTAAGTTTGCTGTATATAATGTGTAACTGTTCATTGTGTTCCCTAAAGCTGCATTCACACCTGAGATTTGAGTCTTTGAGAGTTTTTTCCGGCATTTTTTGAGCGTTTTTATGGCACGTTTTTGTGCTTTGGCTTTTTTTTTTTTTTTTTTTTTTTTTTTTTAGCCAATAAACTATCATCTGTTGCATCATTTGTTGCTAGTTTTTTTTTAGCTTTTCCATCTGCTTTTATTTCTTTTTTTCTTATTCATTTTTTTTTTTTATTTTTTTTTTTTTGTTAGGGGTTGGGTTTTTTTATTTTTGTTAGGTTTTAGGGTACTACCACCACTACCATCACTACCACTACCACCACCACCACTACCACCACCACTACTATTACTACTATTATTATTATTACTATTATTATTATTATTATTACTATTACTACTATTATTATTACTATTACTCCTAACGTTAACCCTTAAACATTATGATAATAAAATAAATAACTAAACACCCTAACACAAAATAAATCCATATTCTTAATAACAATTTAATATTTTTTATATATTTTTATTACTAATGTATTACATATATGAATAAATGTAAAATAAATGCACAAATAACTAAATAAATTACATTAATAATGTAATAAACTGCGAGCTACTATGGATAGCAAAAAAAGTGATGCCGCTTGCACTCCCCTTATGGTAAGTGTACATGAAAAAATTTATTATATACAGTGCCGCCACATGGGTGCCCACCAGGGCCGCCACATGGGTGCCCACCAGGGCCGCCACATGGGTGCCCACCAGGGCCGCCACATGGGTGCCCACCAGGGCCGCCACATGGGTGCCCACCAGGGCCGCCACATCTGTGCCCACCAGTGCCGCCTCATCAGCACACATTAGTGAAGGAGAAAAATTACCGGTTTGATAAAATTTATAGTAATCTATAAAAAATGTTTGGTTTTTTTCTTCATATTTTTCAGTCTTTTTTCGTTTGTTTAGCAAAAGATAAAAACCCCAGTGGTGATTAACCACTTTAGGACCATTCCCTGTGCTTCTACTGCTGCACAGTAGCTCCCCTGTGTCCAGCGACGTAGACCTACGTCACTGGACTCCTGCCTGTCTCGGCGGCGGGCCGGAGGAGGAGAGGCGGCGATCTCTTCCGCGATCGTTGGGGAAAGAGTGAGAAAATCCGCCTGCTTGTGTAAACAAAGCAGTCGGATCTTCTCTGTGACAGACAGGGACAGATCACAGGATTCAGCATAGCTGAACCTGCAATCTGTGTCTGTGTCACAGAACCCCCCTCCCCCCACACACGTTAGTAAGCATGAGGCATACATTTAACCCATTGATCACCAACAGTGTTAACCCCTCCCCTGCCAGTGTCATTATTACCCTGTCGTTCACTTTAATTGGTGGTTCATAATAAGGTGGTATCGCAAAAAATAAAAAGTGCAGAGGTGATCAAATACCACCAAAAGAAAGCTCTGTTTGTGGGGAAAAAAGGACGTACATTTAGTTTGGGTACAGCATTGCATTACCGCGCAATTGTCAGTTAAAGTCGCGCAGTGCCAAGTTGAAAAAAGTGGCCTGGTCATTGAGCTGCCAAATCTTCCGGGGCTAAAGTGGTTAAACACCACCAAAAGAAAGCTCTATTTGTGAAAAGAATAAATGATAAAAATGTCATATGGGTACAGTGTTGCATGACCGTGCAATTGTCATTCTTTGTGCGACAGCGCTGAAAGCTGAAGATTGGGCAGGAAGGGGGTGAAAGTGCCTGGTAGGCAACTTGTTAAAAAAAAATGTATTCAAATCTTCTAAATTAGATTTTAAAAAAATGTATGTTTCCCCCACTTCAGTCTTTTTCAGAGCTGTTTGTCAAGTTCCTTGAGACAGAATCCCTGCCGAAACCTGCTCCACTCAGGATGACGATGCATGACGTGGCACCCCTGGGCACTTCCAGCGGGACTCAAAGCTCCAGCGGGTCTGCAGCGCCGCCAGGTAGGTGGATATATATTGAGAAGGCACCTGGATAAAAATCAGATTTCCGCTAGGCTGAAAAACGCGGTCACTACACAGCAGGAAACTGAGGCTGCATATGTAATATGCAGATACGGGTGTAGATAGGGATTTATATTAAGGCTATATACAGAAAAAAATTTAACTACTACATCTGTGTCAAAACTTTTTGTTGTATCTATAAGTAATTTAGAGAGACTAGATTCCATTCAAGGTAGATGTAAACCCAAACTGCATGATCATTTTTTCTAACGGATGTAGCCGTGTCTACATCCGTTAGAAAACGGGTCCCTTCTTCCAGAGGTGTTTCATCAGTTGTGTCTCCAGTGGGGCATCCCTGAGGCGGAGGTTTTTCATCAGTTGTTTCCAGTGGGGCATCCCTGAGGTGGAACTGTTGACGTCCCGGCTCAAAAGAAAGGTGCAGAGGTGTGTGGCTCGGTCAAGGAATTCTCTGGCGGACACTACGGGTGCGCTGGTGGCCCCATGGGGTCAGTATCGTCTGATTTACGCCTTCCCTCCTCTCAAGCTTCTGCCAAGACATCTACGCAGGATCAAGGCAGAAGGGATTCCGGTCATCTTAGTGGCCCCGGACTGGCTTGGTACGCCGCTCTGGTGCAGCTGGTCGCCGATGTTCCTTGGAAGCTTCCTCTCAGGGAGGATCTGCTATCCCAAGGACCGATCTTCCATCCTGCTTTACAGTCGCTGGCTTTGACGGCTTGGCTGTTGAACGCCAGGTTCTCATGGATAGAGGTTCGTCTGAGTCGGTTATTCCAACGCTGTTAAAAGCTAGAAAAACGACTTCTAGGAAGATCTACCATCATACGTGGAAGACGTACATTGTGTGGTGTGAGTCTCTTGTGGTTCAGGCATCTGGCAGGATCACCAGGTATTTGCTGGTAAATCAGTGTAGTGAACTTTTTACAAGCCATTAATGGTTATTTAACCACTTAAAGTGGTAGTACTCTCCGCTTTTTAACTTTTAGCTACAGGTAAGCCTTATTATAGGTAAAACTAATATGGTTTAGGAGATATTAGCCCTGCATGCAGCCTCTTAAACCAGCAACGCATGCGCTCTGAAGGTTGCTCCTTCCTGAAAAGTGAACTCCCAAGCACATGCGCGGGAGTGACATCGTCCCAGCTCTGGCCACTCACAGCGCCGGAGCCATCAAACCCGGAAGAGATGCCGAGGGAACATGACGGCTCTCTCAGCGATGTTCGGGCGACCGTGTTGGGGCTTCGTTCTAAGGCAAGTATTTAAATACATACTAGCTCATTATGCTATATTGTCCTAGGGGACACTACCGCTTTAAGGACCAGGCCTATTTCTGAAACCTGTTGTTTACAAGTTAAAATCAACATTTCTCTTTCGTTTATTGACGGACACGGCTCCAGATGTTTTTGACCCTTGGGTTTATGCTGCCCCCTACAGGAGTAGGACATTAGATGGAAAAAAGTCTGACTACGCCTATGGGGCAGTCCCAGGGGGGGTATACAGTACTCCCACTCCCTGCTATAGGTCTTCAGTTTTGTAACAAGCAGTGTCAGAAGAACATAAAACCCAACTCAATAGAGGGGTGGGTGCTGTGTCCATCAATGAACGTCAGAGAAAAGGATTTTACAGTAAGACAAAAATACATTTTTCTCTTTCGTTCACTGACGGATACAGCTCCTTATCTTCTTGGCCCTTGGGTTTTTTCTGCCGAGTGTCCTACTCCTGTAGGAATTTTGCCTAATATTTTTTCTTTTCTTTGCTGCGATCTCTTGGAGCCTCTTTGTAGCCACTTCCTTTCTACATGCACTCCAGCAGTGTCTTTGTGGCATTTCTCAGGGTGGGTTGCCTGAGAGTGACAACAGTTTACCATGTCTGCGTAATGTGTTCAAATGGCGGAAATCCTGTGAGCTGGTGACCACACAGGGAGACGGGGACATAGGATTGTCGCCCTGTAACAGGGACCTTCATGGCAGGATCCCCAGGGATTACAATAAGGAAAGCTGCACATTTTAAAATGTAATTTCCTAAATCCTGGTAAAGCTTGTAGGAGATTCTAGGAGTGATTGGGATTCCATTTCCCCTAAAGGGGGTAGCAGTCATAAGACCTTTTTGTATGTATGCGGTACAGACATAATGTAACACTAATCAGTCTATCTATCATCTGAATGGGACCCAATTTATCTGTGAGCAGCATTACTGTCAGGTCTGGATTGATTTATAGATAATCTCTCCGGCAAGTAACCCTCATCGTCCGTCCGATGGAGAACAGGCCCCAGTAATTGCTTCCAGAGTGTAAAAGACACAAGAGATCTTCATTCCCCTATATGACAAGGAAAGCCCAATCTCTGCAGAGCATCTCGTACGTCTTTTTTGTTTTGATAATAAATTAGACATTCCACCCAAACAGGATATTTCAGATATAAATGCAGTATAGAGGGCTGCATCCACCTGCTGGCTGTCCAACTCCAGTTATTACCTCCTATTGCTTGGCCTTTTATATTCTCTCTTTTCTCTCTCTTTCAAATAAGCTTTATTGGCAGGACCAAATACATTTTAGCGTTGCCAAAGCAGTTTTTCTCTTTCTCTCTCGCTCGCTCGCTCTCACGGTCTGTCTCTCTCTCTCGCTCGCTCTCACGGTCTGTCTCTCTCTCTCGCTCGCTCTCACGGTCTGTCTCTCTCGCTCGCTCTCACGGTCTGTCTCTCTTGCTCGCTCTCACGGTCTGTCTCTCTTGCTCGCTCTCACGGTCTGTCTCTCTTGCTCGCTCTCACGGTCTGTCTCTCTCTCTCTCGCTCGCTCACGGTCTGTCTCTCTCTCTCTCGCTCGCTCTCACGGTCTGTCTCTCTCTCTCGGTCTGTCTCTCTCTCTCGCTCGCTCTCACGGTCTGTCTCTCTCGCTCGCTCTCACGGTCTGTCTCTCTTGCTCGCTCTCACGGTCTGTCTCTCTTGCTCGCTCTCACGGTCTGTCTCTCTCTCGCTCGCTCACGGTCTGTCTCTCTCTCTCTCGCTCGCTCTCACGGTCTGTCTCTCTCTCTCGGTCTGTCTCTCTCTCTCGCTCGCTCTCACGGTCTGTCTCTCTCTCTCGCTCGCTCTCACGGTCTGTCTCTCTCTCTCGCTCGCTCTCACGGTCTGTCTCTCTCTCTCGCTCGCTCTCACGGTCTGTCTCTCTCTCTCGCTCGCTCTCACGGTCTGTCTCTCTCTCTCGCTCGCTCTCACGGTCTGTCTCTCTCTCTCGCTCGCTCTCACGGTCTGTCTCTCTCTCTCTCGCTCGCTCTCACGGTCTGTCTCTCTCTCTCGCTCGCTCTCACGGTCTGGCCCTCTTGCTCGCTCTCACGGTCTGGCTCTCTCGCTCGCTCTCACTGTCTGGCTCTCTCTCTCGCTCGCTCTCACGGTCTGGCTCTCTCGCTCGCTCTCACGGTCTGGCTCTCTCGCTCGCTCTCACGGTCTGGCTCTCTCGCTCGCTCTCACGGTCTGGCTCTCTCGCTCGCTCTCACTGTCTGGCTCTCTCTCTCTCTCGCTCGCTCTCACTGTCTGGCTCTCTCTCTCGCTCGCTCTCACTGTCTGGCTCTCTCTCTCGCTCGCTCGCTCTCACTGTCTGGCTCGCTCTCACTGTCTGGCTCGCTCTCACTGTCTGGCTCTCTCTCACTGTCTGGCTCGCTCTCACTGTCTCGCTCGCTCTCACTGTGTCTCGCTCGCTCTCACTGTGTCTCGCTCTCTCACTGTGTCTCTCTCTCTCTCTCACTGTGTCTCTCTCTCTCTCTGTGTCTCTCGCTCTCACTGTGTCTCTCGCTCTCACTGTGTCTCTCGCTCTCACTGTGTCTCTCGCTCTCACTGTGTCTCTCGCTCTCACTGTGTCTCTCGCTCTCACTGTGTCTCTCGCTCTCACTGTGTCTCTCGCTCTCACTGTGTCTCTCGCTCTCACTGTGTCTCTCGCTCTCACTGTGTCTCTCGCTCTCACTGTATCTGTGTCTCTCGCTCTCACTGTGTCTCTCTCTCTCTCTGTGTCTCTCGCTCTCACTGTGTCTCTCGCTCTCACTGTGTCTCTCGCTCTCACTGTGTCTCTCGCTCTCACTGTGTCTCTCGCTCTCACTGTATCTGTGTCTCTCTCTCTCTCGCGTGCTCTCTCTGTGTCTCTCGCGCGCTCTCTGTGTCTCTCTCTGTCTCTCGCGCGCGCTCTCTCTGTGTCTCTCTCTGTCTCTCGCACGCTCTCTCTCTGTGTCTCTCTCTGTCTCTCGCACGCTCTCTCTCGTGCTTGCTCACTGTGTGTGTGTCTCTCTGTCTCTCGCGCTCCCTCTAGCCGTTTGCTATTCCAGTTTCCATCCCTATATTATCCCCATGGGTTTCTTATGTGTTGCTGCTCTGAATAGCGTTTCAGAACCTCTTGATGACCTCCTGAAGAGCCGTCTGACCCTCTCTGCTCAGCCCTGGGGACCGGCTGGGTTGTCTGCTGTGTAATCTGAACCTGAGAACACCTGCTTATTATCAGCAGTCTGAAAAGACATTCAAAAGTCTAACTTAAAGGAAACCTGTCCTAAGAGAAATATGAGGTCTGCCATTGCTACTTCCCATTGTGCAGCCTGTCATGCTGATCCAGTGGTGTCATGATTTTTAAGTTCCTTTTTTCAAAGCCATTCAAAAATGTTATGTCTACCTTCTCATTGGCTGCTTGCTGTCAGGGCCCACTGGTGTGAAAAACACATATTTAAAGGGACATCACTGCAGTTTGATCCCATTGGAGCTCTTTGGGTCCAGGCTGAATGGGATTAACTAAGCTTAGGTATGCCATGCTAGCAGCTAATTCATTGACAGGAAACCATGAGAACTTTATTCTGCCTTTGAAGACGGACTCGTCTTCGTCTTTGTCGGCATCGTCCTCATTTTCGTCGTCCTCTTCTTTGTTGTTGTCCTCTTCTTCTTCGTTGTCTTCCTCGTCTTTTTCGTCCTCCTCCTCCTCGTCATCTTCGTCATCCTTGTCCTCTTTGTCGTTGATCTCGTCCTCTTTGTCGTTGATCTCGTCATCCTCGTCGTCTTCGTCGTCCTTTTTTTGTCGTCCTCGTTGTCATCTTTATCGTCCTCGTCGTCATCTTTATCGTCCTCGTCGTTTTCCTCACCGCCCTCCTTTTTTTTTAACATTGTCTGTGTCTATATTTTTGTTCACATATAGTCTGCCTGCTGCTGAAATGTTTGTTACTGTTGTCTACAGGGCAGTCTGATCCAACATTGTACACCTAGGTGGAGCTATTAAAAAACAGTGCTATAAACTTATCTGTATCTTACATCCATGTGGAAGAGACTTTTAAATTTACTGCCAGAGTAGTGGTGCAGTGTATTCCAGGGATGGGGGATGGCGCAGTGCATTGCTGCTGGTGGGGGGATGGTGCAATGTATTCCAGGGATGGGGGATGGCGCAAGTGTACTGCTGCCGGGGGGGGGGGGTGTCGCAGTGCACTGCTGCCGGTGCGGGGGTGGCGCAGTGCATTGGTGCGGGGGTGGCGCAGTGCATTGGAGCCGGGGTGGCGCAGTGCATTGCTGCCGGTGCGGGGGTGGCGCAGTGCATTGCTGCCTGTGCTGGGGTGGCGCAGTGCATTGCTGCCTGTGCTGGGGTGGCGCAGTGCATTGCTGCCTGTGCGGGGGTGGCGCAGTGCATTGCTGCCGGTGCGGGGGTGGCACAGTATCTCTGCTACTTGGAGTTAAGGAGGGTGGATTGCACAGTGAATGCTAGATACGATATAAATTATAGACACAAATTATTGCAGCTTTGTAATCCCTAATACATCAATAAACGTATTTTGTAAGTATGTGCATGTGACCTGGTATCAGCCTCTTGCACTCGATGTACAGCAGATCTGGAATGTGAGAGGAAGAAGGAGTACAAGAAGCCAATCAGTTCATGTGCTGTGACAAAAACCATGCTGATAGGAGGAGAGAGTGACAGCCATGTACTCATCACTGTGCTGCTTCTCCTTTGACTGTCCGGTCACAGGTTGGGGGTTGGTCCGGGATGACCTGGGCTCAGAGGAAGTTGGGTGAACGATGCTGGCCATCAGACTGAGGACATCTAGCTGCAAGGGAAATCTCTGAATTAAATGTTTTAATATTGAAGCAAGAGCTGTTTTTATCTTTTAGTGTGCTGTTAATTTTTATCTTATTTCTTGCTGGCATTCTGCTTTAACTTCTGCATTTCATGAGAGCACACATATTTATTTTTATTTGTATATATTTTTAAGGTTCTGGATCAAGTCGAAGGCAAGACTCGAACCCCTTCTTGGCTCCTCGTTCAGCAGCCATCCCCCTCCTCTCTCCAGCATCCCTGGGAGGGGGCACCTCGGGACATCTTCTCATGAAACCAATCTCGGACGCTCTGCCCACCTTCACCCCCCTGCCTGTTTCCTCGGATGCCAGCGCTGGAGCGGTACTGAAAGACCTCTTGAAGCAATAACTCGGTGTAGACTCACCGCAGGGCATTGTAGCACTTTATAACGAAGATACACTATTGTACATACCAGCCAAAGAGGCCTTTTGTATAAGCCTAACTTTATTTAAACAGAACAGTCCCCCCCAACTTCCGACACAGAGCTCCAATCTGAAGCATCCGGATATTTAAACTTGACATTAATACTGAACTTGAATAATGAGCCTATTTTCTGATTGGATGTGAACTTTGATCTGGGAGGTAACCTTGAACACTTCCCTGCTTTTACATATTGTACAGGCAGTTTCTTATCTTTATTGTATGTAAAAATTGACACACGAACTGTTTTCCTGCTCCAGAGGACGCAAGGTGGTGGTAGCTGAACATTGTCCGTTTTCTATGTTCTTGGGGTGATTCCCCTTCTGCCAAATCTCTGCACCGATCAGTGTTCTCATCCTGAGCAAAGGGATCGGTGAGCTGCACTGTGACCTCTGCTGCAAGGTTGCAATGCTCTGCAGAATATGGACTCTCCCTGGGGGAGCATGGAATGGCATCTGGAAAGCAGGATACAATGTAAAGAATTGCTGCTTTTTTGGGGCTGCTAATAAAATCAAGACCCCCCCCCCAAAAAAAAAGGTTTCAGCTTGTCACTTCCTTCTTCTGACTGACAGTGCACAGTGACTCCGCAGTCGTCATCATGGTAGCTTTATAAGCTCCTCCCCTGGCGTCATGCCCTGCTCCCCTTCCTGAGCAAATGCACAACAGCTGGAGTGCCATCATCCCACCTGGTGACTGTGGCTTGGGCCCCAGGCAGATTTGAATCCCTGAGTAAAATCAGTTGTTGCTGCAATGGGGCTCCCCCTGCTGACTCAATTGAGCCTGGTACAGGAGTATTGCCTGTATACCCCCTCCACTAGCAATCCTGCCACTGTCCAGCTACCTGGTGGCTGTGGAAAGGGGTGCTGGCTTGGGGCCCCACTCCAGGCAGAGAGGAGTCACTGAACTGTGCTGTTGCTGCAATGGGGCTCCCCCTGCTGACCCAATTGAGCCTAGTACAGGAGTACTGCCTGTATCCCCCCCCCCCCTCCACTAGCAATCGTGCCACTGTCCAGCTACCTGGTGGCTGTGGAATGGGGAGCTGGTTTGGGCCTCACCCCAGGCAGAGAGGAGTCCCTGAACTGTGCTGTCGCTGAAATGGGGCTCCCCCTGCTGACCCAATTGAGCCTGGTACAGGAGTACTGCCTGTATCCCCCCTCCTCCCCCAGCGATCCTGCCACTGTTCAGTTATCTGGTGGCTGTGGAATGGGGGACTGGCTTGGGCTTCACCCCAGGCAGAGAGGAGTCCCTGAACTGTGCTGTCGCTGAAATGGGGCTCCCCCTGCTGACCCAATTGAGCCTGGTACAGGAGTACTGCCTGTATCCCCCCTCCTCCCTTAGCGATCCTGCCACTGTTCAGTTATCTGGTGGCTGTGGAATGGGGGACTGGCTTGGGCTTCACCCCGGGCAGAGAGGAGTCCCTGGACTGTTGCTGCAATGGGGCTCCCCCTGCTGACTCAATTGAACTTAATACAGGAGTACTGCCTATACCCCCTCCCCCAGCGATCCTGCCACTGTTCAGTTACCTGGTGGCTGTGGAATGGGGAGCTGGTTTGGGCCCCACCCCTGGTAGAGAGGAGTCCCTGAACTGTGCTGTTGCTGCAATGGGGCTCCCCCTACTGACCCAATTGAGCCTGATACAGGAGAACTGCCTGTTCCTAGCAATCCTTCCACTGTTCAGCTACCTGGTGGCTGTGGAATGGGGGACTGGCTTGGGCCCCACCCTGGGCAGAGAGTAGTCCCTGAACTGTGCTGTTGCTGCAATGGGGCTTCCCCTTCTGACCCAATTGAACTTAATACAGGAGTACTGCCTGTATCCACCCCCCCCCCCCTCCTCCCTCAGCGATCCTGCCACTGTTCAGTTACCTGGTGGCTATGGAATGAAGACTGGCTTGGGGCCTCACCCCGGGCAGAGAGGAGTCACTGAACTGTGCTGGTACAGGGGTACTGCCTGTCCCCACCTATTAGCAGCCCTGCTGCTGTTCACTACTCAGCTTATACACCCCCTAGTATCAGCGGGTGCTTCCTCCTCAGTCACCGTGAGAAGCATTGCTAAACTCTTGTAAGACAGGCAGCGTAAAATAAAAGCCTTAGTAAATTGCTGAGGGTTACCATTGGTGCAGAGATGTGTGTTTCACTCATCAGTGCCCACTTTATGAAGGATAGAACAACCCTCCACACTTGTCAATCACAAGACCTCACATTTTGTTCTGCTGGCAGCGGTGATACATTGTACCAGTCGCAGGAGGGAAAAATGGCAAGCTGCAGTGTACAGGAGTGCAGAAGGCAGCAACCAGCATCTCCGGGATCAGATTCTATGCAGCTTGTTCTTTCTGAATTTGTCTTTCTTTCCTCTGATGTTTGTAAGATGGGCTATTGCTCTGATATAGCTACAAAAATGTTTTGTTTTTTTTGTATCTACCAGATTAATTGTATATTATGTCTATTGTCTGTCTATTGTTGCAGTGAGACTGACACCAAGGGATCCATTTATAAATGTTTTCACTCAACTTTCACACTTGGTCACTCCAAAATAGTTGGCAGAATCCAGCATTTTTCCCTGCATTCTCAGAAAACACACACCGCACTTTTTGCGCCATTATTTCTTAACCTCCCTGGCGGTCTGATTATGTAAGGATTTCTGTGCTAAACGCGGTACATTGTTTTGCATGGAAATCTGTTTTATATTTTTAAAACTCACCTTCCCCTGCGATCTTCCGCCGTCCTCCTGCTCTGTGCTCGGCAGATGCCGGCACCTGTCTTCCGGATCCCTTCCCTGCGAGCGTTGCGACGCAGTGGGGTGGAACCGGCGGCAATTTAAAAAATGTAAATATACCAAATGAGATGATACAAAGCTGTGATCCTAACGGATTACACTGTATCATCCCATTTCACCACAGGATTTCACCTGGTGACTTTTCCAGTGCCCTGCCAGTGCTTTTCCAGTTCTTTGTGCCTGGAAAATAGAGAACGACCATGGCATCCAAAAAGTGCTCTTTTTGTGCAAAAGCGCTTTTAAACGAACTGGAAAACAGCGAAACTGAGTTACTTGAAGAACTGAGCGATAGCGATTCGTGGGAAAATTGGTCATTCGTGTGAAAAGTGAGGACAGCGACGATTCTGATGTCTCTTTCTGGCACATAGATGTGTCATTTGGAAAGTTTATCAAATGATTCTTCAGAATTTCCAATGCCAGAAAGCGACATCCGAATCGTCGATGTCGTCACTTTCCGTACCTGATGACTAATTTTCCCACCAAACGCTATCGCTCAGTTCTTCAAGTAACTGCGTTTCGCTGTCGCTGTTTTCCAGTTCGTCTAAAAGCGCTTCTACGCAAAAAGAACGCTTTTTGCACGCCATGGTCGTTCTCTATTTTCCAGGCGCAAAGAACTGGAAAAGCACAGGCAGGGCATTGGAAAAGTATCCAGGTGAAATCCTGTGGTGAGATGGGATGATACAGTGTAATCCGTTAGGATCACAGCTTTCTATCATCTCATTTGGTGTATTTACATTTTTGAATTTGCCGCCGGTTCCAACCCGCTGCGTCGCAACGCTCGCAGGGAAGGGAACCAGAAGGCAAGTGCTGGCATCTGCCGAGCACACAGCGGGGAGAGAGTGAAAGGATCGTGGGGGAGGACGGCGGGGGATTGCAGGGAAGGTGAGTTTGATTCTGGGGTAATCCCGAGTGTGGCTCGGGGTCACCACTTTTGGTACTGAAAATTAACCCCGAGCTACACTCGGGAATACCGCCAGGAAGGTTAATGGCACCCCAACCACAGTGCGTTTTTTTTTTTTTTTTTTTCGTGCAAAAATCACAGCAGAACACACATCATCAAATGCACCAGGCTTAGTACCAAAATATGGTATATGAGCTTCTTTGGTGTGTTTGTCGTGTATAGGACAGGTAAAGGAGCTGCCCCATGCGCAATTCGCAAGAAAACACGAGCCAGAATGTGCGTTCTGCTGCACGAAATGTGATTGTGTCTCCACACTTTTCTACATGGATTCCTTTAGGACATGTGTGACACCTGGGTGAACGTTGTGTGAATCTTGTGTAAAACTATCAATGGACCCTTAGTGTCAGATAAAATTAAATTATAATTATCAACCCAATCTCAACCCTTAAAAGATGTTTTCACTGGAAAGCTGTACTCAGTTCACACCTGTGTGTTTTTTTGCTGCTTTTTGCAGAAATGCTCTACTGTTCATTTGGCATGGTTTCCTATGGGAAAATGTTCACATCTATGATATTTTTCAGCTGCTGCGTTTTTGTAAAGGGTCAGGGACATTTTTAAATGCAAAACTGCCTTTTTGGTTCAGTAAACTTCAATAGAGAGAGAATCAGCAGAAAAGCATGTAGTGCGTTTTTGCCACCATTTGCGTTTTTTAATCTGCCTAGCAAAAAATTGGCCAAAAAAGAAAAAAAAAACGCAAAACCCATCAAAAAAAGTGTCAAAAACACATGCAGAAATGCAAAACACACCGCAAAAAGCACTGCAGAAACAGATCAAAAGCAAACTGCATAGGTTTGAACCAGGCATTAATGCTGAATTCCAGTAATTCAACCACTTTGTAAAAAGTGAAGGCACACTATAAGTTAAGTTCAAGGAGGTGTATTATATCTACTGGACTTATCTCTATTATTTACATCTGACAGTTTTATTGCATTCCCAAATAACGGCTATCGCTGTATTTCTGGGAGCCCAACACTGATGCTTCAGGTCTAAGCATCCTAAACATTAGAGTCAGTGCAGCTGCTCTGCCTGCGCTCCTCCTGTCCAATCACAGCAGCCTTTGTAAGAAAAAAGTGCAGGCACACTATGATTTAAAGCGTGTGTTACCCCAACACTTCATACTCCTGATATGTGGCTGCTTTACCATGTACTTGTATGAGAAAGTCTCCTGTTCTCTTTGTATTGCTTCCTTTGTGTGAAATCCCTGGTGTTCCCGCCATTCTCTCTGCTTTCCTATTAAATGCTGACCACACTAAGCAGGAGAGCACACATGTGATCAGTTCTCTAGCTATGCAGGGAACTCAGTGTACTCTACCAATGATCAGACTTGTCCGGACACATCCCTGCTGCACAGCAATTCACTGGTAAACTCGGTGTGCTGATGCTTCTCCTTCCCCAGCTCTTATACAGCCTAAAACAGAGGACATGTGATCACTTATTAAAAAAAGGTATTTATGTTTTTTATATCTATACATGTTTTGCCTTTCATTTCTGTTTTAAACTGAATGGGTTGTTTTACAAGGTTATAGTTTACAATCACTTTAAGTCCAAGGAGCTGCATGACATCTCCTGGGCTTATCTCGATTTATTCATTGCTCTGCCAGAGTGACACTTCAAGGAACACACAGAGCAGCAATATGCTATTCACAGAAGCCTTTCTATTTTGTGAATGTGTTAACATATTACCAAGGCTTCTGTGATTGGGCAGGAGGAGGGGAGCGCATAGCAGCTGCAGTGACTCGCCTGTTCAAGATGCAGAGCTCAGACAGATCCGGCGTCGCTCTCCTAGAACTACAGTGATAGCTGTCTTCCGGAAGTACTATAAACCTGTCAGATATAAATAATAGAGCTAGGCCCAGGACGTGCCATGCACCTCGCTGGACCAAACTCATAGCGTGCCTTCATTTTTATTTACAAAGGAGCTGAATTCCTTTAATTCAATTGTTTTTGCCACCTAAGGTCCACAGTTCAGGGCCTCCTAGTAGGGAATGGACTTTTTCATTCATCAGCCAATGACTGGTTATCGATGAGGTGACACACTGAAAACGTGTACTACCCAAAGCAGTGAAATAGTATGGAGTACAGATTGATCGTCTTACTGAGTGACACTCTCGCAGCCAATTGTATTTGTACTACAAGCAATAGACATGCGAGAAGCTCTGGTCTGGGATACTGCCACTCATGAAGCATCAGTGGCTGTGTTGAGGGCCACTTGAATGCTTTGTGGTGGTTTTTTTTTTATAGTATAAACTGGGAATTAAAGGCCACGTTCTGACGTTCATGAAGGGAAGAAGTTTTTTTTGGTTTTGACTTTGGTTTTATCTTATTAGAGAAGAGTGTGTTTCTATGGGTCCTTCAGGAGTTAAAAAAAAAAAAAAAAATAAATAATAACTTTTTTGCAGTTGGAGGCTGTGTGAGGTCTGAGCCCTGAATCTGAAATCTGCTGTATCAGGGTGAAGATTTGTAGTGTAGACACTGCCATAAATAACACTTAGATTTTATTTGGTTTTTTTTTTAGGAAGAGCTGCTACTCCTTTGAGAATGCCAACCTACAGTGGAGGTGCGATTTTATATAGGGACCCGATTTCGGTCTTAGGCTGCTATTCCTCTGGTCGCAGTGAGAGCGCTGGTCACAAGATCATCCATTTTTTTTTTAATATGGGGTTAGGAGAGCCTAGTAAGAATAGTCACGTAGCTTGATGATTGCTATAAAAAGTTTTTTAACCACTTCTGGACCAGGCCTTTTTTCTGACACTTGTTTACAAGATAAAATAATTTTTCTTTGCTAGAAAATTACTTGGAACCCCCAAACATTATATATATATATATATATATATATATATATATATAATATTATTTATTTATTTTATTTTTTCAGCAGAGACCCTAGAGAATAAAATGGAGATCGTTGCAATATTTTTTATCACAACGTATTTGCGCAGCGGCCTTTTTTTAAATTAAAAAATAAGAAAACAAAGTTAGCCCAATTTTTTTCTATAGTGTGAAAGATAATGTTACGTGGAGTAAATTGATATCCAACATGTCATGCTTCAAACCTGCGCACGCTCGTGAAATGGTGATGAACTTCGGTACTTAAAAATCCCCATAGGCGACACTTTAAAAATGTCTACTGGTTACCAGTTTAGAGTTACAGAGAAGGTCTAGGGCTAGAATTATTGCTCTCGCTCGAACGATCACGGCGATACCTTACATGTGTGGTTTGAACAACGTTTACATATGTGGACGGGACTTGCGTATGCATTCGCTTCGGCACGCAAACTAACAGGGACGAGGCACTTTATTTTTTATTTTTTTTCCCCTATTTATTTTAGCTTTTATTAAAAAAATAAATAACATTTTGATCACTTTTATTACTATTACAAAGAATGTAAACATCCCTTGTAATAGAAATAAGCATGACAGGACCTCTTTATTGTGAGATCTGGGGTTAAAAGACCTCACACCTCACATCTACACTAAAACAGAAAAAAATGGGCTCTTTAAATCTGTTGCTAGGAAGTGATGTATGATGTTGCTCCGGTCCTCCAAGGCCATAGAGTGGAGTGGGGGCCATCTTGCCCTCCCTCGACTTCCTGCCTGAGGGGACAGCAGACCGGATAATTTTCCCTGCTTCCGGCGGGTCCAGCAAGTGGGGAAAATGACCGGGAAGCGGGGGGTGTTTGCGGGGGGCACCTCTCCCGCCGCCCATAAGGGTGATCCAGTGGCGAATCCTGTGCTGGGGCCACCCTTATGTTTATAGCGGACCATCCCGTTGTAAAAAAAAATAATATACCGGGGTTATGCCAGCTATCTGCAATTTTGTTGCCGTGATTTTGACTGGACT
Source organism: Pelophylax lessonae (assembly GCF_965119305.1). Taxonomy (NCBI): domain Eukaryota; kingdom Metazoa; phylum Chordata; class Amphibia; order Anura; family Ranidae; genus Pelophylax; species Pelophylax lessonae. The sequence continues at coordinate 192,554,042 of NC_138780.1, read as the reverse complement.
TGAAGCAATGCCTATGTCTTTGAACCATAAAACGCATTAAAATTGGCCAAAAGTAGTGCAGGGACTACTTTGAAGTCGTTGCGACTTGAAGTCGTACAGATATTAACAGTACTCTTTGGAATTCATGGAGAATGACTTGTAATGCGATTTTGCAGTTCCAAATCACAGGACAAGTCGCACAAGTGTGAAAAGGGCCCTTTTGTAGGAGGATTTGTTTCGTCTCTGTGTATCAGCTGAGGCCTGTCACTTCACTGGGTATATGTGAGGGTTTACAAACACCTTAAGGTCTGGTAAGGTTACATTTATTACATTTTTTGGGGGAGTTTAGAAATGAGTAACCCGATAGAGCAGCACACAGTTCCTTTCTATGGACCAGTGGGAGTTCCATGTCCTGTCCATGCATGCTGTATCAGCAGTCGGAGTCATACTTTCAAGGCAAAATGTCACGTGATTGGTGACAGTGAGATATCTCTCGGTGATACATTGCTGTCCCTCACGTAGAAAAAAATAAAAATGGTTTCCAATCTGCAGAGGGTGTATGTCAGAATTTCTTACCTTAGTGTAAGAACGGGTCCTCCTCATTAAAGTACCAACAAAATGAGGCAAGTTGACGGATGCGCCAAATGCCTAGAATAAGTACTGAGCGGGTTGGTAGGGCGATCCAATGTGCAACTCAAACCTTCAGTTTTAATCCCAAATGCAGTTCATCATGTAAGGCATCAATGGCTAACCTTGGCATGAGCATTATGGGAAATGTAGTTCCAAAACATCTAGGGTGCCAAGGTTCTCCATCACTAATGTAAAGTAAGGCAGATGTCTGAGAAGGGTTCAGGCCAAACACAGCTCTCCTGTGACAGGTGATCAGGTAAGGACTGGACTTCACTAAACTAGCTGCCTGTGTCGGCGGTTGGATTTCAGCACTTTCCTGAAGGATCTCCATATTCTTTATATGCCATACCACTATTGTCAGTGTGACTCTAGACTGAGAATGGAGTATGATTTTTTTGCCGCTAAGTTGCATCACACACCGAAAATTCAACATTTGGGTTTTCTGTGCCCTTTGCTAATGTATATTGGTTGTTTGTTATATAGCTGGGAAATATTATCATTACAGGGCTACCATGTCAATATTATGTATAGAAAATAAATTAAATTAATTCCAGATTCGTGTTTAGACTTTAAGTGATTGCCAAGGATTTTTTTTAAATGACAAACGTTCTACTTACCTGCTTTGTGCACTGATCGCCCCCGAACCTCCTTTCCAGGTGTCCCCCGCCAGCACTCTTGGCTCTGTCTCTTCTTCACTCGTGTGCTCGATCCCAACCTGGGCTATGTGCGTCTGTAGACACGCACAGTCTGACTCAGCCCTGTCCCCTGCTCCCTCTTGTAAGGTTTTGACAGACAGCAGCAGGAGCCGATGGCTCCCACTGGGTTGTGTGGATCAGCCATTGAAATGTTTTTTTACCTTCATGCAGAGAATCCACTACCAGGATATCAGACCTCCTGGCACTACCCTCCCCATGAGGCAGAAAATACACTGCTCCCGGCTTTTTCTCTATTTCCCAGATTACACCCACCACTAGAATATCACTTCTCCAGCATGACCCTTCATAAGGTAGAAAATACTCTGCTCCTGACCTTCTCAGTACCTTACTGATTACACTCACCACCGGGACATCGCACCCTCCAACATGGCCCTCCATAAGGTGGAAATACGCTGCTTCTTACCTTCTCTATACCTCCCTTATTCCGCCAACAGGATATCGCACCCCTCCAACATGGCCCTCCATAAGGTGGAAATACTCTGCTTTTTACCTTCTCTATACCTCCCTTATTCCACCAATAGGATATCGCAAACCTCCAACATGGCCCACCATAAGGTGGAAATACTCTGCTTCTTACCTTCTCTATACCTCCCTTATTCCACCAATAGGATATCGCACCCCTCTAACATGGCCCTCCATAAGGTCGAAATACTCTGCTTCTTACCTTCTCTATACCTCCCTTATTCCACCAATAGGATATCGCACCCCTCTAACATGGCCCTCCATAAGGTCGAAATACTCTGCTTCTTACCTTCTCTATACCTCCCTTATTCCACCAACAGGATATTGCACCCCACCAACATGGCCCTCCATAAGATGGAAATACTCTGCTTCTTACCTTCTCTATACCTCCCTTATTCCACCAATAGGATATCACACCCCTCCAACATGGCCCACCATAAGGTGGAAATACTCTGCTTCTTACCTTCTCTATACCTCCCTTATTCCACCAATAGGATATCGCACCCGTCCAACATGGCCCAACATAAGGTGGAAATACTCTGCTTCTTACCTTCTCTATACCTCCCTTATTCCACCAATAGGATATCGCACCCCTCTAACATGGCCCTCCATAAGGTCGAAATACTCTTCTTCTTACCTTCTCTATACCTCCCTTATTCTGCCAACAAGATATCGCACCCCTCCAATATGGCCCTCCATCAGGTGGAAAATACTCTGCTCCTGACCTACCTTTCTGATTGCACTCAACGCAGGGATATCACATCCTCCATAAAGTGGAAAACCCTCTTCTCCTAAAAATGGTGAAATAATCAGCGCAAACCATATACGTGGATAAAATAAACAAAATAAATAAATAAACGCACAAGGCTGCAAACAATCAGTGCTATACACAAAACACCAGTGAATACAAATACATAAATAATATTGCTGCGCCAAGTGAAAAATTATTCAAAGTGTTAATTAATGTATGTATACAGAATAAAATTATATATACTAGTGTAAAAGCAAATCAATGCTAATACCAAGTGCAGTAAAGTGCAAGGCTATTTAAAAAGTCCCAGTGCTAGTGACCAAATAAATGGTAATATAAAGTCCCAAAAGCTTAGTGAAAAAATGAATAGCCAAAAATCTAAATAAAATTCTCAATCTTCATCTGACGTAACACGTACGGGGGGAGGAGCCTACTCATAGTACACCGGTCCTTGGGAGGTTATGTCCTCTAGTTTTTTTCTGCTGTTGCAAGCCCGCACTGCTGAAGTGCTGAGGAATGTAAGTGTATCTTCACCTTTTTGATTGAAAATAAAGTGTTTAAAACAGAGAGCATTAGATCCCCTCTCCCCTTTATTTCTTGCTGAATTCCTGTCGCACTCGGAGGGCAGCTGAACTGAAGATTTTTGGAGAGGAGAGAACAGGCTGTTGGTCCATAGGATCTCTGTGTGTATGACTCCTTGGAGTCTATCCCTAAGGTGAGCTGCTAATCTGGCACTAGTCACGGGGAGCACCTGTGTGAGGTGTTGAGCACTGTGGCACCTTGATTTGATTTTTGGCTATTCATTTTTTCACTAAGCTTTTGGGGCTTTATATAACACTCTAATCCTGACCTCCTCTACCTTTCTGATTACACTCACAAACGGGATTTAACACCTTTAACATGACCTTCCATGAGGTGGGAAATACTTTGCTCCTGACCTTCTACCTTTCTAAATGCACTTGCGCCGCATTATCACACCCTTCAACATGGCTTGCGCCGCATTATCACACCTTTCAACATCCAATAAAATGGAAAGTTCTCTGCTTCTTGCCTCTACATTTCTAAATGCACTCTCCCCCGGGACAAAACTCCCTCCAACTTGACCCTCAGTAAGGTCAAAATGCTGCCCATGACCTTCTCTGGTTACACCCTCAGCACCAGCATATCACACCTGCAACATGACCCCCCATAAGGTGGAAATACTCTTGTCTTGACCACCTCTCTACCTCCCTTATTCCAACAACAGGATGTCACACCCTCCAATGTGACCCTCAGATGGAAAATACTCTGCTCCTGACCAATCCTCTGCCTTTGTGAATACACACTCCACCTGGATATCGCACCCTACAACAAGTGGAAAATATTCTTCTACTGACCCCTTTCAGCCTTTCTGATTACACTCACCATCGGGACAAAATACCCTCCTACCTGATCAAAAAAGGTTGAAACACTTCTGACCTTCTCTCTAATCTCACCAGGAAAAGCAGAACATACTCTCCTCCTGACCTCTCTACCTTTCAGATTTGATATTCTACCTTTCTGCTCCCACCATGATATCTCCCCTTCAAGTTGCAGGATACAGAACATGGGCCTGGTTTACAGGGGGTTGGGAGGTTTGGATTGAAGTTGAAATGTAGGCAAACAAGTCCATTTACAGTTGAAATACATGATTGTGAACTGTTTAGCCTGCCAAAAATGTTATAATCCCGTTCAGCCATTTTTCCAGTTCAGACATCCGTGTCAGACGGCTCGGCCAAGTTGTGACCTCATTATACTCTACTGCGATTAAAGCAATATAGCTTGATCAGGGCCAGCCCCAGGCTGTGAATGGATAGTGAAGGAGGAGCGGCACACTGATGAGGTCATCCTGTGCTCACTCAACCCTTCAGCCTGTTCCTCTGTGCAATGTACGAAGACCTGATTGGCTTACAGTGCTGTCCCTTCCTCTCGCTGTCAGATTCCTGCTCTGACAGAAACAACCTAGTCAAAGCTGACAGCTTCTCCGCCACTCCTTCTGCATCTGCCACCTTTAATCTTTGGACGCTGATTATGTATCCCCTGCAAATTAGTGTTAAGTGTTTTGGGAGCTGAGCTGCTTTGTCACTCACTGCAAGGGGGCGCAAGAATAAGACAAGCAGCTCAATCACTGACAGGAGCAGGGTCACTGCTGGGAGGAGTAGCAGATTGATCTGAGCTGCTGATTCACTGTTGGGAGAGGGAGCAGGGTTATCTGAGCTGCAGAGCCTTGTTTGGGAAGGAAAAGAGAGTAATCTAAGCAGCTGACTCACTGTTGAGAGGGGGAGCAGCATGATCTGAAGTACTGAGTCTCTCCTGGGAGGGGAAGCAGGGTGATCTGAGCTGCTGAGTCTCTGCTGGGAGGGGAAGCAGGGTGATCTGAGGTACTGAGTCTCTACTTGGAGGAGAAGCAGGGTGATCTGATCTACAGTGTCTCTGCTGGGAGGGGAAGCAGGGTGATCTGATCTACAGAGTCTCTGCTTGGAGGGGAAGCAGGGTGATCTGAGGTGCTGAGTCTCTGCTTGGAGGAGAAGCAGGGTGATCTGATCTACAGAGTCTCTGCTTGGAGGGGAAGCAGGGTGATCTGAGCTGCTGAATCTCTGTTGGGAGAAGCAGGGTGATCTGAGCTGCTACGTCTCTGCAGGGAGGGGAAGCAGGGTGATGTGAGCTGCTGAGTCTCTGCTGGGAGGGGAAGCAGGGTGATCTGAGCTTCTAAGTCTCTGCTGGGAGGGGAAGCAGGGTGATCTGAGCTGCTAAGTCTCTGCGTCTCTGCTGGGAGGGGAAGCAGGGTGATCTGAGCTGCTCAGTATCTACTGGGAGGGGAAGCAGGGTGGTCTGAGGTGCCAAGTCTCTGCTGGAAGGGGAAGCAGGTTGATCTGAGCTTCTGAGTCTCTGCTTGGAGGGTAGGCAGGGTGATCTGAGCTTCTGAGTCTCTGCTGGTAGTGGAAGCAGGGTGATCTGAGGTGCCGAATCTCTGCTGGGAGGGTAAGAAGGGTGATCTAAGCTGCTGAATCTCTGTTGGGACAGGAAGCGGGGTGATCTGATCTACAGAGTCTCTGCTGGGAGGGGCAGCAGGGTGATCTTAGCTGCTGAGTCATGCCTTGGAAGAAAAAACAGAATAAGCTAAGCAGCTTAGTCACTTGTGGGAGCAGGTTGATATGAGCTGTGGAGTCACTGCTGGGAGATTGGAGCTTGGTGATCTGAGCGTCTGAATCACTGATGGGAGTGGGGGAGAAGAAAAGCCTAAGAACAGTCACTTCTAGGAGTTTGCAGCAGGGTTAGTTGAGCTACTATGGTACGGCTGGGAGGGGAAGCAGAGTGATCAAAGTTGCTAAGTATGCTGGGTGGCTGTAGCAGGGTTACCTACGTTGCTGCGTGGTTAAAGCAGGGTGATCTAAGCTGCTAAATCACTACTGGGAGGGGAAAGTAAGGCTATCTAAGTTGCTGCTGGGAAGGTAATGAAGGGTGATCCAAGTTTGAGTAACTGCTGAGTGGGGGAGCAGACTGAGTTGAGCTGCTGGGAAGAGAGTGCTGAGAGATTAAAGTGTTACTAATCCCAGGAGCCTGTAGTCACTATGTCTGCTCTCCCACAGTACACGGAAATGCAATTATTTTAGTAAATAACTGCTAAATACCTTTTCTCATCAGCAGTTTATAGCAATCTTGTAATGTCTATAAGTGTTTGGCCAAGCACTGGTTAAAGCTTGTAGGAGTGTCTGATTGTCCTATGGGGCTGCAGTACCCCTGACCCTCTGTCTGGACAGTGCTGATTGGCCCTGTGCTGGGCACATGCACTTTCCCAAGAAGAAAAAAAATGCTCTAGCAATACACACACAAATGAGCATGTGCAGAGTGACTCCTAGAGCTCTGTACCATCTGCTGATGGATTGGGTACAGTGGAAGAAGGAAAGGATCAGAGAAGACAGGATCAAACAGCCTTTTTACACAATGCAGAGGATTAACCCCTTAGGATCCACAGTGAGTATAACAAGCATGCTTTACTGCATATACACACTGATTTTACTGTTGTGGGTTTAGTAAAAATTTAAGTTGGAGGACTTCTCTTCCTCTGCTCTGAACTTTATTCATTTGTTCCACTGTGTTTGCAGCTACAGGGGTCAGTGAGAGTTTATTTTAATGCTGATTTACTGTTTGTTCAGTACATGTAAGTAATTGAATACCCAATCCCTGGCCACAGGTTCACTTTTTTAATCAAATTGTTTTAATTTACTTTAAATGTATGGAGCTGCTTCTTCTACAGGTGCTGCGTTTTCTATTATTCCAGTGTCCCATTTTATTACCATTTTTGATGGCTTATGGGGCCTGTAGAAATGCAGTCTTTGGCATTTTAATAATTACAGCAATTATTGTACCATCTAAGAAATCAAATGCTGATTGCACAAATGTGGCATAACAAAACCCACATCTCAAAGGGAGGATGGGGGCTCGAAGTGTGAGAATCGCAGCAGAGCACATGGATTCATTTACACCAGGTATTATAATAGCCTCTGTGTGGAGTGAAACCTCTCCTGACATTTGCAGCCACCCATTGGCTGTATACTGTCCTCCATTTTACATGGCTGCATTACCCCAGACATTATATATTCTAAGCGTGTGCAATAACTCTGCCTCCTGACATACTGTATGCCTCAAGTATATAGTGCCTGAAACATGAGACTATTGGAGCTGATGCGTTAGGAGGGGTCACAAGGCCTCTGTCATTCACCAGCCAGCACAGGTACTTTGATGGCCAAGTCCAACTTTTAGAAAATAAATAGTAAATGCACAATTTCTCTATTGTTCATTGAAAGACACAGCTTTTGATCTTCTTAACCATTGGGTTATACTGCCCCATACAGGCGTAGGACACTAGGCAGAAAAAAAAAAACTTGACTAGGCCTATGGGCAGTCCCAGGGGGTATACTCCCACTCTCAGCTATAGGCACTCAATTTTTTTTTCTGCCTAGTAAGGAGTAAGGACCTAGTTCCTTGCTTGGAACTTTGGTTCTGGCAATTTTTTTTTTTTTTAATTGATTTTCTCTCTTTTTCCTGTGAGGATCTACAATCAACTGCTGGACTGGGCGATGGGCTGGATACTTTCTACTTTCTAAAATCCATTGGTCACCCTAGTCTGGCCAGCGAGCATGCGCAGGCTTCAGCTCCGCGCTAGGTAGGCAACGACATAGCCCCACTGGACGGGGCCTGGCCTGCGAGTTAAATATCTCGTGAGGTCACATACGACCTGGCCTCAGTCTGAGTCACAGTGTTCATACTGGCTGACAGCTCCCCCCCCCTCCCCATTTCGATGGAGAGGAGGTTCCATCTGGAACTGTGCCTACCCTGTTCCTGGTATGGTAAGTAGCTGTTCCCCTCTCCCCCTAGAGGGTTTTGGGGTGGACGTGGGCCCCTCTCTGGGATGGTTGGACCCCCGGGTTCTCCTCCTTGACATGCAGCATCCCCCCTCTCTTGGTGGTCCCTGCAGACACTTTGCCCCTCATCTGCCTAAAAATGGAGGATGCGGCTGCATCAGAGGCATCGGTTGCTTTTAGTACCCACAAGCCCTCCATAGCGGCAAGGGTGTTCCCCTTTCATGCTTACTAAACAGTGGGATTGTCCAAAACGCCCCCTTGTGGTCCCTAAGCTTGGACTGAGGAATAAGGACTCCCTGCTTAAAAAGTGGACTGTCCCCATCTGTGGTGGACTCTCCAGTTTCTAGGTTAAACAAAGCAACCATGATACCGGTTGAGGAGTCCCTGGCCTTTAAGGACAGAAAAGCGGAGGCTGTGGCCCGCCATATGTACACTGTGGCTGGTTCGGCACTTAAGCCGGTTTTTACTAGGGCCCTAGTGTTGCAAACTCTGACCGAGTCAGCCAAGCTTTTACGCCGGGACCGGGGGGAGCTTCCCCCTGCCTTTGCTTAGCTGGCGAACTAGTTGATCCAGGGGCTACAGTTTGTCTGTGACGCCTCTTTGGATGCGGCTCCTCTGATTGCGAGGATCTCTGTCTCAGCAGTGGTCCTTAGGAGTGTTATTTGTCTTAAATGCTGGTCTGCGGACCAGACTTCTAAGAAGGCCTTATCTGATCTCCCGTTCCTAGGGGATGGCTTGTTTGGAGCTTCCCTGGATTACATCATTAAGGGTCTCACAGGGGGGAAGAGTACCTTCCTTCCGCAGGCTAGTAAGGGCAAGGAGCCCTGTCGTAGACATGGTCCATCCTTCTCAGCTCATAAGAAGTTATTTCGTACCTCAGGGTCTCAAGACAAGGGATCAAAACCCTTCAAGGCCTCCTATGGAGCATCCAAACAAACCTGGTCTGGCAAGCTGACAGTAGGCTTCTTCAGATCTACGGACAAGGCTCCCTCACCCATATGTGGGGTGGGGGGGGACATCTTCGCCGGTTTCTGGACCCGTGGACCTTCCTGGTACAGGACAAGTGGGTCCACAAAGTCATGGTCTGGCTACAAGATCGAGTTTCGTTTTTCCCTCCAACTTGCGCCTGTCCCCAGACCGCTTACGGGGTCTCTTGTGGGCAGTGCAAGACTTGCTGAGCCAAGGAGTGATTGTCCTGGTTCCGACTTCGGAACATTTTCAGGGGTTTTATTCAAACCTGTTTACAGTCTCCAGGAAGGAGGGCAAGGTGCGTCCAATTCTGGACCTCAAGGTGCTAAACTGCTTTGTGTTGGTGCAGAAGTTCCGAATGGAGTCCATTCGCACGGTAGTGGCATCCCTGCATCAGGAGGATCTTTTTGCTTCTATCGACATCAAGGACGTTTACCTTCACATTCCAATATGTGTTGGTCACCAGCGCTTCCCCCACTTTGCTGTGGGAGAGAAGCATTATCAGTTTATGGCGTTACCCTTTGGTCTCGCCTCCACTCCTTGGGTCTTCACAAAAGGGTTGGCCCCGGTGCTGGCATTGTTGCATCAGCGGGGATCGCGGTACTGGGGTACCTGGATAATCTCTGCTGCGGGCGGAGTCTCCAACTGCTCTGGGGGACAATTGGAGATTTCTCTGTGAAGTCTGAGAGAGTTTGGTTGGATTCTGAACCGTCAGCAGTCTGCTCTGGTTCCGTCCACAAATCCAGACTATCTGGATCTGACTCTGGATTCGGCCTAAGCCAGAGTGTTCCTTCCTCTGGAAAAACTCCAGAAACTGCAGCAAGCAATTTAACTTCTGTTGTCCAGCAGGCGGTCACCCCTTCTGACTTGCATGCGGATGCTGGGCTTTATGGTGTCTGCCTTCAAGGCAGTTCTGTTTCCACAGTTCCACACGAGATCTCTGCAAAGAGAGATTCTGGTCAAATGGGACAAGAATCCACAGTCTATAGACAATCTGATCTGGCTGAGCCAGGGTACGAGAGGGTCCCTGATCTGGTGGCTTCGTTCTCCGGCACTTCGCCATGGGGAATTTTCTCCCCTGTACTGGACGGTGGTCACCACGGATGCCAGCCTGTCCGGGTGGGGAGGCGTCCTCAGAAAAGATTCTGCTCAGGGGGTCTGAAAACTGGAAGAGTCCAGACTGCCGATCAATGTACTGGAGCTCCGAGCAATCAGACTTTGGATCAATGGATGGATAGTCTTCAGGGGTGTCCGGTGCAAATTCAATCGGACAATGCCACGGCTGTGGCCTATGTCAATCACCAAGGGGGCAAAAGAAGTGTCCTTGCGACTCGGGATGTAGCCAGCATTCTAAAGTGGGCAAAACGTTTTGTTTCAGCCATCTCTGCTCTACATATTCCGGAGCTAGAAAATTAGCAGGTGAATTACCTCAGTCGACAGGCGTTGGACCAGGGGGAATGTTCACTTCATCCGGAGGTGCTTCATCAGTTGTGCCTCCGTTGGGGTAGTCCTGAGGTGGACCTGTTGGCCTCTCATCTCAACAGGAAGGTGCAGAGGTTTGTGGCACGGTGTGGGGACCCTCTGGCGGAAGCCACAGACGCGCTGGTGGCCCCGTGGGGTCAGTATCATCTGATTTGCGCCTTTCCCCCTCTCAAACTTCTGCCGAGACTCCTGCACAGGATTGAGGCAGGGGGTATTCCGGTCATTCTAGCCAGTCTTGATACACCGATCTGGTACGGCTAGTTGCCGATGCTCCTTGGAGACTTCCTCTCATCTTCTGTCCCAAGGGCCAATCTTCCACCTAGCCCTACTCCTGTGGAGAGAGCAGTATAGCCCAAGGGTCTAAGAAGATATGGAGCTGTGTCTGTCAGTGAACCTTAGAAAAAAGGATTTTACAGTAAGACAAAAATCCAGTTTTTTTTCTGCAAATATATGTGCATTTATTATGTTTTTGCAAATGAGTCTGCAAAGCATTGGAACCGCCATCAGTGGATGACTGGTGAAATGCCCGGGCTCCTGCAGCTCTATGTCTACTGAGGCAGAGGCTTTCCATTAGAGCAAAGGTTTTCAAACTCTTTAAACAAAAGGCCAATTTACTGTCCTTCAAATTTTTGGGGGCGGACTGTAGTCAGTGGGAAAAGAAAATGCCCTGCTCTTGTGTACAAAACTGGTTAAAGGGGCGTGTCCAAAGGGTGGTAATAAATAACACGTGCTCAGACTGGTCTGGGGTGGTAAGTGAGGTCCCCCAAGGCTCAGTCCTGGGACCAATTTTGTTCAATTTATTCATAAATAGCATTGAGGACAGGATCAGTAGCTCAATCTCAGTTTTTGCAGATGACACAAAATTAAATAGGGCAATAACTTCACATTGTGAGGCAGAAATGTTACAGAATGACCTGAATAAAATAACAGCTACATGGCAAATGAGGTTTAATGTGGAGAAGTGTAAGGTATTGCACTTGGGGACTAAAAACCTAAACGCCCAATACATTTTGGGGGGAGGGGGGACCCAAAAATGAAGAAGGATCTGGGAGTCTTATTGGAAGATTGACTTGGCAATAGCATGCAATGTCAAGCTGCAGCTGCCAAAGCCGGCAGAATATTAGCATGCATAAGGAAGGGGATGTATTCCAGAGACTAAACTATAATCCTACCACTTTATAAAACTCTGGTCCGACCACATCTGGAGTATTCTGTCCAGTTCTGGTCGCCAATCCTCAGAAGGGATGTGAAGGAGCTGGAGAGAGTCCAGAGAAGAGCAACTAAACTGATTAGGGGATTGGAGGACCTTAATTATAAAGAGCGCTTACAAGCACTTAATTTATTCTCCCTGGAAAGGAGACGCCTGAGAGGGGACATGATAGCAATTTACAAATACCTCAACGGTGATCTCAGCATAGAAAAAAACTATTCAGTCGCAATGAATGCACGATACGAGGCCATACAATGCGATTAGAAGAGAAGAGATTTAACCTTAGGCTATGCAGGGTTGTTTTTTTTTTTACAGTAAGGGCTACAAGATTGCGGAATTCTCTACCACAAATGGTAGTTACTGCGGGGAGTATGGCTACTTTTAAAAGACTCTTGGACATACATCTCAAGGATCAAAACATTCAGGGGTATGGGAAATAATTACATCCACACACACCTACACGGGTTGAACTGGATGGACTATTGTCTTTATTCAACCTCAACTACTATGTAACTATGTAGTGGGAGTAAATAATGCCCCATGATTGGTATTAGGGGGAGAAATAGTGCCCCAGTGTTGGTATTAATGGGAGGAATAGTGTTCCCATCATTGGAGTCAGTGGGAGGAATAGTTCCCCATCGTTGGTGTCAGTGGGAGGAATAGTGCTCTGCCCTTGGTATTAGTGAGAGCAATAGTGCCCCATCCTTGGGGGGGTCAGTGAGAGGAAAAGTGCAACATCCTTGGTGTTAGTGGGAAGAATAGTGCCCCATCATTGGTGTCAATGGGAGGAATAGTGCCCAACGGTTGGTGTCAGTGAGAGAAATAGTGCCCCATTGTGGGTATCAATAGGAGGGATAGTGTGCCAAAGTAGGGGTCAGTGGCAGGACTAGTACCCCATTGTCAGTGGCAGGGACTATGCCCCACTGTTGCTGACAGTGGGGGGAATAATGGCCCGAGTGCTCCTGTGCTCAGTGAGAGAAGAAAACGTCCTGGCGTCAGTGGGATTAAACAATGCCCCATGATTTGTATTAGGGGGTGTAAATGTGCCCTTTCGTATGTGTCAGTGAGAGGTATAGTGCCCCATCATTAGTGACAGGACTAAGTGCCCCATTGTTGGTGTCAGAGGAACGGTGCCTCATTGTTGGTAACAATGCTGGAAATAGTGCCCCATCATTGGTATCAATGGGAGGAATAGTGTGCCCTAGTTTGTGTCAGTGGCAGGAAATGTAATGGAAAGCCAAGACACCAGCTGAAATCTATCAGAAATTAGAAAGCAATCCAGCCCCTTATCAGTGCAAATTGCTGGTTTAGTCTCAATTGATGGCCTATAAAAAGGTGTCTCTTACGAAGTTGTCACACAAGAAACATCTCATGATGGGTAAAAGCAAAAAGCTCTCAAGACCTTCGCAACCTTATTGTTGAAAAACTTACTAATGGCATTGGTTACAGAAGGATTTCAAAACTTCTGAATGCTCCAGTGAGCACTGTTGGGGCCATAATCCGGAAATGCAAAGAACATAATTTCACTATAAACTGGCCACGACCATCTGCTCCACACAAGATTTCTGACAGAGGAGTGAAAATAATTATCAGGAGAGTTGTCCTAAGAGCCAAGGGCCACTTGTGGAGAGCTTCAGAGATACCTGGACTTAGCAGTTGCAATTGTTTCCAAGAAATCAATAAGTAATGCACTCCATTGCTGAAGAAAAAGCATGTTTAAAGTTTGCTGCACAACATTTAGACAAGCCTGTGAAATACTGGGAGAATATAGTCTGGTCACTGTTTGGATGCCATAAAACACACCATGCTTGTAGGTCACATGGCACATCACCCCAAAAACATCCCAATACCAACAGTGAAGCTTGGAGGTGAGAACATCATGGTGTGGGGCTGTTTTTCAGCATACTGTACTGGCAAAATTCATATCATTAAAGGAAGGATGGATGTCGATAAAAATCTGCTGCCATCTACCAAGAGGATGAAGTTGAAATGAGGGTGAATATTTAAGCAAGACAATGATCCCAAACAGAAAGGAAACTTTCAATTGGTTTCAAAGAAAGAAGATAAAGCTGCTAGAATGGCCCAGCCAATCACTTGACTTGAATCCAATAGAAATTTTATATAAAGAACTAAAGATCAGAGTTCATAGAAGAGGCCCACGGAATCTTCAAGATTTGAAGACTGTGTGGAAAAATGGGCCAAAATCCCACCTGAGCAACGCATGCGAATAGTTTCTCCATATAGGAGGCGTCGTGAAGCTGTAATTACCAACAAAGGATTTTGTACCAATAAATTTTCAGTTTTCGTAACTTCATTTCTGAACGTATTTGTTTTGGTTTCTTTGTACGTAAAGAATGCATGGGTTGTTATGTGAATATTTCATGTCAATAACACCTTTAGCAATATACACTGCTCAAAAATAAAAATAAAGGAACACTTTTTAATCAGAGTATAGCATCAAGTCAGTTAAACCCCTGGGATATTGATCTGGTCAGTTAAGTAGCAGAGGGGGTTGATAATCCATTTCAGCTGCTTTGGTGTTAATTAAATTAACAGGTGCACTAGATGGGCAACAATGAGACGACCTCCAAAACAGGAATGGTTTTACAGGTGGAGGCCACTGACATTTTTTTCCCTACTCCTTTTTTTGACTGTTTTTTTACTAGTTTTGCATTTGGCTAGGGTCAGTGTCACTACTGGTAGTATGAGGTCATACCTGGACTCTATAGAGGTTGCACTGGCAGTCCAACTCCTCCAGGATGGCACATCATTACGTGCCATTGCCAGGTTCCAGGTTCTTGTCTCAAGAGAATGGAGGAGATTCCATGAGACAGACAGTTACTCTAGGAGAGCTGGACAGGGCCATAGAAGGTCCTTAACCCATCAGCAGGACCGGTATCTGCTCCTTTGTGCAAGGAGGAACAGGATGAGCCCTGCCAGAGCCCTACAAAATGATCTTCCAGTAGGCCACACTAGTGTGAATGTCTCTGACCAAACAGAAACAGACTTCTTGAGGGTGGCCTGAGGGCCCAACGTCCTCTAGACAGCTTGGTGCCAGATACCACAGTGTACCTTCAGAGGTCTAGTGGAGTCCATGCCTTGATGTGTTATATTGGGTGGTCATACAATGATGACTGATTGGTGTATTCCTCATTAGTCACATAGATACAAATTCACTTTGTGTGCACCAAATGCCTTTGCAACCCCAGATATTCCCCTGTAAAAGTATTAGGAGGACAAAGTGAGGGTTGGATCAATTCAAAACTTGTGCCAACATCCCAAATATAATGGAAAAAGGGGGGAGAGAAGAGGAGTACCTCTAAAAAGAGGGACCCCCCCCTTTTTTTTCTGTAAAAGTATTAGTGACAACATCACTGTGCCCATACTGTACATACGCTGTGCAGAGAGCAGAGCTGTGGAAGGGGCTCAGCAAGCTCCACCCACTAAAGGAAACTACAGGAGGGGGTGGAGACAAGACCAATCACCCTGCACAAGGAGAGAAATCAGCAGTGAGAGGTCTTTATTACAGGAAGTCTCACACTGGATTACTGCACAGATCTGGAAGAAATACACAAAGCACACCAAGATTCGAGGAGGAATACACATGACCTATGGATCTACACAAGGATCACTTATCCTGGAGTTCAGCTTAAGCCCTCGTTCCCATTGGAGTGGCATGTCGTGATTTGACAAGTCGAACCCTATTGTCGGCAATGGCCATGTCCAAATCGATGCAACGCCAACTTGCATAGACATCTGTGCATGAAGTCGCACAGATGTATTTAAATTCGCACTGACATGCGGCTTTAAAATCGTGCAATTTCAGATGAAGTCGCATGATTTCAAAGCCTCATTCAATGTAATTGAGGGCTTAGGGTGAACACCTTCATGTATATATTTTAAAGTTTTACTGCAGGCAAACAGCTAATCACCGACATAACTGAAATAAATGATTTGTATTTCTGTCCATACAATCCTGAGATTTACACTGCTCTGCCATACAGCACAAGTCTGCCTGACAGGGCAGGAGACCTGATTTTCCTTTACTACAGCTAAAGTAAAATCTGAGCTCAAAAAGTGAAGATTTGCCCTGTTATAGGGAACATCTGGAAATGTTAGCTGTACCTAAGCAGTAGCCTAAAAAGATGTGCTTTTCTGTCTGGAATTCCTCCTAAAATATAAACCTACTTCCTGGTATGTGAGGGTGCCTAGGCACTCCTTTTCTGTAGCCTTGTGTATCTGCAGTGTGAGATCTAAGGCACTGCCAGCCTTAATGGATTTGGAGATGTCACAATGCCGATCACTGTTCTCTTTGCTGAAGGTTCTGACCAAAGGCTAAACCCTGCCTCTACCAAGATGGCCGCCTCCATATAGAGACAGAACAAAGCATGGTAAGTCAGTGTAGCACTGCCCCCTTGAGGACTGCTGGATATTACACTTTCGGGTCCCCATGGGTTACTGGCATTCACAATTTAACACTTTACTTCTTGGCTCAGTCAATGATCAGTCCAGGGGTTTGTAGTTATTTTTGTTGATGTTTTATTTTAAATAGGGATGGGGGAAGGGAATAATGGGATACTCCAAACTAACCATTCACAAGGTTTGAAGGACATCTATCTGTAGATACAGACAGGCTGTTGATCCACCTTGCCACTTGGTGGATTTAGGGTTAAGTCTCTTTTCAGATGACTTGATGAACTAAAGTTATCTTCAGGACACTCTCCTAGTTTCCTCTTTCTTGACCACTGACACCCATCCACTGACTATCTTACTCCGCAATGGCCACTCTCAGGTCAGGCCCCTTGACACGATCCCCTGTACTCACGATACTGTTTTTCTTGGGTCTCCAGTGTCTCCCCCTCAGTCAGCTTTCCTGGACCTCTGGGTTCAGCTCCGTTCCTCTGGCCCTCAGAACGACCTCCTGATGCCACGTGCCACTGCTACAGAGGAGGAGGCAGCCGCTACCCTCCCTCCGGGACTCTGCTCTCCAGCCAAAGACCCCATAGCACATGTGCTCCTGGCTTTTATACATTATCCCAGAATGCACCGTGACAGCCTGTCTCTACAATCACCAGGACTGTATCAAAGCCTATGTATCCATTGGTCAGGTTTCCTCCCACTGTCCAACATGCCTCCCTATTGGACCAGCGTGAAACACTCTCTAGACTCAATGAATCACACACTGAGCACACTGAGCAGACCTCACTAACAGATCCTACTCTCTGCTACACAGAAAGCAATATAGATTTGCCTGCTGATCCTCTGGTAAGCAGACAGAGCCAAAAGCTATACTCTCTCACTAGCACCTACCTAGGAGGGTACTACATCAGCATTGGGGGGAAAGATCAGCTTCAGGGAGGTCACAGGCAATATTGGTGACTAGTCCTTTACCCTCTGCCTGAATTTTTTTTTTTTTTTTTTTTTTAGGCACATCCTCCAGAGGTCAGTCTCTCTTTAAGGAACACTTACAGATTTTCTCCTTCCCCAGCCTGTGATTGGATAGTGAAAGGAGAAGCAGCAGACTGATGAGCTTCTCTCTGTGTCACTCTGCTCTCTCCTCCTATCAGTGTACCCTGGGTATTTGCCAGCTCTTGGCTGGAGTTGGTGACTTTTCACTTGCATTACTAGCCAGGGCCAGTTCTCTGGCTTTCTACTATTGTTTGAGAGCGGTGCTACCCCGCCCCCCCCCCCCCCCCAACAGCAAGTGTCACCCCAGCAACAATGATATATCTAGTAGCAGCTGCAGAATCTGAGTTACAAATTTAAAATTATATCTCCTGCAGTTTGTCTGGGCTGGTGTGCACAAGGGCAGTCAAAGGAAGAGCTTGCTGCTCGGGGAGAGGGGCAACCTTGTGGGGGTGGGGGCTCAGGTAAATAAAACTGCTAAAAACCAATGCCTGGGGGTTATAATTGTCTGGTACTGTTGGGGGGGGGGGGGTGGTCATTATTATCTAGTGCTGGGGGGGGGGAGGGGGGGTGATCATTATTATCTGGGCCTGAAAGTTATAATCTAGTGCTGGGGTTTATTATCAGGTGCTGGCGGGTTATTATCATCTGGTGCTGGGGATCATTCTTATCTGGTGCAGGGGGTTATTATTATCTGATGCTGGGGTTTTTTTTTAATCATCTGGTGCAGGGGGTTGTTGTTATCTGGTGCTGGGGATCATCAATATCTGGTGCTGTCGGGTTATTATTATATGGTGCTGGGGATCATTCTTATCTGGTGCTAGTGGGTTATTATATGGTGCTGGAGGGTTATTATCATCTGGTGCAGGGGGCTATTATTTGATGCTGGTTTTTTTTTTATCATCTGGTGCAGGGGGTTGTTGTTATCTGGTGCTGGGGATCATTAATATCTGGTGCTGTCGGGTTATTATTATATGGTGTTGAGGGTTTATCATCTGGTGCTGTTGGGGTATCATCTGGTGCTGGGGGCTTATTATCATCTGGTGCTGGGGGTCATTATTATCTGGTGCTGGGGGTTATGATTACATGGTGCTTGGGATAATTATTATCCGATGGTGGGAGTTATCTGGTGCTGGGGGTTATTATTACATGGTGCTGGGGATAATTATTATCTGGTGCTGGGGGGGTCAATTATTATCTGGTGCTGGGGGATGTTATTACCTGGTGCCGGGGATCATAATTATTTGGTGCTACGAGTTATCTGGTGCTGGGGGGTTATTATCTGGCACTGAAGGGTCATTATTACCTGCTGCTGGGGGTCATTATTACCTGCTGCTGGGGGCTGTTATTATCTGGTGCTGGGAGTTATTATCTAGTGCTGGGGATCATTATTGTCCAGTTTTGAATGTCTTGTCTGGCTCTGAAGGTCATTATTGTGTGGTGTTGGAGGTTGATTTTATCGACTGGTGCTGGAGGTCATTGTTGTATGGTGCAGGAGGGTCATTATTTGGTGCTGAGGGTTATTATTGTCTGATGCTGGAGGTTATTATTGTCCAGTGCTGGGGGTCATTGTGCAGTACTGATGGTTATTGCTTGCCCTGACACTTACATAAGGGGTATTGCTGGGGGATACTGGGAACTCCTCCACCTCTTACCTACTTCCAAAGGTTAAGCATCTCCCTTAGCTTGTGCTGATTCTCCCTCACCAAATCTGAGCTCTGCTGTACAAGGGACTACAAGAGGCTGATACCCTTTGTATTTTACTAGTGCATTAATTTCTCTTTTATAACTGCTTGGATTTAAGCTTAAAAAAAAAAAATCTTTAAAAAGGGTGCAGGTTCTCTATTTAATCTTTGTTCGGTCTTCCCTCTCCCCGTACACTTCTGGTGCTGCTGCAGCCACAGGAGATGGGTCACTTGCAGTTAACGGGTTAAGTCGTTGAGCTCCCCCCCTTCTCCGCTTGGCAGTCACCCCAAGATTGTTGTGAGGAGTCTGGCCAGTGGGTGAACTGGCTAATCACAACCATCTGTGAGGCCCCTATTTGCATTGTTTAGCATACTCTGAAAATGCTCATATTTTGCATTCCTCTTGCAGTTGGTCTGATGCAGAGTTCCAGCGAGAGGCTAAGCTGAACCAGGTGCCTCCACAGCCTCCAGTCCAGTGTGCTCAGCCCCAGTGGAAGCTTCTCCTCCCTCCTGACACCAGCTTCTCCTCTACAGACTGAACCTCGGCTGCCTCTCCTCCTCCTCCAGCCTGGGAGCCCAGAGCACAAAATGCTGGAATTCAGGTACCATTTATGCTTCTCCTTCTATGTCCTCCATGGCCGACCATGAAGCTGACACTCAGGGATTGTTTTTCTGATAAACTAGCAGTTGCCTCAATGCAGTTTTCTCATTCTGGATCATTGGCGAATTTATCTTTTTTTTTTTTTGCTAATTTTATTTCCTCCTTAACTTTGCGTTAACTTCGTAGATTTTACAGCAGGATTCGATCATCACTGACTTGATCTTCGCTTTGTTATCCCTTTTATTTCACAAAAATAAAATTATTGCAATTATGCAGTGGGAGGGGCAGCTGGATAGCATCAAAGCACATCAAAAGTTCCTAAACTGATTTTTTTTTTTTTTGCAGTGAATGTGACATTCACCAAATACCAATCACTGATTTTTAAAACACATGCATGTGATTCACTTTTGGTATTGTTATCTGCAGCCTTGAATCTGTCCACTTCTTTCACTTGGTTATAATGACTCCTTGTTGTTCTGTGAGGGATAGCATTGTGGTTGGTGAGGTGCTTTTGCTGCATGGGGCAATGAATGAAGGAAAGTCACTGACCTGCCCACCGACATTCAGGAAATCTGAACCCCTAAGGCACCTTGACCTTGGGGCTGTCCAGATGCAGCGCGTCCTTCCTAACCTTTTAGTGCACCAGAGAGAGACAGGTGCAGCGTTTGGGGGGCCCTGTGCATTTAGGGACCCTCATCCCTGAATGCATAGGGGCTCTAAAGCCCTTAATACTCGGTAGAATGATCAGCCTCGTCCATCTGCAGCCTGCCGTAGGCTTTAACAAGCTTCTATTGGCAGTGCTCGATGCTGCACCTGTCCCTCCTGGGCGCACTAAAATGCTGAGACTGGGAGGGATGCACTGCAACTGGACAGGAATAGGTTTCTTCAAACTTGAATTAGGAAGTTTGCTTAGTAAATCTACTAATTTTCTGGCAGGGAAGGCCAGGGGGGGAAAAAAAACACTTTCTAAATAGCATTTCTGACCTTGCTTGTTTGTGCAGGCTCTTGAAGTCTGTGGGTTGCACAAGAGGAATTAATTTGATTTATCTCAACTCCATGGGGGAACTGTGATCACATGGAATGTTGTCTACATGAGCTTTCCATAGGCAGCTGGCAAAAAGTGTAGACCAGTCTTTTTCAGGCAAGGTGCCTTGAGGTTTCTTCAGGGGGGCCTTGGCAAAATGCCTAAAAATTGCCCCAAAATGGTATACAAGCTGCGTGTGGATAAAGATGCCTTTTAGTTTTACAAAGCCATGGGTTTTTTATTGGGCACCATTACAAACTTCTTGAGGGCATCTTTAGCTGAGTGGTGGAAAAAAATGAGGGAGAAGAGAAACATTGGAATACTAGTCAGTACCAGTTTGTAAAAGTGTATTTGCTGTGGAAGAATAAATCACCTCTAACGCTGGGATTAATACTTGTGTGGATGTTGCTATGTTATGCAAAACTATTAGAATAGTTTTTACATTTGAGAATGGGATGCCTCAAGATCGTTCATAGTTTTTAAAGGGTGCCTCAAGACCGTCCATGCAGGCTGGACAGACAGAATAAAATTAGCAAAACAGGGAAGCCAACATTTCATCATGTCAGGCAGCAAGCAACCGCTCATGTCAGGCAGCGTTCAGCAGCTCGTGTCAGGCAGCGTTCAGCAGCTCGTGTCAGGCAGCGATGAGCAGCTCGTGTCAGGCAGCGTTCAGCAGCTCGTGTCAGGCAGCGTTCAGCAGCTCGTGTCAGGCAGCGTTCAGCAGCTCGTGTCAGGCAGCGATGAGCAGCTCATGTCAGGCAGCGATGAGCAGCTCATGTCAGGCAGC
The DNA here is from genome assembly GCF_965119305.1 of Pelophylax lessonae. Classification (NCBI taxonomy): domain Eukaryota; kingdom Metazoa; phylum Chordata; class Amphibia; order Anura; family Ranidae; genus Pelophylax; species Pelophylax lessonae. The sequence goes on along the minus strand of NC_138780.1, from coordinate 192,532,956 downwards.
GATGAGCAGCTCATGTCAGGCAGCGTTCAGCAGCTCATGTCAGGCAGCGATGAGCAGCTCATGTCAGGCAGCGATGAGCAGCTCATGTCAGGCAGCGATGAGCAGCTCATGTCAGGCAGCGATGAGCAGCACAAGTCAGGCAGCGATGAGCAGCACAAGTCAGGCAGCGATGAGCAGCACAAGTCAGGCAGCGATGAGCAGCACAAGTCAGGCAGCGATGAGCAGCACATGTCAGGCAGCGATGAGCAGCACATGTCAGGCAGCGATGAGCAGCTCATGTCAGGCAGCGATGAGCAGCTCATGTCAGGCAGCGATGAGCAGCTCATGTCAGGCAGCGATGAGCAGCTCATGTCAGGCAGCGATGAGCAGCTCATGTCAGGCAGCGATGAGCAGCTCATGTCAGGCAGCGATTAATGTGCTGCACTCACAAGCATCGTCATCCATTTCAGAGACCATTTGGACTATGTTGGAGTGGGTTGTGTCGGCCACGTCAGGCTCAGTCCAATAGTCAGACTCGCAGTGATGACAGAATAATTGTGAGCCCAACATCTAAACTCTTTACAAACATTGTCGAACATACAGCAATTTATCTAACCATCTGTCATAAAAGATCTATCCATCCTATTTATCCATCTACCGTTATGACATCTACCTAGATTTCCTTATTTTATTTTTTTATCAATTTTTGTTTTTTGTTTCTATCTATCCATTTTTTTTTTGATTCTTAAGAATCACCTATTCTATATACAGTATCTCACAAAAGTGAGTACACCCCTCACATTTTTGTAAATATTTTATTCTATCTTTTCATGTGACAACACTGAAGAAATGACACTTTGTTACAATGTAAAGTAGTGAGTGTACAGCTTGTATAACAGTGTAAATTTCCTGTCCCCTCAAAATAACTCAACACACAGCCATTAATGTCTAAACAACAAAAGTGGCAACAAAAGTGAGTACACCCCTAAGTGAAAATGTCCAAATTGGACCCAAAAGTGTCAATATTTTGTGTGGTCACCATTATTTTGCCTTAACCCTCTTGGGCATGGACTTCACCAGAGCCTCACAGGTTGCCACTGGAGTCCTCTTCCACTCCTCCATGATGACATCACAGAGCTGGTGGATGTTAGAGACCTTGCGCTTCTCCACCTTCCCTTTGAGGATGCCCCACAGATGCTCAATAGGGTTTAGGTCTGGAGACATGCTTGGCCAGTCCATCACCTTTACGCTCAGCTTCTTTAGCAAGGCAGTGGTCATCTTGGAGGTGTGTTTTGTCATGTTGGAATACTGCCCTGTGGCCCAGTCTCCGAAGGGAGGGGATCATGCTCTGCTTCAGTATGTCACAGTACATGTTGGCATTCATGGTTCCCTCAATGAACTGTAGCTCCCCAGTGATGGCAGCACTCATGCAGTCCCAGACCATGACACTCCCACCACCATGCTTGACTGTAGGCAAGACACACTTGTCTTTGTACTCCTCACCTGGTTGCTGACACACACGCTTGACACCATCTGAAACAAATACGTTTATCTTGGTCTCATCAGACCACAGGACATGGTTCCAGTAATCCATGTCCTTAGTCTGCTTGTCTTCAGCAAACTATTTGTGGGCTTTCTTGTGCATCATCTTTAGAAGAGGCTTCCTTCTGGGATGACAGCCATGCAGACCAATTTGATACAGTGTGCGGCGTATGGTCTGAGCACTGATAGGCTGACCCCCCCACCTGGGGGGGGGCACTCATACGTTTATTTACCAAAGACAACCTCTGGATATGACGCTGAGCACGTGCACTCAACTTCTTTTGTGGACTATGGTGAGGCCTGTTCTGAGTGGAACCTGTCCTGTTAAACTACTGTATGGTCTTGGCCACTGTGCTGCGGCTCAATTTCAGGGTCTTGGCAATCTTCCTATAGCCTAGGCCATCTTATGTAGAGCAACAAATCTTTTTTTTTTCAGATCCTCAGAGAGTTCTTTGCCATGAGGTGCCATGTTGAACTTCCAGTGACCAGTATGAGAGAGTGAGAGCGATAACACCAAATTTAACACACCTGCTCCCCATTCACACCTGAGACCTTGTAACACTAAGGAGTCACATGACACCGGGGAGGGAAAATGGCTAATTGGGCCCATTTTGGACATATTTCACTTAGGGGTGTACTCACTTTTGTTGCCAGCGGTTTAGACATTGATGGCTGTGTGTTGTTATTTTGAGGGGACAGCAATTGTACACTGTTATACAAGCTGTACACTCACTACTTTACATTGTAGCAAAGTGTCATTTCTTCAGTGTTGTCACATGAAAAGATAGAATAAAATATTTACAAAAATGTGAGGGGTGTACTCACTTTTGTGAGATGCTGTATCCGTTTTTGTTTTTCTTGATATGGTAGACATTTGTTTAGTTTTATCTATTATTTAAAATTGCGGTTGCCAAAATTTTTTTTAATTAAAACTGAATGGAATACCATGTAGTGTACAGCAATGAGACGGAAAGGGGTACATTGGGATACACACCCCCCCCCCCCCCCATCCCCAGTTCAGTGCACTTGTTACTGGGTTTTCCTCTGAAAATCGAATGGACTTAGCTGGAATGGAATTAGCTCAGCAGGCAATAATAAGCAACTTACAGAAGCCAATTACAAATCCTCTCTGTAGTTATTTCAAACGTTATTGGTTGCCCTGGGTTACAGATCTTCCCCATCATCCTGGCTGTGTGCTTTGCCTCCAATGAGAATATCCTCCCCCTTGTGGTGGTTTAGGGTACAGCTACGAGTAACATTCCCCATTGCGTAATCCGCTCGTGGAAAACAAAAAAATGTTGTTTTGTGTCAAACCGCTTCCTCTGTGACTTGTAACTCAAGAGAATTTCTACTTAGTAATACAATCATCCCCTGCAGATACTCCAAACCACACAACCCTCATAACCTCTCAGACTAAATCATTCTTGATTTCTTCCATGATCCGTTTTACCTGCCAAGATTAACGATCGCTCCACAGCTGGGAGGTTTTATTTGTGGCTGCGGATTATGTAGAAAATGCTGCTGTTTGATTGTTAAAGGAGTTTTCCTCTGCATTTGTAGCAGTGTGCTCCACCCAACTATCAGCCATCACAGGGGGGGGGTCTCAGGCCTGATGCTGAATTTTTTATTTATGATACATAACCAAATTTACAATAAAAGGAGTGAGACAACCCTGATTTAGATTTTTGCAGCAGGGTCACAGCTGGAACTTCAGTTGTTGTAACTTTGTAACTTCCGGGGATTCACCCATAAGTGAAATTCCTTTTGGATATCTAAAATTTAAAAAAAAAACCTCAAAAAAATGTTCCCAATATTTCCGGTTTCCTGAACATTCTTTATATTTCACTTATCTCTTCGTCCTTTTTACAGCCAATTTTTTTAGCAGGGGTGATCTGTATGTCCATAGAAGCCCTTAAAGCAAACCATAACCCTAAACTAACACACCATACACTTGGATATTAAATATATATATTTTTTTCTGTTTAATGGATTTTAGCTCAGCACTTATTCTCTAGGAAAGAATAACATTTGCAGACATGGCACAGGTGATGGTCAGAAACTGGGGGACAGGATACGGGGATAGTTGAAAACTGTGGTCATGATACAAGAGATGATCAGAGACTGGGAACATGCTACAGAAGATGGTCAGAGACTGGAGACATGATACAGAAGATGATCAGAGACTGGAGACATGATACAGGAGATGATCAGACATTGCAGACATACTAAAGCTGGATACACACTATACAACTTTTGTTGGTAGATGTCCTTTAGATTTACCTTCATCTATGTAGTGCAAGGGACTGCCTGATTGCATACAAATTGAAAGTGTTTAGATTTTACCTCATATTATATGGTTTTGGTAAGTCTTTAAAGAAAAAATCAAAAGAAAATTGTATACAGTATTGTGTATCTAGCTTTAACCACTTAAGCCCCAAAGGATTTGGCTGCTCAAAGACCAGGCCCTATTTTGCGATTCGGCACTGTGTGACTGTAACGGATAATTGTGCAGCCGTGTGACGCTGTACCCAAATTAAATTGACGCCTTTTTTTTCCCACAAACAGAGCATTCTTTTGGTGGTATTTGATCACCTGTGCGATTTTTACTTTTTGCGCTATAAACAAAAACAAGAGCTACAATTTTGAAAAAATAATATTTTTCACATTTTTTATATGAAATTCTCAAAAAAAAAATGTAAAAATCGAAAATTTTTAACATTTTAGGCCAATTTGTGTTATGCTACATATTTTTGGTAAAAAAAAAAAATCGCAATAAGTGTATTTTGATTGGTTTGCGCAAAAATTATTGCTACGGGAATGATTTATGTCATTTTTATTGTTTTTTTTTTTTTTTTTAAACTAGTAATGGCGGTGATCTGCGATTTTTTTTTTTTTTTTTTTTTTTTGTGGGACTGCGATATTGCGGTGGACAGATCGGACCCTTGACTGACATTTTTGACACTTTTGGGAGTACCAGTGACATTACTATAGTAATCAGTGCTATAAATATGTACTGAGAGTAGTGTGGTGAGTCCTGCGCTGTCTGGGGAGAACGATTTAAAAGGGTTGGTATAGGTCCCAGATGCTGCTAGTACCAAAACCGATAACCATACAGTGTCAAAATCATAAACAGGTGGGGGGTACTGCGCTTCTGGGTTGATAGGCACTTTTATTAAGCACAGTTCATAGACTATCACAATAAAGGAAGGGAACTATAGCATATGTGGGTGATTTAAATAAATAAGATAAATCCTGTACTCAAATAAAAAATACTGCAGTGCTAAAATAATGTGAGCATGCGCAGTGCGACCGAGCCGGGTGTACAGGAAGTTGCAGCGCTTGAGCACCCCGTTATCCATGACATACTTGCACTATTTCGAGCCTTTGTTTTGAGATCCACTGAGACCACTGGGAGCCTGGAGAGGGAGCCAGCCCACCCGCAGCAACCCAGATACCTGGCCCTAGTGGAGCACGATATAGGATTGGAGAGGAGCCCCCTGGATTAACTATAAGGCCTTTACCCTTAGACCTTAAGGTGAGCTGCTAGAACACTTAGAGGGGTTGAGGAGAAGTACCCCACTACCCTAAGCACGGTGTTAGGTGAAGGAGCAGCACCTGTGGATAATTCCCCCCACTTGAACACTTACCCTAACCATTTGGACTATATTTCACCCAGATTGTTGGATTTTTGTGGAGCACTGAGGACACTTTTAACTTTTGTCTAATATATTTATTTATATGCACCTGAGCACTTTATTTGTCACTATAGCATTATCAGCACTTTAAGTGGTTTCTATTTTCTTATTTATTCATATATTTATAGAGTGCCGTGTCATTATTTTAGCACTGAAGTATTTTTTATTTGAGTACAGATTTATCTTATTTATTTAAATCACCCACATATGCTATAGTTCCCTTCCTTTATTGTGATAGGCACTTTTATTAAGCACAGTTCATAGACTATCAACCCAGAAGCGCAGTACCCCCCACCTGTTTATAAATATGTACTGTTACTGTAAAAATTACACTGGCAGGGAAGGGGTTAACTTTATTGGTGATTAAGGGGTTAAGTGTGTCCCTAGGGGCGTGATTCTGTCAGGGGGGCGTGGCTTGTTAGATCATCACAGAGACATACGATCCTACATAGCAGGATCGCATAGCCTCAGTGATGATCTAAGGGAGAATGACAGACAGCTGTGTTTACATCAGCCGTCTGTCTTTCTCCCTCTCCTGAGTGAGATCGCGAGTGGCCGGCGGACATCGGAGCCACCGGTCACACGCGCAGGGATGTTAGTGAACGAGCGGGGGCGGGAGCGCGCCTCCTACAGGCTCGTGGGCGAGTGACGTACCCATACATCACTTTGCCCAGGAGAGGCTGACTGCCACAGTATATAGTCGTGCGGCAGTCGGCAAGTGGTTAAGGAGATAGTCTGAGACTGAGGACGTGACGCAGGGATAGTTGGAAACTGTAATCATAATACAAGAGAAGGTCAGAGATTGCAAACATACTACAGGTAATCATAGGAGACTACAGATATCCTACAGCAGACGATCATAGACTGCAGGTATACTACAGGGGATGGTCAGAGATTGCAGGCATGCTACAGGAGATGGTCAGAGATTGCAGGCATGCTACAGGAGATGGTCAGAGATTGCAGGCAGGCTACAGGAGATGGTCAGAGACTGCAGGCAGGCTACAGGAGATGGTCAGAGACTGCAGGCAGGCTACAGGAGATGGTCAGAGACTGCAGGCAGGCTACAGGAGATGGTCAGAGACTGCAGGCAGGCTACAGGAGATGATCAGAGACTGCAGGCAGGCTATAGGAGATGGTCAGAGACTGCAGGCATGCTACAGGAGATGGTCAGAGACTGCAGGCATGCTACAGGAGATGGTCAGAGACTGCAGGCAGGCTACAGGAGATGGTCAGAGACTGCAGGCAGGCTACAGAAGATGGTCCGAGACTGCAGGCATGCTACAGGAGATGGTCAGAGACTGCAGGCATGCTACAGGAGATGGTCAGAGACTGCAGGCATGCTATAGGAGATGGCCAGAGACTGCAGGCATTCTACAGGAGATGGCCAGAGACTGCAGACATGCTACAGGAGATGGTCAGAGACTGCAGGCATGACCAGGTCATTTTTTTTGCAATAAGGCACTTCGTTACTTTAACTGACAATCGCTTGGTTGTGTGTCGCTATACCTAAATAAAATGTATGTCCTGTTTTCCAACAAATAGGGCTTTCTTTTGATGGTATTTGATAATTTTCTTGCACTATAAACAAAAAAAAGACCTTCAATTTTGGAAAAAAAAAACAAAAAACAAAACAAGTAGATGATCGGAGAATGCAGGTATACTACAGGGGATGGTCAGAGACTGTTGACTAATATTTTTTACTTCCTGCTAAAAAACTGATCTATTAAAAAAATTTAATTTCTTCCTAAATTTAGGCCAATATATATTCTACTACATATTTTTTGGTTAACTAAAAATCCCAATTTGTGTATAATGAGTGGTTTGCGCAAAAGTTATAGTGTCTGCAAACTATGGGATATTTTTATTTATTTTATATATTTTTTGCTGATAATGGCGGCGATCAACGACTTATAGCAGGACTGCGATATTGCGGCAGGGGTTCGGACACTAACTGACACTTTTTACACTTTTTGGAACCAGTGACACTAATACAGTGATCAGTGCTAAAAATATGCACTGTCACTGTACTAATGACACTGGCAGGAAAAGGGGTTTACATCAGGAGCTGTGTGCTTAGCCAGTGTTTGTGTACTGTGTTAGGTGCTTTTACTAGGGGAAGAGATGGAATTTATTCCCTGCTTTGCAGAGACACAGGATCCATCCCTTCCCTCCTGTCAGAATGGAGCTCTGCCTTGTGTACATAGGCAGATCGCTGTTCTGTCACCTGATGATTGGTGGGTGCTGGAGGACATCGAGTACCATGCACCTCCGATCATCTTCCGCTGTGTGTAATTCACAGCAGAAGCGAGCCGCCGATGGTGCATGTGCGCTCCCCACGCGGGAGTGGATCACGTGTGTGTGTGTATATGTATGTGTATATATATATATATATATATATATATATATATATATATATATAAATATTATTGATCGACCAATATCGTTTTTTTAACGCCGATACCGATATTTTGGTCATAGGATATTGGTATCGGCCAATTTTGGCCGATATTTTCGGGCATTAAAATTTTTTTTTTTTTTTTTTAATGACTACAGGTACTGTGGTGGAGGGATACCGGGGTCTAAAAGACCCTAAACCCCTCCTCTGCATTTAAAAGCATTCAAAATGCCAAGTTTGGCTGTTTTGAATGCTGTAAGTCTTTTTTAATTCGGCGCCGCCAGTACCCGGTAGTGATGTCATGTCATGACATCACTTCCGGGTACTCTGTGCCGAATTTAAAAAAATGGAGACCCGGTCAGAGTCGAATGCGGTGTCTTCTCTTTGGCGGCCCTGCAGGTAAGATGCCCGGGTCTCCCGGGTGAGCCGCGGGAGGGGGGGACGTCCCCTCCCGCTCCTTGGAATGACAGCCGTGCGGCTTCTCAGCCGCATCGGTTGTCATTACAAGACAGTCGGCTATGGACGCTGGTACCGGGGTGATGCCTCTAGCTGCAGGCATCACTCCGGTACAAGCACTTTCCCGAAATATCGGCAATATCGGTAACTCCAAAAGCCGATTCCGATAGATCGGGGAAAGTGCATATCGGCCACCGATATATCGGTATTGCCGATAATCGGTCGATCACTAATATATACATATAATTTGTAGGGTGAGTCACTTTCCCTGTGTTTAGTAGTCCAAACAGGAGACCATATGATTGGTGGGCTCCCGCTCATCCACCGTGAATAAGTATCAATAAAGAAGGATACAATCTCCGGATGTAATTTCTTTTACTTCCAAACAGAATTCCATTGAAATCACATACATGGTATCAGTGACTGTACAGTTGCAAGCATCCTTGCTCTTCTGACTGACAGCTTGATGAAGAGCAGGGATGCTTGAAACTGTAAAGTCTCTGATACAATAAACAGTGAATCCGGGAAGTATTCACAGCGCTTCACTCTTTCCACATTTTTTGATACAGCCTCATTCCAAAATGGATTACATTCATTATTTTTCTCAACATTCTACAAACAATACTCCATAATGACAACGTAAAAGAAGTTTGTTTGAGGAGGGGATATCTAGTACAATCTCAGTATTTGCGGATGATACTAAACTAAGCTTGCCAATATCTTCTATGCAGGATGTGGAAACCTTACAAGCGGACCTGAACAAAATAACGGGGTGGGCAACTACATGGCAGATGAGGTTTAATGTTGAAAAATGTAAAGTAATGCACTTGGGCGTCAGAAACACAAACGCAAGCTACTCACTAGGGGGAGAACCTCTGGGTGAATCTAAGCTGGAAAAGGACCTGGGGGTACTGGTGAACGACCGGCTTGGCAGTGGCATGCAATGCTAAGCCGCTGCAAGCAAAGCCAACAAAATACTGGCATGTATAAAAAAGGGGATTCACTCCAGAAATAAAGAGATTATTCTCCCGCTCTACAAGACTCTGGTCCGGCCACATCTGGAGTATGCTGTCCAGTTCTGGGCACCGGTCCTCAGGAAGGATGTGCTGGAATTGGAGAGAGTCCAGAGAAGGGCAACAAAAATAATTAGGGGAATGGAGGACATCAGCTATGAGGAAAGACTACAAGCACTGAACTTATTCTCTCTGGAGAAGAGACGATTGAGGGGGGATATGATATCAATGTACAAATACTGTACTGGTGACCCGAGCATAAGGAACAAACTATTCAGAGAAAGGAGATACAATAAGACACGTGGCCACTCACTAAAACTAGAGGAAAAAGTGTTTAACCTTAAAATACGTAGGGGGTTCTTTACTGTCAGAGCAGTGGGGATGTGGAATTCTATTCCACAAGCGGTGGTATCAGCAGGGAGCATCGATAGTTTAAAAAAACTATTAGATGGGCACCTTAACCACTTAAGCCCCGGAAGATTTTACCCCCATTCCGACCAGGGGGTATTTTGCGATTCGGCACTGCGTGACTTTAACGGAGAATTGCGCGGTCGTGCGACGCTGTACCTAAACGAATTTGGCGTCCTTTTTTTCCCACAAACAGAGCTTTCTTTTGGCGGTATTTGATCACCTGTGCGATTTTTTGATCACGCGCTATAAACAAAAAAAGAGCGTCCATTTTGCAAAAATAGCAATATTTTTCCCTTTTTTTTATATGAAATTCCCCCAAAAAAAAATGTAAAAATCAAAATTTTTTAAAATTTTCGGCCAATTTGTTTTATGCTACCTATGTTTGGTAAAAAAAATCGCAAAAAGCGTATTTTGATTGGTTTGCGCAAAAGTTATTGCGTTTACTAACTAAGGGAAAGATTTTTGTCATTTTTGTTGTTTTTTTTTTTAACGCGTAATGGCGGCGATCTGCGATTTTTTTTGCGGTACTGCGACATTGCGGCGGACAGATCGGACCCTTGACTGACATTTCTGACACTTTTGGGGTTACCAGTGACATTTCTACAGTAATCAGTGCTATACATATGCACTGTTACTGTAAAAATACACTGGTAGTGAAGGGGTTAACTTTATTTGAGAGGGAGGGGCTGTGTGTGTCCCTAGGGGCGTGATTCTAACTGTGATTGGCTGGGGCTTCAGCTGTATGCAGAGTGATCAACGGATCTACATAGTAGATCCATGTGATCAGCTCTCATACAGCGAGGAGAATGACAGGCAGCTTGTTTACACAAGCTGCCTGACTTTCTCCCTCTCCCCCGCCGATCGCAGAGTGGCCGGCGGACATCGGGTCCGCCGGTCACACGCGCGGGGGGGTCCGTGACCACTCGGGAGCGGGAGCGCGCCTCCGGGGGCGCGCGCTCGCTCCCTAGACCCTCACAAGCTAGTGACGTAGCCCTACGTCACTTTGCCTGTGAGGGGCTGACCGCCGACGTAGATAGTCGTGCGGCGGTCGGCAAGTGGTTAAAGACCACAACATACAGGGGTATACAATGTACGGTTAACATCACACACACACATCATAGGTTGAACTGGATGGACTGATGTCTTTTTTCAACCTCACTAACTATGTGACATCTTTGCAGATTTATTAAAAATAAAAAGTGGAAAAATTCCCATGTACATAAGTATCACAACCTTTGCTATGACACTCAAAATTGAGCTCAGGTGCATCCTGATTCCACTGATCATCCCTGAGCTATTTCTACAACTTGATTGGAGTCCTCCTGTGGTAAACTCAGTTGATTGGACATGATTTGGAAAAACACGCACCTGTCTATACAAGATCCCACAGTCAACAGGGCTTTTTAGAACTAAAACCAAGCCATGAAGTCCAAGGAGTTGTCTGTAGACCTCCGAGACAGGATTGTATGGAGGCACAGATCTGGGGAAGGGAACATAAAAATGTCTGCAGCATTGAAGGTCCCAATGAGCACAGTGGCCTCCATCACCTGTAAATGGGAGAAGTTTAGAACCACCAGGACTCTTGCTAGAGTGGACCACCCGGCCAAACTAAGGGTTCGGGGGAGAAGGGCCTTAGTCAGGGAGGTGACCAAGAACCAGGGAATGCAAAATGTAAACTTCAGCATGTTAAAGCTTCCATGAGATTTTAGTCATTGACTTCATATCCACATTAAATATGAGATAATTTCTGGAATATTTGTAGAGACAAAACCTCATAAGAGCCAAAGTGTGCTGACAACAAATGGAGTGAGAGGCGCAGTGTGCAGTGAACGATCTTCTCCGCACACCCAGTAAATATCTGATCACGATCGTGTCAGGGGTCACTGCTTTGTCATTGTGCAGATCTGAGCTCTGAACTGTCCAAATTATCATCAGTGAGATGAAATGTTTGGATAATGTCGCTCTCCTTCAAAGACGAACATAAACTTTCTTCATCTAGTTTATTGAACCCGGACGATCAGTGAGTGATGATATTTTTCTGTGTATAGCTTGCAATGATATGTATATACGAGGGCAGACGTGTGATTAGGATATAGACATACTAAACTCCCTACTACTAGGACTGATTGAACCTCCGAGCCATACACAGCCTTCGGCTTGAATGTAGAAAATCACTGCTGACAGCGCTGCGCAGGAACTGGGGGGCTTATTGGTTGTATTTTCAAGCAGCTAATACCATCAGTTCTTGAAATTTAGCAAATACTAAATCTATCAATACCAGAATGTAAATTACAGACACTTGATAGGGAGGCTTTGTCCCAGCAGAATGTTCCCGTTTCCATTCACTAGAGAGTGGGGACATCACAGAGAATTCAGCCTATCCATTCACAAGAGACTGGTGACATCACTGAGAATGCAGCCTATCCATTTACTAGAGACCAGTGACATCACTGAGAATGCAGCCTATCAATTTACTAGAGACCAGTGACATCACTGAGAATGCAGCCTATCCATTCACTAGAGACCAGTGACATCACTGAGAATGCAGACTAGCGATTCACTAGAAACAGGTGACATCACTGAAAGTGCAGCCTATCCATTTACTAGAGACCGGTGACATCACTGAGAATGCAGCCTATCCATTCACTAGAGACCGGAGACATCACTGAGAATGCAGCCTATCCATTCACTAGAGAGCGGTGACATCACTGAGAATGCAGCCTATCCATTCACTAGAGAGCAGTGACATCACTGAGAATGCAACCTATCCATTCACTAGAGACCAGTGACATCACTGACAATGCAGCCTATTCATTCACTAGAGACCAGTGACATCACTGAGAAAGCCTCCTATCCATTCACTAGAGACCGGTGACATCACTGAGAAAGCCTCCTATCCATTCACTAAAGACTGGGGGCATCACTGAGAATGCAGCCTATCCATTCACTAGAGACCGGTGACATCACTGAGAATGCAGCCTATCCATTCACTAGAGAGCGGTGACATCACTGAGAATGCAGCCTATCCATTCACTAGAGACTGGTGACATCACTGAGAATGCAGCCTATCCATTCACTAGAGAGTGGTGACATCACTGAGAATGCAGCCTATCCATTCACTAGAGACTGGTGACATCACTGAGAATGCAGCCTATCCATTCACTAGAGACCAGTGACATCACTGGGAATGCAGCCTATATATTCATTAGAGAGCAGTGGCATCACTGAGAATGCAGCCTATCCATTCACTGGAGGCTGGTGACATAAATGAGAATTCAGCCTATCCATTCACAAGAAACTGGTGACATCACTGAGAATGCAGCCTATCCATTCATTAGAGACCAGTGACATCACTGAGAATGCTGCCTATCCATTCACTGTCAGCTCTAGGAATTTAGCATATGGCTAAGTCATTTAAAATGAATACCGAAGTGGAAATGAAAGGCTCTCAATAGGTAGATTTTGTCCCTGCACAGTGCACACTGATCCTGCTTGCATTAAGTGTTCCTTTTAGGCTGCTAAACACATTAGAGAGGGCTCACCTATAGGTGGGCGGGGAGGACTAATATGTGAAATTAATTGAAAGGGAAATCAGTACGTTATTTTTCCTGAGGTTTTTCCACAAATTAATGAATCATTACGGCAGACCGTTCCTTTCCCAGAGACCCCGGCGCAGAGCGCCAAGAATAATGTTTCATTAAGCCTGAACTGGCAGAACAATCCACACTGCACTTTTCTGGCCCCAGGTCCCCGGCACGGCCCACGGAGACGTCTTCTGATCGCCAGATAGAGCGGGAGAAGGGTTAAAATACACATTTCTTTGGATTCCATAGAACAAGAGAAAATGTTTTTTGTTTTTTAATCTTAACAACCCTCCTAAAGACACATTTATCTCAGGCTCACGGAACATTCTTTCATTGCCTCGGCGCATTTTTTTCATCACCTTGAATACGTCAAAACAAAAAATTTAAATACTTGTCTTTTTCTTGGCCTCAATGTTGATGAGGCTTAATATAAAGTCTGCAAGCTATCAGACCGGGCAAATCAAAAGAAACTTGTTTATACCATGAATGACTGAAATATTTTTATATTTTCCAAAGAATTGAACTTATGTATTCCCTAGAGAGTATAACCTATCCATTTACTACAGACCATTGACATCACTGAGAATGCAGCCTATCCATTCACCAGAGAGTGGTGACATCACTGAGAATGCAGCCTATCCATTCACTAGAGACCGGTGACACCACTGAGAATGCAGCCTATCCATTCACTAGAGAGTGGTGACATCACTGAGAATGCAGCCTATCCAATCACTAGAGACCGGTGACACCACTAAGAATGCAGCCTATCCATTCACTAGAGGGCAGTGACACCACTGAGAATGCAGCCTATCCATTTACTAGAGACAGGTGACATCACTGAGAATGCAGCCTATCCATTCACTAGAGACCGGTGACATCACTGAGAATGCACCCTATCCATTTACTAGAAAGCGGTGACACCACTGAGAATGCAGCCTATCCATTCACTAGAGACCGGTGTCATCACTGAGAATACAGCCTATCCATTTACTAGAGAGCGGTGACATCACTGAGAATGCAGCCTATCCATCCACTAGAGGGTGGGGACATCGCTGAGAATGCAGCCTATGCATTTACTAGAGGCCGGTGACAACGCTAAAAATGCAGCCTATCCATTCACTAGAGAGCGGTGACACCACTGAGAATGCAGCCTATCCATTCACTAGAAACCGCTGACATCACTGAGAATGCAGCCTATCAATTCGCAAGAGACTGGTGACATCACTGAGAATGCAGCCTACCCATTCACTATAGAATGGTGACATCACTGAGAATGCAGCCTATCCATTCACTAGAGACCGGTGACATCACTGAGAATGCAGTCTATCTGATCACTAGAGACCGGTGACATCACTGAGAATGAAGCCTATCTATTCACTATAGACCAGTGACATCACTGAGAATGCAGCCCATCCATTCACTAGAGACCGGTGACATCACTGAGAATGCAGCCTATCCATTCACTAGAGACCGGTGACATCACTGAGAATGCAGCCTATCCATTCACTAGAGACCGGTGACATCACTGAGAATGCAGTCTATCTGATCACTAGAGACCGGTGACATCACTTAGAAAGCCTCCTATCCATTCATTAGAGACTATTGACATCGCTGAGAATGCAGCCTATGCAATTACTAGAGCTGGTGACATTGCTGAGAATGCAGCCTATCCATTCACTAGAGGCTGGAGACATCACTGAGAATGCAGCCTATCCATTCGCTAGAGACCGGTGACATCGCTAAAAATGCAGCCTATCCATTCACTAGAGAGCGAAGACATCACTGAGAATGCAGCCTATCCATTCACTAGAGAGAACGGTGACATCACTGAGAATGCAGCTTATCCATTCACTAGAGACCGGTGACATCGCTAAAAATGCAGCCTATCCATTCACTAGAGAGCAGTGACATCACTGAGAATGCAGCCTATCCATTCACTAGAGACCGGTGACATCACTGAGAATGCAGCCTATCCATTCACTAGAGACCGGTGACATCACTGAGAATACAGCCTATCCATTCACTAGAGACCGGTGACATCACTGAGAATGCAGCCTATCCATTCACTAGAGACCGGTGACATCACTGAGAATACAGCCTATCCATTCACTAGAGACCGGTGACATCACTGAGAATGCAGCCTATCCATTCACTAGAGACCGGTGACATCACTGAGAATGCAGCCTATCCATTCACTAGAGACTGGTGACATCACTGAGAATGCAGCCTACCCATTTGCTAGAGAGCAGTGACATCACTGATAACGCAGCCTATCCATTTACTACAAAGAGATTACATCATTTTATCAGCACTATAATTTGTGGGCTCATTAAATAATTCCAGTTAGGTCTCATGTTACAGAGCTGGGGCGTGCAAAACAACCTTGCATTGCCTTTTTAATTTGGGTTTTTAACCAATCAATGAGCAGATTATCAGAGCTATTCATTTGTGTTATTATAAGGATCTTTTGAGGTCACTAAAACTGATTTCTGTGTTTTTTTTTTTTGCAGACTCGTTGCCCTATTCACACTCTCCCTCTCCCTCACAGACCCTGTACATACCCAGGTAAGTACTCAGCACTTTATTTACTTCAGAAAATCATTTTGTCCTAAAAAAAGAAATAGTTAAAATAGTTCAAATTTCGGCCTCTGTTCCTGATATTTTTCTGCAAAGCATTGCAAAGGACAATAAGGACCTGCATGGCATAATATCCGGGTATTCTCTACATGAGATTTGTCAGTGATGGCGCTATAAATACCTTTAACCGCTTGCCGACCCCTGCATGACTATTTACTGCGGCGGTCAGCCCCTCACAGGCAAAGCGACGTAGTACTAAGTTACTAGCCTGTGAGGCTCCAGGGAGCGAGCGCGCGCCGCCGGAGGCACGCTCCCGCACGGTCACGGACCCCCCCCCCACGCGTGTGGTCCGCCGGGCACTCCCGATCGTCCGTTACACCGGAAGAAAGGCAGGCGGCTAATGTAAACAAAGCCGCCTGTCATTCTTCCCTGTGTAAGAATGGAGATCAGACGGTTCTACTATGTAGGACCGTTGATCTCTGTTCTTACACTAGTAGCCACAGCCAATCACAGTTAGAAACATGCCCCTAGGACACACTTAACCCCTCCCTCTCCAATACAGTTAACTCCTTCACTGCCAGTGTCATTTTTACAGTAACAGTGCATATGTATAGCACTGATTACTGTAGTAATGTCACTGGTAACCCCAAAAGTGCCAAAAATGTCAGTCAAGGGTCCGATCTGTCCGCCGCAATGTCGCAGTCCTGCAAAAAAAAATCGCAGATCGCCGCCATTACTCGTTAAAAAAAAAAAAAAACAACAAAAATTACAAAAATCTTTACCTTAGTAAACGCGATAACTTTTGTGCAAACCAATCAAATTACGCTTTATGCGATTTTTTTTTTTTTACCAAACATATGTAGCATAAAACAAATTGGCCGAAAATGTTAAAAATTTTGATTTTTACATTTTTTTTGGGAATTTCATATAAAAAATGTGAAAAATATTGTTATTTTTGCAAAATTGACGCCCTTTTTTTGTTTATAGCGCATGATCAAAAAATCGCACAGGTGATCAAATACCACCAAAAGAAAGCTCTGTTTGTGGGGAAAAAAGCATGTCAAATTTGCTTAGGTACAGCGTCGCACGACCGCGCAATTGTCCGTTAAATTCACGCAGTGCCGAATCGCAAAATAGGCCCTGGTCAGGAAGGGGGTAAAATCTTCCGGGGCTTAAGTGGTTAAAGGTAGATGCATTTCCAGAATCAATTGCTGCTTTGAAAAGGAAAGAATCAACCAGCTGGAATTCTGATACTCCCCTGTATCACAGATCACATGTGCACAGTACTGGAGGGAGCGTGAAGTAGCATTTTCCCCAGTGAATGCAGCTATTATTTCCTTTCTCCTTCAATCCCTCTTTATTTATGAACCCCTGGCTGCTAACTGTAACGCTCCTGCGTTTTACGTATGATGTGGATTTTCAGCTGCAGAAATATTCCACTTCAGTAGTCATGTAGAGAAACGCTGAGACACCAATCCCAACTCTCAATGACTCATCATGTGTGGATGATCTCAATTCAGCAAGTAAATACACACACTCAATAAGATGTTTCCTAGAGTGACTTATGTATATAGTAACACAGTGATGATAGGCTGAAGAGACAGGTTGGGTAGAGATGGTAGATGACAGACACTTGAAAGGAAATGTTCTTGAAAGTAAGATAGTAGCAGATGGGATGCAGATAGGTTTAGCAATCATGTATGGTAGCAGATGACAGAGTAGCAGGTGGACATACAAGAGAGATCAACCCAGTGCAAGAACAGGTGGTAGTAGGCTCAAGAGCTAGCAATCTTAGATAATGCAGATGTAGTAATAGTCCTTAGTATGCAGAGCTAGATAGTGTAAGCTTTAGTATAAAGGTTATAGAGGTTTCCCCTGTGGGGTACTTCTCACTAATAGCAATGTAGCAGAGGAGAGGTTCGGCAAGAGCGGATGATCCGGTAGCGGGATACAGGGATCAGCGCAGCGTGGTTCCGACAGCGAGGTATGCTTGCAAGCATGAGAGCTTCTAGACAGGTTAGCATCAAGGCACAAAGCAGTTTGAACGAACACATGTGAGTGAGAGCCGGCGATCTAAATAGCCATCCAGTCCGGCGCTCAGTGATGACAGCATCAGTCTTAAAGGTGTATGCGCACCTTACCAAAAGAGAATGGTGGGGCGCATACACTTATGAAAGAGTAATTAGGGTACCCAAAGGTACCAGAACATTACACTAACCTGGCTGTATGTTAATATTTTAGTACAGCTCCGCACAAATAAATGCTGGTTTTGCATTTATCTATTAATAATAGATCGTAAGCCTGTGAGGGCAGGATTGGGGTAGGAGAGTATCTGGAATCGGTAATGACTGTGCAAGTGTTTGCATTCCAAATGTATACAGCAGATATGCCAAATAATAAAAGCAGATGTGTTATACTGAAATTCTTAGAGATGGATATTTTACTAGTCGCAGAGGTAACCCCGGCAGGTCATACTAATAATACACATCGAAAGCTGCTAACCGCAAAGTGCAGGCACCAGGGAAGGCCACCAAATGCATACTTACCAACAATGTGTTCCCCAATTGCCACCCACAATTCCATTTCATCCACCTAGTTTACAATGCCCACTTTGTAGGCTGGTCCTGCTCAGACCCCACTTCTAAATATGCAGGGACCGCCCATATTGGCCACTTTACAGGTTGGTCTTGCGCAGACACCACCGCTAAAGATGTAGGGACTGTCCATTTGTTACTTGAACTCTGCAAGTAACTTAAATAAGGTTCATGCTGGGATCCCCAGACATGGCCCTGGACACAGCAGCAGGGGACAGAATGTGAAGATTGTGAGACTATTCTAACAAATCCGGCACCGTTGGTGGTCGCATTGACTCACAGACCATAAACTCACAATTTTGAATCCTGCAGACCACTAACATGAATTTTACATGTCTTATACAGACAATGTTCTGGCTTTCTGCCCCCCTCCCCCCACATCACACTGCTGCCTTATACACACAATGCTCTGGCTCTCAGCTCCCCCTGGATCACACTGCTGCCTTATACGCACAATGCTCTGGCTCTTTGCCCCCCCCTCCCACTTGGATCACACTGCTGCCTTATACGCACAAAGCTCTGTCTCTTTGCCCCCCTCCCCCTGGATCACACTGCTTTCCTATACACACATTGCTCTGGCTCTTTCCCCCCTCCCCCCTGGATCACATCACAATGCTGTCTTATACACACATTGCTCTGGCTCTCCCCCCCCCCTCCCCCCCGCTGCCCTATACACACAATACTCTGGCTCTCTGCCCTCTGCATCACACTGGTGCCTTACTTATTATTTGAACTCACCTCCTTATCCAGCCATTTGCTTGAGCTCCACAGTCTGTGATCAGGACTGCCATTGGAAGTCCCCTCCTTCACCGCCTGCTCTCTGCACTACTCCCAGCACCTCCCTCTGAGTTCACAGGAGCCAGAACTACAGAGGAGGCATTGGGTAGCAATGCGATGGTATGGACTGTCAGCGCGCATTGAGAACAACACTGGAAACAATATTGGGTGGTATACATCCACCACAATGTTCATTTGCGGCAGAACCCCTGGGGACCACCAACATTTTCTCTTGGTCCACAGACCACTGGTTGGCAACCGCTGCACACAAGCATTTATTGTTCTTTAAAAGCATCTTTAAAGTAGATGTTAACCCCTAATTGAATAGCATTTAGTTTGCTAAAGAACTGTACATGAGAAACAATTAGCATTTGATTTTCATCTTTGATACTTTATTGCAACGCAGTGCTGCTAATCTCCTGCAGCCTCTTCGCAGGTATCTACATGAATTCCAGTGACGGCTGCACAGCATTCATTAACGGGTTTCTCGCAGGCACGCAATCAGGAGGCAAGGACAGAGTGTTGTCATCCTATAGCAGGAAGTGTCTGAACAAGGATCACCAGAGATTATTTTAAGACTGAAAATGACTTTTGAAATTAATGTTTGATCACTCAGGTCGCTGTTTGCGGGCCACTTGTAGTTTTCCACCCTCCACTAGATAAATGGATCCACACACAGGGGAAGTCACTGCTGGAACTCTGCTATGATTTGTGTTGCAAAATGCACATTTCGGTCTGTGATTATCTGAGCAGCGAGTAATCTGATGACAAATCCCAAACCGCCGCGCTGCGGCCAAGGAGCACAGCTGGCCGAGCAGAGATTCTGTTGGTCGGTTGTTCTGGGAAAGACGTCCTGACACTGGAATGCTGCACACAAGGACTGGAGTTTTCTAAAAGATTGTTGTTTTTTTTTTTTTGTTTTTTTTTTATTATTATTACTAATATAGCGCCAACATCTTCCACAGCGCTGTTTATAGTGAGCTCATGCAGTGGCTATAGGAAACAACATTGTAACTCATGCAAATTCTTGATATAAAAGAAATTAATTCTCAGTTCAAGTGTTACAGTGGAGATAAGAATGATGAGATACTGGAGGTAAATGAGACTTGGCAGAATCTGCGATGGGAGGAGGCGGGGAAACCAGATGGTGGAAATTGTATTATTTGTCTATTTCCTATTTATTGTGTATGTGTAAGCATCTGGAATTTCTGTATGGACTGATAATGGAACTCTGAGATGTCTTCTAATATACAGTATCTCACAAAAGTGAGTACACCCCTCACATTTTTGTAAATATTTTATTCTAACTTTTCATGTGACAACACTGAAGAAATGACACTTTGCTACAATGTAAAGTAGTGAGTGTACAGCTTGTATAACAGTGGAAATTTGCTGTCCCCTCAAAATAACTCAACACACAGCCATTAATGTCTAAACCGCTGGCAACAAAAGTGAGTTATTTTGAGGGGACAGCAAATTTACACTGTTATACAAGCTGTACACTCACTACTTTACATTGTAGCAAAGTGTCATTTCTTCAGTGTTGTCACATGAAAAGATAGAATAAAATATTTACAAAAATGTGAGGGGTGTACTCACTTTTGTGAGATACTGTATACATATTTCTGTATACATATTTCATTCCTTAGGGCTTGTTCGCATGTGCTTTTGTCTCTAAAAAGCAATCCACATTTGGATCACTCTAGAGAGAACATTTGACCAGCAGTGAGGAGGCATTTTATCACACCCTCACCTGCTTTAACCCACTGAACCCCACACTTTAACCTCTTGAACCTCGTACCAATGTGCTGCAACCACTTAAATTGGTACATTTCTTGCTGCTGCTGCTGTCTAGCAAAGTATCATGCTGTACATAGCCTGTGCAGAGAACAGAGTGGTAGGAGGGACCCAGCAGTAGGGGGCAGAGACAAAACCAGTCACCCTGCACAAGGAGAGAGACTAGCAGTGAATGGTCTTTATTACAGGAAGCTCCTGCACACTGAGACCCATGAGCTGTTCCAAGCCTTCTCCACACTTTTCTCTTCCCGTCATTCTGGTACAGATTAATCTTAGTTTCATCCGTCCAAAGAATGCTTTTCCAGATCTGGTCTGGCTTCTTTAGATGTTTTTTGGCAAAGTCTAATCTGGCTGTTCTATTCTTCAGGCTTTATGAATGGTTTGCACCTCGTGGTGAACCCTCTCTATTTGCTCTCGTGAAGTCTTCTCTTGATTGTAGCCTTTGACAATGATACGCCGACCTCCTGGAGAGTGTCCTTCACTTGTCTGGATGTTGTGATTGGGTTTTTCTTTACCATAGAGAGGATCTTGCGATCATCCACTACTGTTATCTTCCATGGATGGCCAGGCCTTTTTATGTTGCTGAGCTCACCAGTGTGTTCTTCTTTCCTCAGAATGTACCAAACTGTTGATTTGGCCACTCCTAATGTTGCTGCTATCTCTCTGATGGATTTGTTTAGTTTTTGAAGCCTTACAATGGCCTGTTTCACTTGCATGGACAACTCCATTGAATGCATGATGTAGGTTGACAGCAACTCCAAATGCAAATCCCACACTTAGAATACAATTCCAGACCTTTTACCTGCTTAATTGGTGAAGAGATAACAAAGGAATAGCCCACACCTGGCCATGAAACCGCTTTTGATTCAACTGTCCAATTACTTTTGGTCCCCTGAAAAAGGGGGAATGGCCATTCTTAAGAGCTATAATTCCTAAACCCTTCCTCTGATTTGGATGTACATACCCTCAAATTAAACCTGAGAGTGTGTACTTTCAGCCCATATCCTCTATATAACTAAAGCTTGAAATTGTTTTGGTAAATACCTGAAAAAAACTAAAATTGTGCCTGTGTCCAAATATATGGACTTAGGGTAACTTCATTTTCGTGGGGGGAAAAAAATAGCAAATAAAGAAAATCAATATAGCATCACAAATCATATTGTAATTGAATGTTATTAAAAATAAACTTTCATTTTCAATCTGCAGCTATTGTACTTTTCTGAAAATGCAATATGGCCGCCTGTACACAGAATGTTTACTGACCACACCCCAGAAACATAATTTCCTGCTTGTGTGATTGGCTCACCAATTTTCCCAGAAGTCTGCACTAAGATGAGTCAGATTTCTGGCATCCCCTGCAACAACGATGTCATTTTCGGTGAGATACTCCTGATAGGAACACGTCTAAAGGGATGAAAACCTATAAAATGCTTGTGTGTTTTGGAAGGATTTCTAAAATTGTTCATTAAGTTGCTGATGAGTGACCCTGCAAACTTTGCACTAAACTCCATAATCTTTCCAAATTTCCTGGGGGAGGTCACCAGTGACACTCTACCCTCTCTGTAAAGTTCCCCATTAATCATATTTGTTTTGAGTAAACAACTTTATAAAAGATTGTAGATTCTCTTCAGATAAAGAGGGCGTCCAACGTTTGACAAGTACACAGATATTTGTCAGAAGAATTATTTCAGCACATAAGAATGTAACCAAACATAAAAATAAAATCCAAGTTTGCTCCCTCGGTATATTCGGTGCATGGCTCGGCTCCTGTTCATAAATCTTTTATTATTATTTCTTTATAGGAACAGTGCTCAAATGGCTTCCAGATAGACAGAGCGACCGGTGAATGTTTAGGTAAGAGCATCTGTTAAAGTTCTGACAATTTATGAAGATATTGTTATTAAATTTATGAACAGCTAAAATTTTAAAGTGGACCTGTCATTAAAATTCACACCTACTTACCCAATCACATTCAACTTTTAGGTAAAGCCAAACTCTGGGCACAAAAAACCTTTATGTAAGTTCCTCAATAACCAGAAGGGATAATACTACTTTGTGTGCACCAAATGTCTTTGCAAACCCAGGCGCTAGCTTGTAGGAGTAGCAGTGACCAGTGGCGTAGCTTGGGTTGTCAGCGCCCGGGGCAAGGTTAGTAATTTGCGCCCACTACACAGACCACTACACTGACACCTACACTGACCTACCTGATTACTATACTGACACCTACACAGACCTACCTGACCACTACACAGACCTACCTGACCACTACACTGACACCTACACTGACCTACCTGATTACTATACTGACACCTACACAGACCTACCTGACCACTACACAGACTTACCTGACCACTACACAGACTTACCTGACCACTACACAGACCTACGTGACCACTACACAGACACCTACACTGACCTATCTTATTCCTACACTGACCTACCTTATTCCTGCACTAACCAACCTGATCACAACAATGACCTACCTCATTTCTTGACACCTTCACTGACCCCCCCCCCCTACACTGACCCCTTCATTGACACCTACACTGACCCCTTCATTGACACCTACACTGACCCTTACACTGACACCTACACTGACCCCCCTACATTGACACCTACACTGGCCCCCCCTTCATTGACCCTTTATTTCGACCCCCTCCTTCATTGATCCCCCTTCACTGAACCCCCTAGACTGAACCCCCTACACTGACCCCTTCATTGACACCTACACTGACACCTACACTGACCCCCCTACATTGACACCTACACTGCCCCCCCCTTCATTGACCCTTTATCCCGACCCCTCCTTAACTGATCCCCCTTCACTGAACCCCCTACACTGACCCCCCTACACTGGCCCCCCTACAGTGACCCTTCTTCCCTGCCCCTCCTTCACTAACACCTACACTGACCCCTACACCGACACCTTCACTGACCTCTACATTGACCCCTAGACTGGCCCCCCCTACACTGACCCCTCTACACTGACTCCCCCTACACTGACACCTAAACCGACCCCCCTACACTGACCCCTTCACTGACCCCCCCACACATTGACTCCTACACTGACCCCCCCCCCTACATTGACCCCTTCGCTGACACCTACACTGACCCCCCCCCCACATTGACACCTACACTGCCCCCCCCTACATTGACCCCCCTACACTGACACCCCTTCACTGAACCCTTACACTGACCCCCCTACATTTACACCTACACTGACCCCCTCCACTGACCCCACTACACTGACCCCCCCACATTGACACCTACACTGACCCCTACACCGACACCTTCACTGACCTCTACATTGACCCCTAGACTGGCCCCCCTACACTGACCCTTCTACACTGACCCTTCTACACTGACCCTTCTACACTGACCCTTCTACACTGACCCTTCTACACTGACACTCCTACACTGACACTTACACTGACCCCTCTACACTGACCCCCCCCTACACTGACACCTAAACTGACCCCCCCCTACACTGACACCTACACTGACCCCTTCACTGACCCCCCCAACACATTGACTCCTACACTGACCCCCCCCCACATTGACCCCTTCGCTGACACCTACACTGACCCCCCCCCACATTGACACCTACATTGACCCCCCTACACTGACACCCCTTCACTGAACCCTTACACTGACACCCCTACACTGACCCCCCCACATTGACACCTACACTGACCCCCCTACAATGACCACTTCACTGACACCTACACTGATCCCCCCCCACATTGACACCTACACTGACTCCCCTTCACTGACCCCCCCCCCTTCATTGACACCTACACTGACACCTACACTGACCCCCCCTTCATTGACACCTACACTGACCCCCCTTCATTGACACCTACACTGACCCCCCCCCCTACACTGACCCCCCTACTCTGACACCTACACTGTCCCCCCTACACTGACCTTTTCACTGACACCTACACTGACCCCCCCCCACATTGACACCTACACTAACCCCTTCACTGACACCTACACTGACCCCCATTCATTGACCTCTACACTGACCCCCCTACAATGACACATACACTAACCCCCCTTCATTGACACTTACACTGACCACTTCATTGACACCTACACTAACCCCCCTTCATTGACACCTACACTGACCCCCCCTACACTGACCCCTTCTACACTGAACCCTTCTACACTGAACCCTCCTACACTGACCCCTCCTACACTGACCCCCCCCCCCACACTGACACTGACCCCTACACTGACCCCCCCAACACTGAACCCTACACTGAACCCCCTACACTGCCCCCCCCACACTGACACCTACACTGACCCTCCTCTACACTGACACCTACACTGACTCCCCCTACATCATCCTCTGTCCTACTGTGGAGGAGTTCACTTACCTGTTCGTGAGGTGCCTTAGATTTAAAAATGGCGCCGCCGGGCGCCAACACGTCATTACGCATGCGCCTGCCGCCGCTCGGGAAAGCTAGTATACGTTCGGCTATTCCAGGTGGCGGCGCATGCGCGGTGACATGTTGGCGGGGGGAGAGTGACACTGGCACACCATGCGATTCCCCCCCCCCCCAGATTTTGCGCCCTGTGCGGCTGGCCCCCCCAGCACCCCCCACGCTACGCCACTGGCAGTGACTAAGGATGAGCTCAAGATCTAGACCAGGGGTGTTAAAGTCAATTTAATCCCGGGTCGCATCAGCATTATGGTTCTATCTGTAGCCCACCACTATTAGAAGACCTCACAGTGCATCCCCTTTACCACGTACTGCTGCTGGGAAGAAGCTGGATGCAGAGCTGGGAAGCAGCAACTGCCGAGTCTGGAAGAGGGCTGGAGTCAGCTGCCAGAGTCTGCTGAATGCTGAGACCAGTGGAGGTGGAGAGGAGGGGGTGCTGAGGCTCCACAGAGAGATGCAGGATCTGTAGGAGGAGTTGTGTCCTCCTCTCTGCTGCCAACTGCTGTGTTGGGGTCTGCTGCCAACTGCTGAGTTGGGGGGGGGGGGTGGGTCCTCTCTGCTGCTGCAGGGGGAAGGACAGGATCTGGCAAAGGAGTTCTGTCCGTCTGCTGAGACAAGGTGGGGACAGAAAAAAGGGAGATGCAGCAGCTGCAGGAGAGGTGCAAGGGCCACATGAAATGGCCTGGAGGGCTGAATTTGGCCTGCGGGCCTTGTGTTTGACACCTGTGATCTAGACCGAACTTCGGCTGTTCAGGCAATTGTATGAACACCAGACTGTTAGTCCATTTGGCAGGAGCTGAATATCATCTATAGTATCAGTATTTCTGCTGCTGCTATCTATGACAGATTCTTAAGAAAAAATGCTCAGGTCTACTCTACATTACAAAATGTGGTATCTATCCCAAAAATTGTATATGGAGAGAATAAATCCCAAATGGGATTAGCAAGGAATTCCCAGCCAGTAAATTAATAGGGTGTTGTCACTGGTGTTAAGGACACGGTAAATGCCAGCACCCACTGGTTCCTTAGCAACCATTGACACATAAGAAGCTGTCATATGGAGAGAATAAATCCCAAACGGGATTAGCAATCAGGGAGAGGGATGTTGCGATACCAGAGAAATATAATGGGAAATGTTGATGCAAAAATGTATAAAAATTTATATTTTATTAGTTCAACATACAGATTTTTTACTTTGAACTAATAAAAGATAATTTTTATACATTTTTGCATCAACATTTCCCATTATATTTCTCTGGTATCGCAACATCCCTCTCCCCGATTGCTAATCCCGTTTGGGATTTATTCTTTCCATATAGCAGCTTCTTATGTGTCAGTGGTTGCTAAGGAAGCGGTGGGTGCTGGCATTTACTGTGTCCTTCACACCAGTGACAACACCCTATTCATTTACTGGCTGGGAATTCCTAACAATGTGCACAAAAGGGGAGGGCATAACATGACACCACTGACCAAATATAGGCATAGGACCGTAGTTGGTCAATGATGTCACCCAAGAGACCCCACCCCTGGGAGATAATCAATGCTAGTCAGTGATGAGACCAATGTGTTCATCGGTAAACAGGATTTTTTTCTTTTGGCGGGGGTTCTGTACCCCCAGGCAACGTACCCCCCACATTGAGGGATTGTAACCAGGTGTGCTTCAGGAGAGGGTAATTCATACTGCCCCCTCCCCATACTAGACCCAAAGCTGAAGTTTAATCTGATGCTTCTCTATGCAATGGAGGCAGATTATGGCTGGTGGAAGAAGTCCCCAGGGTGCTGTACATAGCTTCCTGAAAATATTGCAGCACCCTGTCTCAGTACTCCTCTCAAGAGCCCACAGCCTTGATGCAAGCAGTGGGCTGGCCCTTGGGAGGAGCTCCTAGGCGGACTGCATTTGCATGCAGACTACAGCAGGTAATGCCCACATGTAATGCTGAGAAAACCTGGTTAAAACAACGGATATCCAGTGATTTGAAAGGGGCTGGCCAGGGACAGTCAGGCTTGGGGGAGGGAGGGCTAGATGATGCTGGACGTAATCCAGCCAGGAAATTAGGTGAGGTCTGTTTTGACTTGCTGCAGCTTCGAATGCACATTGTGAGACGCTTACAGTGTGCAGTGAAATAAAGCAGTTTTAGGATAGGAAAGGAGCCGGTACAACTGTGCAAGACTTAAAGCGGTAGTATACCGCTTTTTGTGACTTTTACCTACAGGTAAGCCTATAATAAGGCTTACCTGTAGCTACAATTAATATCTCCTAAACTGGCATGGTTTAGGGAATATTTGCACTGCATGCAGCCGCTCACGCGAGCGGCGCATGCGCTCTGAAGGTTCCGGCAGACCTTCAGCTTTCCTTGCCGGGAGCTAGCCAGAGCATGCGCGGGAGTGATGTCATCGCGGATCCGGCCAATCCCGGAAGAGACGCCGAGGGATCATGTCAGAGCCCGCAGCAGTGTCCGGGGGTCCGTGTCGGGGCTTCGTTCTAAGGTAAGTAATTCATAATCAGCTAGTATGCGATGCATACTAGCTCATTATGCCTTTGTCTTGCAGGTTTTTTATTTTTTGTATTTATTTTTTTTTTAAGTTTACAACCGCTTTAAGGGAAGGCTGGAAGTCTATTTTAATTAATTCTGATTGCCCTAATAAACTCTAACTGATTGCTACAGGTTGCAGTTGAATACCATCCTTAGTGCACACAGAGAAAACAATGCCTTTTGTTCACTTGAATTGAGTTGTTAAACTGTTTCCAAAACTGAATTGATTGCGATATTCTGAAATGTGACACTCCCTGGGTTTGTGCCGAGTTCCCAGGCGGATATCAGGCTGCCAGAACTCTGCCGGCTTTTATGTGAATGTTTCACTTCATTGTTCTGTGTTATCAGGACAATACACTGCTGTGTGTTTCCTTTTGCCGTTTCTTGAAAATATAAGAAATTTCTGTGAGGTTTACTCATATATCGGGTCCCTCCAGAGATTCGAGACTCCTCCCAGATTTGGGCATGAAAGCAGAACATACAAGTCCTATGGTGCCCGGCAGAAGAGCCGGGGGCCCAGAGGGAGATTTTTTAACCTGTTACAAAGCCATTTATGCTGACAGGTCTGCCCTCTGGTGGTCACAGCCAGTACCACTTCATGTGGTGTGATGGGTGAGGTCTGGCCCAGGATCTGAAGATACATTTTTGCATCTTGCTATAATAGGTCCTAGGACAGTGATGGCAAACTTTGGCACCCCAGATGTTTTGGAACTACATTTCCCATGATGCTCAACTACAATGCAGAGTGTATGAGCATCATGGGAAATGTAGTTCCAAAACATCTGGGGTGCCAAGGTTTGCCTTCACTGTCCTAGGAGGTCAACTAGGAGGAGGTAGGGCCTTCTCTGAGCTGGCCATACACTTTACTAGAGTCTCCAAATGTTTCAGTACTACAATGTTTCAGTATTTGTGAGCCACAAAAATCAGTTTTATAAATTATTGCATAACATTTAAATAAATTAATACATTTTACTTTTTTTAAATCGGCATTAAATGGTTTAGAACAGAGAAAGGGCTTCCCTTGCATCATGGTCCCCCCCCCCTTATATAAGAGTAACCTTCAGAACCCCCCCCCCCCCTACATGCTGGGGTAATTCTCAGTATCTGTTCTTATTCTGTATGTATGGACTCTGCACAGTACCACTTCTCTTGTCCTGTATGCTGGGTGTAATTCTCAGTATCTGTTTGTATTCTGTATGTATGGGCTCTGCACAGTACCAATTCTCTTGTCCTTTATGCCGGGTGTAATTCTCAGTATCTGTTATTATTCTGTATGTGTGGGCTCTGCACAGTACCACTTCTCTTGTTCTGTATGCTGGGTGTATTTCTCAGTATTTGTTTTTATTCTGTATGTATGGACTCTGCACAGTACTACTTCTCTTGTCCTGTATGTTGGGTGTAATTCTCTATCTGTTTTTATTCTGTATGTATGGATTCTGCACAGTACCACTTCACTTGTCCTGTATGCTGGGAGTAATTCTCAGTATCTGTTCTTATTCTGTATGTATGGACTCTGCACAGTACTATTTCTCTTGTCCTGTATGGCGGGTGTAATTCTCAGTATCTGTTCTTATTCTGTATGTATGGACTCTACACAGTACCACTTCACTTGTCCTGTATGTCGGGTGTAATTCCCAGTATCTGTTCTTATTCTGTGTGTAGTGATGAGCTTCGTGTTCGACCCAAACTCTGTTCGCACATTCGCCGAATGGCGAACAAATGGGCTTCTTCGTGGGAACTTCGAGCCCCCGCATCCATAATTAATTTAATAGGTTTTATTTAATATCCATAATTTAATATTAATCATTCGCTGGCCAGGGATTCTAACCCACAGCCTCTCACTTGCAAGCCTGTTATTCTACCAGCTAGCCACCGAGGCAGCTGAGTAACCTAAGACTCTCTCTGCCTAACAATTCTCTATCTAAGTTAACAGCTCTTTTATAGGGCTCTGACCTCACCAGCACCCCATAATCCACTGCTCAGGTGCAGTGAATAAATTACTGACGTCACTTCAGAAGGGGCGGGAAAAATTAATAGGTTTTAATTAAAATCCACAATGACTATTAATCACCCGCTGACCTGGGGATTCAAACTCACAGCCTCTTGTTTACAAGCCCATTATCCTACCAACTATGCCACCAAGCCAGTTGATTAACCATGGACTCTCTCTGGCTAACTAACTTATATCTGAGTTTGACAGTTCTTTTTTAGGGCGCTGGCGTCACCAGCGCCCCATAATCCATTGCTCAGGTGCAGTAAATAAATTACTGACATCAGTAATTTTATTCACTGCACCTAAGCAATGGATTATGGGGCGCTGGTGACATCAGAGCCCTATAAAAGAGCTGTCGCACTCAGATAGAAGTTAGCCAGAAAGAGTCCAAGGTTTATCAGCTGGTTTGGTGGCGTAGCTGGTAGAATAACGGGCTTGTAAACGAGAGGCTGTGAGTTTTAATCCCCGGGCTTGTAAACGAGAGGCTGTGAGTTTGAATTCCCAGGCCAGCGGGTGATTAATATTAATTATGGGTTTTAATTAAAACCTATCAATTGTCCCCGCCCCTTCGGAAGTGACGTCAGTAATTTATTCACTGTACCTGAGCAGTGGATTATGGTGCACTGGTGATGTCAAAGCCCTATCAAAGAGCTGTCAAACTCAGATAAAGAATTTTTAGGCAGAGAGAGTCTAAGGTTACTCAGCTGCCTTGGTGGCATAGCTGGTAGAATATCGGCTTGCAAGTGAGAGGCTGTGTGTTCCCTGGCCAGCGGAAGATTAATAGTCACTTACATTTAAGCCTTTAAAATGATGACTTTTGATTTTTCATGTTCGTATATTCGCTAGAACATTTCCCCTGTTCGAGATGTTCTGGTGCGAACCGAACAGGGGGGGTGTTTGGCTCATCACTATCTTTATGTATGGATTTTGCATAGTACAACTCCTCTTGTCCTGTATGTCGGTGTAATTCTCAGTATCTGTTCTTATTCTGTATGTATGGACTCTGCACAGTACAACTTCTCTTGTTCCAAAAACCTGTATTTTTACCATTATAGACATAGATGAATGTCGGAGCATCCCCGATGCTTGCCGCGGAGACATGGTCTGTGTCAATCAGAATGGCGGCTATCTCTGCATCCCCCGGTCCAGCACGTTCAGAGCACCCTACCGCACCCCTTACCTCCCTGCTGTCTCACCACTGGCTCCTCCTCTCTCTGCTCCCAACTTCCCGTCACAAGCCCGACCCCTTATATGTCGCTTCGGCTACCAGATGGATGAAAACAGCCAATGTGTCGGTAAGATACTCTTATTACCTTTGATTTCAGTAAAGGATATAGGATATAAGTGCAGAATCTGCCAATGTCCATGTGTTGGATGTGGCTGCAAGGGATTGCAGAGATCTGGGATAAAGTCAATTTAGTAATCTTTTTGACTTAAAGTGTTACTAAACCCACAACAATAAAATCAGTCTGTATATGCAGTAAAGCATGCTTGTTCTACTCACTGTGGAACCTAAGGGGTTAATCCTGTACATTGTGTAAAAAAGGCTGTTTGATTTTGTCTTCTCTGATCCTCCCCTTCTTCCATTGTCCCCAATTCATCTCCTGATAGAACAGAGCCCTAGGAGGCACACTGCACAGGCTCAGTTTGTTGTATATTGATAGATCCTTGGAAAAACAAAATTCTCTTCTTAAAAAAGTCCTTTGCAGCACTTGTGTTTCTAACACTAATGTTCTCCCAGATCTCGCTCCGGAGAAACTTTCAGTGACTGATCAGGGAGAGCATCAGTGTGGAGAAGTCATTTTCAGTTTTCTATTAAAAGAGAAGTATAGGTTTGTGTTTTTCTTTAGATTAACTACTTCTGGACTGGAAGGATTTTCCCCCTTAATGACCATGCCATATTTTGTGATTCGGCACTGCGTTACTTTAACGGACAATTGCGCGGTCATGCAACACTGTACCTAAATAAAATTGATGTCCCTTTTCCCCACAAATAGAGCTTTCTTTGGGTGGTATTTGATCACCTGTGCGATTTTTTTTTTTTTTTTTTTTTTTTTTTTTTATGTGTTGCGCTATAAACAAAAAAAGACAATATTTTTCACATTCTGCTAAATAACATTCCCAAAAAAATGTAAAAATCAAAATTTAACATTTTAGGCCAATTTGTTTTCTGCTACATATTTTTGGTAAAAAAAAAAGCACAATAAGCGTATTTGGATTGGTTTGCGCAAAAGTTATCGCGTCTACTAACTACGGGAAAGACTTATGTAATTTTTATTGTTTTTTTTTTTTACTAGTAATGGCGGCGATCTGCAATTTTTTGCGGGACTGGGACATTGCGGTGGACAGATCGGACCCCTGACTGACATTTTTGACACTTTTGGGGGGGACCAGTAACGTTACTATAAATCAGTGCTAAAAATATGCACTGTTACTGTAATAATGACACTGCAGGAAAGGGGTTAACACTGTGGGTGATCAAGGGGTTAAATGTGTACCTAGCGTGTTTCTAACTGTGTGGAGGGGCATGGCTTGTGAAATGATTATACAGACCTGTGATCCTATATAGAAGAATCACAGGAGCTCTGTGATCATTCCAGGGAGAAGAACGGTCAGCTGCATTTACAACAGCTGACCGTTCTTCTCTCTCAGCGGGGAGCGATCGCGGGTGTCAGGCGGCAATCGGATCGGGTGGCGCGCGCTCGCCCCCTAGCTGCAGGCACGCGACCGACGTATACCTACGGCGGTTCGCGCAGGAGCGGCTGCCTGCCGCAGTATAACTGCGGTTGGCTGTCATTAAGAGGTTAATACTTACCTAGATGGAAGAAGCATCTCTTCCCTGGCACCTTTGCACTGAGAACTGAGCGATTGAACACCGCTGATCACTCCGTTCTGACAGCGACCCAAGCAGAGAGCTGCTAACTGTCAGTCACCGCTCTTCGCTCTGCCCCCTCCTCGCTCATTGTAGCGATGAGCTGTGGAGGGGTGGAGCACAGAAAAGCGCTCTAAGTGTAGACTGATTTAATGAAGCCTTAAAAATTATAGTAACAACTCACAAGAGCCAAAAGATAGTCAGGCTTGTAACAAGCCTCCCATCACGGCTTTGCCTGGGACCCGGAAGTTCACAGGAGTTGGCCGGCATTTTTCTTCCTGTAACGGACTGATTATCCTGGACGCATACCTTGAGTGGATGGACGGCATCACCAGGAGGAGTATCGTTTGAGCCTTGTTACAAGCCTGACTATTTTTTGGCTCTTGTGAGTTGTTACTATAATTTTTAATGCTTCATTAAATCAGTCCACACTTAGAGGGCTTTTCTGTGTTTCTTATATTCCTCCCAGAGTTTTCCTCACTTCTGAGAACAGCAGCCCGGTGTAGGTGATATTGCCCATTACATCACTGGACTTTAGTTTATATGGACTTCCAATTAATATATATATATATATATTTATATTTTTTAATCTTGAACTGATAATTTTTATTTCCTCATCCAAAGATCTTTTGTTGGATATAAATAAAAAAATGGATATACCCGAGCGCTTTCATGCATTTGTTTTTATGTGGAGGGGTGGAGCGGCCGGCTCAGGCTCTCAGTGGCTCGCTGAGAGTGTGAGCCGGGTGTCGGTCCAGGCACTTGGCGGATCCAGACTTCTTTGTCGCAATGATGCGGTGCCTGGACTGACATCTGTGACGTCAGCAGAGAGCGGACTTCAGAGCGCTCTCTGCTGAACAATCCAAACACAAACAATATAAACGGCAATAAGTATTAGATTGACCTCCCCAGGTGCACACCCAGGCTCGCCACCAGAGATTATAACCGGCAAAAGAAAGAATGGTGGCACACTGCAACATGGTCCAATGATGAAGACTTCTTTATTGGTCAGTACCAGACATAACTAACAGGAACAGTTGACGCGTTTCACACGAACAATTCGTGATTAAGCACGAATTTTGTCCTTAATTTATCCAAACCAACTTCGCAGCCAATCTGAGGAAGATGTCTGTTCCACTGGCATTTATAAGGATAGTTGCATAGAGTCAAGCAAGTAAGTAAGGCAGTCAGTTGGTAAATACTCCCCATGTGCATATATGAGAGGGAAACTTCATAGTGTAACATGTTTAAAAAAGCAGAATACACTTGTGAATTAAGATTCAAATCAGCGTTGTTTACGCATTAGTAAAACATACTGCGGTGGTCAGCACCAGCCAGCTCGTGCGGAATGATGTCACAAATATGGCTCCGCCCAACGCATTTCTTTGAAACAGGCTTTGACTGGGAAAGGAGAGTGCAAGTGAGAAAACAGTGGGAAAAATAAATGAAATAAATAGTGCCAGTGTAGGTGCATTGGTTAGGCCCTGAGGCCTGGTAGAAAAAACTGCCTCTGACTTAGCCAAAAGGCCTAATCCAAAGAGACGCTGTACAAAAAAAAAAAAAAAAAAAAAAGCATTTGGTGACGTGGCCTTGTGCTCATTCTCACAGTGGGTTTCCCAAGCCCATGTGATACTAACAGCACCCCGGAGTGACCAACTCACAGGGGGCACTGACACCACTGCCTTCCCAGCCCATAGCCAGACCCAATAGACCAATTTTAATGAGGAGGTACTGGGCCCCGCCAGTCTTCTGGGGAAATTATTCTTGTGCCCCATATCCGGTGGATGCCCTGGTTTCTGTTCCAGCCATTCCAACCTTCAGAGCCCCATTCATACCAGCTGAAAGAACATACAGCCAGCCATTCCTACCAAAAGGCTGAAAAGCAGTGTAGCACCTCTACTGGACACTGATGGGAACAGATTCTACACTTCATCTTAGCCAAAAGGCAGAGAAGTGATGTTGCACTTCCCAGTCGTTCTGATGGAGTGGTTTTCTGTGCAGATGTGCCAAAGGGACCTGGCAAAGATGTTTGACACATTTGCACACACACAGGGGGTGGGGGGGTTTGCAGATGCGCAGACAACCCGAGAGACCATGCCTCATACCTGTGTTGTGAAAATGTGCCAAACATCTTTGCCAGGTCCCTTTGGCACATCTGCACACCCACCAAATTTTTAAAGATGGTGGTGCCAGAGGGGGGGGGGGGGGGGGGGTATGGGGCCAACATTATGGGTAACTGCAGTTCTTATTTAAGCTGCAAAGGAGATAGACAGGGGTGTACACAGGCGGCAAGAATTCTCCACCTGTCGTTTATTGTAGGTTGTAACACTTGCTGAATGTGACACATTTAACTGAACCCAATGCACATGATTGCAGAGTGGTGGTGCAAGTTTTTAGGGGTTAAAACAAGGGACAGAACTCCTTAACAAACTTGTCAAATGCCCTCTGAAACATGATCTACCATAGATTGCTCTTCAGAGGACAATGCCAGTGTAAACAAGTCCTTATTGAAACATCTGTCTACAACCAGCTGGCCACCCATAGACTCAGTGGTAGTGGAACAAACCTCAGACAGACATTGATAGGATACCCCCCAGGTCTCCCCAGCATTTCCTGAATGATTTACTGTATTTCTGGAATGCCGTGTTCCACAAAAGAGCCCTGTGGTTGGTTGTTTTGGCTCTCAGTGCCACTTTCCCTGTTACTATAGTATACAATTAGCATAATTCAAATATATGAATTTCGGCTTGCCATGTCACTTTGTAGCGGAGAAGTCTTCGTATGAATGTGGAAAATTTAAACTTGTTAAAGCTAATTAGCTCAGCTTGTGTCAGCGCGCCATAAGCTTACAGAATGTCCAAAGTATGACGATTAACCCAACAAGTTGTAGAAAAATTTAAAAGCCTCATGACAGTTTGTGTCAGGAGTTACCTGGACCCATTCTGTCACTGAAGGGTAACAACTGACTTCAGACAGGATCAGATGTAGAGTAAGAAATGGGCACCACATGTTGGGCCCTCCTTAGATGAGCTTACACTGCAAAGTCCTTACCACAACCGTACAATTAGACAGGTTTGGTCAGAAAACAATTAACATAAAAGGTCAACAGCAGCAGCTCCCACATTTACAGTATCTCACAAAAGTGAGTACACCCCTCACATTTTTGTAAATATTTTATTATATACTTTCATGGGACAACACTGAAGAAGTGACACTTTGCTACAATGTAAAGTAGTGAGTGTACAGCTTGTATAACAGTGTAAATTTGCTGTCCCCTCAAAATAACTCAATGCACAGCAATTAATGTCTAAACCGCTGGCAACAAAAGTGAGTACACCCCTAAGTAACAATGTTCAAATTGGGCCCAATCAGCCAGTTTCCCTCCCCGGTGTCATGTGACTCGTTAGTGTTACAAGGTCTAAGGTGTGAATGGGGAGCAGGTGTGTTAAATTTGGTGTTGTCGCTCTCACTCTCTCATACTGGTCACTGGAAGTTCAACATGGCACCTCATGGCAAAGAACTCTCCAAAGATCTGAAAAAAAAAAAAGAATTCTTGCTCTACATAAAGATGGCCTAGGCTATAAGAAGATTGCCAAGACCCTGAAACTGAGCTGCAGCACGGTGGCCAAGACCATACAGCATTTTAACAGGACAGGTTCCACTCAGAACAGGCCTTGCAATGGTCGACCACAGAAGTTGAGTGCACGCGCTCAGCGTCCTCTCCAGAGGTTGTCTTTGGAAAATGGATGCATGAGTGCTGCCAGCATTGCTACAGAGGTTGAAGGGGTGGGGGGGTCAGCCTGTCAGTGCTCAGACCATATGCCGCACACTGCATCAAATTGGTCTGCATGGCTGTTGTCCTAGAAGGAAGCCTATTCTAAAGATGATGCACATGAAAGCCCGCAAAACAGTTTGCTGAAGACAAGCAGACTAAGGACATGGATTACTGGAAACATGTCCTGTGGTCTGATGAGACCAAGATAAACCTTTTTGGTTCAGATGGTGTCAAGCGTGTGTAGCGGCAACCAGTTGAGGAGTACAAAGACAAGTGTGTCTTGCTTACAGTCAAGCATGGTGATGGGAGTTTTCATGGTCTGGGTCTGCATGAGTGCTGCCGACACTGGGGAGCCACAGTTCATTGAGGGAACCATGCACTCCAACCTGTACTGTGACATACTGAAGCAGAGCATGTTCCCCCTCCCTTTGGAGACTGGGTGGCAGGGCAGTATTCCAAAATAACAACCCCAAACACACCTCCGAGACGACCACTGCCTTGCTAAAGAAGCTGAGGGTAAAGGTGATGGACTGGCCAAGCATGTCTCCAGACCTAAACCCTATTGAGCATCTGTGGGGCATACTAAAACAGAAGGTGGAGGAGAGCAAGATCTCTAACATCCACCAGCTCCGTGATGTCATCATGGAGGAGTGGAAGAGGACTTCAGTGGCAACCTGTGAAGCTCTGGCGAACTCAATGCCCAGGAGAGTTAAGGCAGTGCTGGAAAATAATGGTGGCAACAAAAATATTGACACTTTGGGCCCAATTTGGACATTTTCACATAGGGGGTGTACTCTTTTGTTGCCAGCAGTTTAGTCATTAATGGCTGTGTGTTAAGTTATTTTGAGGGGACAGAAAATTTACACTGTTATACAAGCTGTACACGCACTACTTTACATTGTAGCAAAGTGTCATTTCTTCAGTGTTGTCACATGAGAAGATATAATAAAATATTTACAAAATGTGAGGGGTGTACATTCTGGCCGGTTCTCTTTAAGGGCCCTTTCACACGGGCGCTCCGTATGTCCGCAAATCATCCTATTTTTTTGCGGATGATTTGCGGACATAATGTAAGTCTATGGCATTGCGGATGTCAGCGGAATACCATCCGCTGACATCCGATTTTCGTCCTTTCAGTTCTGTTCCGTTTTTTGGAATGGAACAGAACCCTATTTTTCCTCCGTTCAAAAAATGGAAAGGAAGGAAAATCGGAATCCGCAATCCCCATAGACTTACATTATGTCCGCATATCATCCGCAAACGGATGGGATGATATGCGGGCATTACGGAGCGGATGACAGAAATGTCATCCGCTCCGTGAAAAAAAAAAAAGGACCGCAGCGGAGCTTTCACACGGAGCGGCCGTGTGAAAGAGCCCTAATGCAGTTTAGCCTCCGTCTGCTACAGTTATTGGTGGATATCCCATAGACCAGGATTTCAGGGTTCCTCCAGAGGTTGCTAGGGGTTTCTTGGGTAATGAGCAATTTCTGCCTCTCGGATAAGTTCCTGCTCACACATTGATCTTTTTAGCTATCTGTAAGGGAGTAATTCTTCCGTAAAGAGCATTCTTTCCGCAATTTCTCCCTATATGGCCTTATGGAA
Organism: Pelophylax lessonae; assembly: GCF_965119305.1. Classification (NCBI taxonomy): domain Eukaryota; kingdom Metazoa; phylum Chordata; class Amphibia; order Anura; family Ranidae; genus Pelophylax; species Pelophylax lessonae. Next base: position 192,494,912 of record NC_138780.1, on the reverse strand, counting down.
AAATCGTCAGTTACATCAATTCTACGCCTATCCAGGTTCCATTATTTGGACCAAGTATGGAGTGAAAATGGTAGGATCTGTGGTGCGGAATGGAACATTGCTTGCATTTGACGCCCTAAAAGCTCAATTTGGATTACCTAACACTAACCTCTTCCGCTACCTGTAGTCCAAACAGGCCTTTCAGACTAGTTTGGCTCCTCAAGTTTAGTAGTGCCTGTGGGGAACCTAGGGGCCTTACTAAGGGATGACACCCTTAAAATGGAGAGATCATCCATATATAAGCAACTGTTTGTAGATCCTGCCAGGCTTCTTCTATCCTGTCGTAATGCATGTTTGGCTAATTTTCCTAGCATGGATGGGGATGACTGGGATGATATTTGGGACTCCTCATTCACTAAACTGGTGTCTGCAAGAGACCTTCTCCAATAAAAATTCTTGCACATAATCTATTTAAAGGCAGAAGGTTTTTTATTTTAATGCATTTTATGCATTTAGATTAAAAACCTTCTGTGGGCAGCAGCCCCCCTCTAATACTTACCTGAGCCCATCTCTATCCAGCGATGTTGCAGGAGAGACTCGGCTGCCCGGGACCCTCCCTCCTCGTTGGCTGAGACCGCAGCGGAGCGCCATTGGCTTCCACTGCAGTCAATCAAATCAGTGAGCCAATGAGGAGAGAGGGGGCAGGGCCTAGCCACAGCTCTGTGTTTCAGTATACACAAGGAGCTGCAGCTTGACTTGGGTGCCATCAAGCTGCTTGCTCTGGGGGGCACTAGTCAGGAGGAAGGGGCCAGGAGCTCCAGCCAGGGACCCGAAAAGACGAGGATCTGGGCTGTTCTTTGCAAAACCATTACACAGAGCACGTAAGTATAACATGTTTGTTATTTTTACACAAAAAAACAAGACTTTATTATCACTTTAACTCCTGCTAGATTGGCTAAAATATTTCCTTCCCAGTCACCTAGTTGTTGGCAATGTAATTCCTCCCATAGAGAATCCATCCATGTATTTTGGGATTGTGCAGAAATAAAATTCTGGCTCAATGTAGTACAATGTTTTAATTCTTTCACAACATTAAATATAATCCCTACTGTGGAGATTATGCCAGAAAAAGCATTATTCTTTCTTGGAAAAAAATCGAATGCCCCAGCCATCATGGCCTGGAATGCTCTAATAAACAAAGCCCTACCTTTTTATAAGGCTACATATGCCAGTAAAGGGGTATCGGCAAAATTTGACCAAGTGCGGGGAGGCTGGATGAATGATGAAATCTACTGCATCAAAGTCAGGGCTGTCTCTCTTTGAATATGCGGTTCAATTGTTTATCAATACCATAAAACTGCATGTAGTTCTTCAGGTTTATAATTTGATTGGGGATCGGTATCAGTCAGCATTACATGTGGGATTTGTTTGTGACGAGTTGATTTGTATATCTGAATGCCATAGTTTGTTGCATACAGTGGGGAAAATAATAATTTTTTGATCCCCTGAAGATCTTTTAAGTTTCACCATTTACAAAGAAATGAAGGGTCTATATTTTTTTTTTTATCATAGGTTTTTTTTTTTTTTAAATGATAGAGACAGAATATCAACCAAATATCCAAAAAAATACAATACAAATGTTATAATTTGAGTTGCAATTCAGTGAGTAAAATAAATATTTGATCCCCAAGCAAAACATGACTTAGTACTTGTTGGAGAAACCCTTGTTGGAAAGCAAGATGTTTCTTGTAGTTGGTTACCAGGGATTTTGGTCCACTCTTCTTTACAGATCTTTTCTAAAGCCTTAAGCTTTCTTGGCTGTTGCTTGGCAACTCGAGTTTCAGCTCCCTCCATAAATTTTCTATAAGATTAAGGTCTGGAGACTGGCTAGTCCACTCCATGGCCTTAATGTGCTTCTTCTTGAGCCACTCCTTTGTTGCCTTGATGTTATGTTTTGGGTCATTGTCATGCTGGAAGATGCATCCATAACCCATCTTCAGTGTTCTGGCTGAGGGAAGAAGGTTCTCATCCAAGATTTTAGAATACATGGCCCCGTCCATTGACCCCTCAATGTGGCCTGTACATTTAGCAGAGAAATGGCCCCAAAGTATAATGTTTCCACCTCCGTGCTTGACTGTAGCGATGGTGTTCTTAGGGTCATAGTCAGCATTTTTATTCCTCCAAACACAACGAGTCAAGTTAATGCCAAAGAGCTCAATTTTGGTCTCCTCTGACCATAGCACTTTCTCCAAGTCCTCCTCTGAATCATTTAGATGTTTATTGGCAAACTTTAGATGGGCCTGTACATGTGCCTTCTTGGGGAAGGGGACTTTGCGAGCACTACAGACGGCGTATTGTGTTACCAATGGTTTGTTTGGTGACTATGGTCCTAACTGCCTTTGGATCATTCACAAGCTCCTTCCGTGTAGTTCTGGGCTGATCCCTTACTTTTCTCATGATCATCCTTACTCAATGAGGCAAAATCTTACATGGAGCTCCAGACTGAGGGCGATAGATGGTTATTTTGTATTTCTTCCATTTGCGAATAATCGCTCCAACAGTTGTCTCTTTCTGACCAAGCTTCTTGCTGATGGTCTTGTAGCCCATTCCAGCCTTGTGCAGGTCTACAATCTTGTCCCTGGTGTCCTTTGACAGCTCTTGTCCCTGGTGTCCTTTGACAGGTCTTGCCCATGATGGTGAGTTTTGAATGGAAGAAAGATTCTGTGGACAGGTGTCTTTTATACACATAACGAGTTGTTGTTAGGACTGGAGCACCTTCTTTAATTAACAGGATGAATCTGTGTACCACATGAGCACATACTAAATATAGCCTGTGGGAGCCAGAATTATTGTTGGTTGGTAGGGGATCAAATACTTATTTTACTCACTGAACTGCAACTCAATTTATAATATTTGTATCATGTGTTTTTTCTGGATTTTTGGTTGATATTCTGTCTCTATCATTTAACCACTTGCCGACCGCCGCACGACTATTTCCTGCAGCAGTCAGCCGCTCCTGGGCAAAGCGACATATACCTACATCTCTCACCCAGGAGCCTGTAGGGGGCGAGCGCGCGCCGCCGGAGGCGCCCTCCCGCCCCCGCTCGATCCCTGCCTTCCCCGCGCGTGTGACCGGCGGCTCCGAAGTCCGCTGGCAACTCGCGATCTTCCACAGGAGAGGGAGAAGAACGGACGGCTGATGTAAACACAGCCGTCTGTCATTCTCCCTGATGTAAGCACAGAGGCTATGCGATCCTGCTATGTAGGATCGTATGTCTCTGTGGTTACATCACAAGCCACGCCCCCCACAGTTAGAATCACGCCCATAGGGATACATTTAACTCAATGATCACCAATAAAGTTAACCCCTTCCCTGCCAGTGTCATTTTTACAGTAACAGTGCATATTTATAGCACTGATTACTGTAGTAATGTCACTGGTACTCCAAAAATGTCAGTCAGGGGTCCGATCTGTCCGCCGCAATGTCGCAGTCCCGCTAAAAAAATCGCAGATCGCCGACATTACTAGTTAAAAAAAAAAACAAACAATAAAAATGACATAAATCTTTCCCGTAGTTAGTAAACGGAATAACTTTTGCGCAAACCAATGAAAATACGCTTATTGCGATTTTTTTTTTTTTTTACCAAAAATATGTAGCAGAAAACAAATTGGCCTAAAATGTTAAAAAATTTAGATTTTTAAATTTTTTTTTTTGAGAATTTCATATAAAATAATTTTAAAAATATTGTTATTTTTTCAAAATTGTCGCTCTTCTTTTTTTGTTTATAACGCAAAAAATAAAAATTGCACAGGTGATCAAATACCACCAAAAGAAAGCTCCTATTTGTGGGGAAAAAGGACGACAATTTAATGTGGTAAAAGCGTCGCACGACCGTGCAATTGTCCGTTAAAGTCACGCAGTGCCGAATCCTAAAATAGTGCCTGGTCTTTGAGCAGCCAAATCCTCCGGGGCTTAAGTGGTTAAAATACACCTTATGAAAAAAAATGATAGACCCTTATTTTTTTTGTAAGTGGACAAACTTACAAAATCTGCAGGGGATCAAATAAATATTTTTCCCACTGTATAATTCTATTATGAAAAGAAAATAATTCTTTATGTGAGTTTCTCCAGAAAAAGTCCTCTAATGTTAGTCAGGGCCATGCTGGCCACTTGTGGTGTTTTATGAGACTTTTATGTTTTTTCTTACTTTTTATTTCTTTTTTTGTTGTCACTTTACACGTGTCATGTTTGTACTATGTTTAAAATTTCAATGAAAAGAAAAAAAAAAAAAAAAAAAAAATGAGAGAATTCTTTCCACCGACCATCACACCAATGTATCATGAGTTGCAGATATAGTAATTATTAGCAGGGGTTCTCTGAGACCAGAAAGTTATTTTAAGGGTTCCTCTGTGTTAATGGACAATGTAGCTATCCACTCCTTGGGAAACAATTACATGGCTCTCTGCAGGACGCGGTCACTAGGGATATTGCATAGGGAGTTGCGCCAGGATATTTTCAGAATGTGTTGGGTCCAGCGAGCCTAAATGTTCAGATCTGATTTATGATTGCCTGAGAAGTGCATCTCGCTCTTGCTACATGAATTGGCGGGGATTAGAGGAATGCAGGCACTTAGTACGTGTATATCATCTCCAGTGTGGTGTAATGACTTTTTTTGCTCCAGAATTAACATTTAACATCTGGGGAAGAACACTGAGCATCAAGATGGCCATGGCAGGGGACATGAAGACCATTCTATAGTGTCTTAGACTCTTGTCAGTTATTGGTTAATTTAGGTAGTTTGTAACCTGAATATTGTACTAATATGAAGTGCAAGTGTGCATCTTGTTTAATAGCGGCAGAGGAAGCAGTGATGGATCAGTAATCTGTATAGAAGGTGAAAGTGTGTTCCTTTTCAGATAGTTGAGGAGGAAGCAGTGCTGGAAAAATAAGCTGCATGTAAGGTGATAGTGTTGTCTTGCTACATATGGAGGAAGAATCAATGCTGGATCAGTATGTATCCGATACACTGCTCAAAAAATATAAGAAACACTTTGAAAACACATCAGATCTCAATGGGGAAAAGTCTCATTCTGGATATCTAATACTGGTATGGACTGGGTAATGTGTTAGGATCTATACTGGTATGGACTGGGTAATGTGTTAGGATCTATACTGGTATGGACTGGGTAAGGTGTTAGGATCTATACTGGTATGAACTGGGTAATGTGTTAGGATCTATACTGGTATGGACTGGGTAATGTGTTAGGATCTATACTGATATGGACTGGGTAATGTGTTAGGATCTATACTGGTATGGACTGGGTAATGTGTTACGATCTATACTGATATGGACTGGGTAATGTGTTAGGATCTATACTGATATGGACTGGGTAATGTGTTAGGATCTATACTGGTATGGACTGGGTAATGTGTTACGATCTATACTGGTATGGACTGGGTAATGTGTTACGATCTATACTGGTATGGACTGGGTAATGTGTTAGGAACAAAAGGATGCCACATCTTTTGATGGAAATGAAAATTATCACCCTACAGAGGGCTGAATTCAAAGGCATCCTGAAAATCAAAGTGCAAAAATGATGCAGCAGGCATGGTTATTTTGCTGAAATTTCATTGCAGCAACTCATAATGGTACTCAGCAGTTTGTATGGCCCCCAGGCTTGTATGCATGCCTGACAACGTCGGGGCATGCTCCTAATGAGACGACGGATGGTGTCCTGGGGTATTTCCTCCAAGATCTGGACCAGGTCATCACTGAGCTCCTGAACAGACTGAGGTGCAACCTGGCGGAGTCGGATGGACTGAAACATAATGTCCCAGAGGTGTTCTATTGGATTTTGGTCAGGCGAGCGTGGGGGCCATTCAATGGTATCAATTCCTTCATCCTCCAGGAACTGGCTGCATACTCTCACCACATGAGGCCGGGAATTGTCATGCACCAGGAGGAACCCAGGACCACAGCACCAGCATAGGGTCTGACAATGGGTACAAGGATTTCATCCCGATACCTAATGTGGCAGTCAGGGTGCCATTGTCTAGCCTGTAGAGGTCTGTGCGTCCCTCCATGGATATGCCTCCCCAGACAATCCTTGACCCACCACCAAAACCGGTCATGTTGCATGATGTTTCAGGCAGCATAACATTCTTCAAAGCTTCTCCAGACCCTTTCACATCTGTCACATGTGCTCAGGGTGAACCTGCTCTCATCTATAAAAAGCACAGGGCGCCAGCGGCGAGCCTGCCAATTCTGGTTTTCAATGGCAAATGCCAATCAAGCTCCATGGTGCCGGGCAGTGAGCACAGAGCCCATTAAAGAATGTTGGACCCTCAGGCCACTCTCATGAAGTCTATTTTGTTTGGTCAGACATTCACACCAGTGGTCTGCTGGAGGTCATTTTGTAGGGCTCTGGCAGTGCTCATCCTGTTCCTCCTTGCAAAAAGGAGCAGATACCGGTCCTGCTGATGGGTTAAGGACCTTCTACAGCCCTGTCCAGCTCTCCTAGAGTAACTGCCTGTCTCCTGGAATCTCCTCCATGCTCTTGAGACTGTGCTGGGAGACACAGCAAACCTTCTATCAATGGCACGTATTGATGTGCCATCCTGGAGGCGTTGGACTGCCTGTGCAACCTCTATAGGGTCCAGGTATGCTCCCAGTTGTGACACTGACACTAGCCAAATGCAAAACTAGTGAAAAACACTCAGAAAAGATAAGGGAAAAAAAATTTCAGTGGCCTCCACCTGTAAAATTATTCATGTTAATTTCATTAACACCAAAACAGCTGAAACTGATTAAGAACCCCCTCTGCTACTTAACTGATGAGATTAATATCCCATGAGTTTTCTTGACTTGATGCTATACTCTGATTAAAAAGTGTTCTTTAATTTTTTTGAGCTGTGTACATAAAGTTGCAGTCTGTGCCTTGACAGATCGACAAGGAGGAAGGAGTGCGGGGTAATTAATCTGTAAATAAGGTGCACTGTGTGCCTTGTCAGATAGTAAAAAAGGAAGCAGTGCTGCGTCAGTAAGTTGTGTAAAAGGTGATAGTGTGTGTCTTGTCTAAAAGTTGAGGTGGAAGCAGTGCTGGATCAGTAATCTGTATATAAGGTGTCGGTGTGTGTCTTCTCTGATAGTGGAGGAGGAAGCGGTGCTGGATCAGTAATCTGTATATGAGGTAACAGTGTGTGCCTTGTTAGATAGTGGAGGAGGAAGCAGTGCTGGATCAGTAATCTGTATATAAGGTGACAGTGTGTGTCTTCTCTGATAGTGGAGGAGGAAGCAGTGCTGGGTCAGTAATCTGTATATAAGGTGACAGTGTGTGTCTTCTCTGATAGTGGAGTAGGAAGCAGTGCTGGGTCAGTAATCTGTATATAAGGTGACAGTGTGTGTCTTCTCTGATAGTGGAGGAGGAAGCAGTGCTGGGTCAGTAATCTGTATATAAGGTGACAGTGTGTGTCTTCTCTGATAGTGGAGGAGGAATTGGTGCTGGATCAGTAATCTGTATATAAGGTGACAGTGTGTGCCTTGTCAGATAGTAGAGGAGGAAGCTGTGCTGGATCAGTAATCTGTATATAAGGTGACAGTGTGTGCCTTGTCTAATAGAGGAGGAGGAAGCAGTGCTGGATCAGTAATCTGTATATAAGGTGACGGTGTGTGTCTTCTCTGATAGTGGAGGAGGAAGCAGTGCTGGATCAGTAATCTGTATATGAGGTGACAGTGTGTGCCTTGTCAGATAGTAGAGGAGGAAGCTGTGCTGGATCAGTAATCTGTATATAAGGTGACAGTGTGTGCCTTGTCTAATAGAGGAGGAGGAAGCAGTGCTGGATCAGTAATCTGTACATAAGGTGACACTGTGGGGGGTTCTTTAGTGAAACTGCATGGTGCAAAATCTGGAGCAGGTTTGCATTGTAACCAATCAGCTTCCAGGTTTTAGCTCTGGTTCACTCTGAGGGTGTACGTTCGGGGGGGCAATTTGAAAGACATCTGTGCGGGTTCATGCACAGATCTCTATTGAAATCGCCCTGAAGTCACCAAAAGTAGTGCAGGAACTACTTTTGGAAATCAGTGCGGCGCCCAAAAGTTGGCGTCTCACCGATCGGGACAGTGCGGTGGTACTTAATGCAACAGTACATGTTCTATATGTGCAGATTAGCAACCAACTCCTCTGGGAGTTTCTTATTTGTATCACATATATATCTGGGTGTGTCGTTTTCCCGAGGACCAGCAATACAAGTTCTAATATGTGGCCATTGTCCGCTCTCCCAGTCCCTGGCTTCTGATTGGGTGATCTGGGTTGTCTAACAGTTTTTACTCTTTTTCTTTGCAGATATTGATGAGTGTGCAAGTGAATCCCATCACTGTAACCCCACCCAGGTGTGTATAAACACAGAGGGAGGATATACATGTTCCTGTACGGAGGGGTACTGGCTCCTCGAAGGACAGTGCTTGGGTGAGCCTTTTTATCCTTTTATTTTTCTGTTTTGCATGTATGGATGAGATCAGAGCTTCCATAGACTCCGAGGCGTAACTAGAACCTTCAGGGCCCTGGTCGGCCGGGGCCCTTTCCTTCAAGCCTGGGGCTCTTCCCACTGATCCTGGGGCCCTTTTTTTACAGTCCCGTAGTGGGACCCTTTCCAAGTTTTGCAGTGGGCCCCCTTCCTGCCATCTTGGGGCCTCCCACGGTGGTGGAATGCCAGGGCCTGGTTACAAGTGTGACCTTTGTGATCCTGGAAGTTCACCCACTGGTGTCAGTAGTTTTTATTTTTTGATATTTAAATTGTATTATTTTTTATCATTTTATTTTATTTTTTTACAATGTCACTGACTATGACTCTGTCCATTCAGAAAAGGATGGAGCTGGTAAATTACATATTTACTGACCCCTTCCTGGTTCTCTATTGTGACACATCCCCTGCAGCAGCCGGCAGGAGAGGGGAGGGAGCACAGTGTGGGGTGGGGGGGGGCAGCACAGTGGTGGGTGACCAAGGGAGCACACAGGGGCCCAGAGGCAGCAGAACACAAGTGAACTGGATAGGAGGAGTGGAGGGGGCAGCATACAGAGGAACCAATCTCCTCAATTTTCCTCCTGCAGCTACAGGAGGAAAAAGGAGGGCAATGATTTCTCTACATGGTGCCCCCGCCGCCCCTCCTATCCAGGTGTACAGGGGAGGCGCACAGGCCCCGGTTGCAATTGCAACCCCTGCATCCTTTTGTAGTTACGCCCCTGCATAGACTTGAGAGCAGTGCCAGGAAAGGTCCCCTGACACCCAAGCATGCCAAAGTGCCCCCCCTTCCTCCAGTTGTTTGTTTTCAACGCTACAAAAATAAACACAAATTTAAAATGGTTTAAAAAAAAAAAAGGACAAAAGTTAGGGAAAGAGAATAAATTGAGGGGTTTCAGAAAAATATACTGTATTTTTGCCACTAGATGGAGCTGATGATCTTAGGAAGGCATAATATAAGGACTCATTCATTCTTTATGTGGCTGGAGCTGCATGCAGGCAGCCCATGTTTCTCTGAGGTTTCTGTTCTGAGTGTGTGCTTCCAGCACAGTCACCGAGCTGTGATAGACAACTCTCTGTCTCTAGTTATGATTGGGAGCCGGCGGGATAGGCTGCTTATCATGTGACTACTATGACAGCCATTTACAGTAGTCACATGATTGGGAAGTCCATCCCTTCCATCTGGGCATAAGACCCACGTAAAGGGACACCGATGCTGGGTGGGAAGAAATTAAACGATCAAAACTGATTGGCGGCCACCAGGACTGATTTAAAAAAAACTGTACGGATTGCCCAATCCATACAAATGAGATGGATGGAGGAATCTTCCCCGCTGTGTTATTGAATTTTGACAGGGGAGAACCCTCTGCTGTCAGAATACAGCTGATCGAAGGAAACATTTTCAACAAGCCCGTTTTTGAGAAGTTGATTGTTAGATCAACATCTCACAAACAGGAACGGCCATAGACGGATCAGACAGATCCATCTGTGGCTTTAGATGGGCTTTGGATGTTCCAATGACTGCAAGGGGTAGGGGAGGGGGTAGCAAAAAAGTACTTTTGGCACATTCCTTGAAATTAACTAAGATTCCTGCATCATTATAAAGGCACAGGAAGCCATAAAGAATGGTATGCACTACATTAACTACTTCAGCTTCAGTTCAGAGGTCCCAGAAGATTGCCCCAGCCATTCACAATGCACAGCGTGACTCGCACATGCGCAGTGCACACCCGGCTTCCACAGCCAGGTGCCCACACTAGTGATGCCGGCGCCTCAGAGAGGAGAGGGAGAAGATCGAGGCTTCGGGCTGCCGCATCGCTGGATCGTGAGACAGGTGAGTGTGTGTTTATTAAAAGTCAGCAGCTACACTTTAAACAAGAGAATTGAACCGAGGTTCAGAAAGTGGGACTTTAAATGAGGCTCTACCTAATGGGGGTTAGATACCTCCATCCCTATTCATGTTGAATATGAGGGGAATATCGTAACAAAAGAATAAATAAATATAATACATCAGGCAGTGGGCTTGTACGGAGATAATAACGTAAAAGCATAGTAATATAGCAGTAATTATTGTACATCAGTACATTGGAGCCCACTACCTACAAAAAGGTACAAAACTGGGGGGACGGTTTTTTAACCGTCCCCCCAGTTTTGTACCTTTTTGTAGGTAGTGGGCTCCAATGTACTGATGTACAATAATTACTGCTATATTACTATGCTTTTACGTTATTATCTCCGTACAAGCCCACTGCCTGATGTATTATATTTATTTATTCTTTTGTTACGATATTCCCCTCATATTCAGCAGCTACACTTTGCTGACTTTTAATAAACACAAAAATAGTTGGAACTCTGCTTTAACAGAGGAAATGTGGCAGTTTTCCATATAGAAAACTGCCGCAGATTCCTGACAGGTATTACCTGTTGTATGGGATGTTAGCTGAAGGCAGATGCCCCGCATCTCTCTCTCTCTGCTCATACAGTGATTACGCTACACGAGCAGAGCCTACATGATTTCCAACCCTTCTCCCCCTACTCCTGCTCTGAGCCAAGTGGGGAAGGCGGTGATGGCAGAGAGATCAAAGCTTGCAGCTCCAGCTCTGTTCTCTGAGTTGCCAGACAGGGCAGAACCGGAAACCGATTGCTCCTAGATAAGGCCCGGTTCACACTGGTGCGACATGCGCTCCAACTTTGAGAGTACATGTTGCATCACAAGTCGCACCCTATTAGGTACAATGAAAGCACTCTAATAGGAGCGACTTGAGTCGCTCTGAGTTAGTAAAAGGTTTCTGCACTACTTTTGGTCCTACTTCTGCATGACTTGCATCGACTTCTGTTAAAGAAGTCATATGCAAGTCGTGCCTGAGCCACGCTGGGATGTCGGCTTCGAAGTCGCGCGGAAGTCTGAGCCGGTCTTAACTGATTGCTCCTTTTGTTAATGTTAATTTTATTATTATTATTATTTTTTATAATGATAATTATAGTGATTATTTTTATTTTGTTTTAAGAACAAACAAACATGCTATACTCACCTGCTCTGTGCAGTTGGTATTGCACAGAGTGGCCTGGATCCGCCTATTCTCGGGTCCCTCTTCGGTGCTCCTTGCCTCTCCCTCCTGTTACGTGCCCCCACAGCCAGCAGCTTGCTATGGGGCACCCAAGCCGAGTCACAGCTGTGTCCATTCAGACACGGAGCTGCGACCCTGCCCTGCCCCCTATCTCTCCTGATTGGCTGACTGACTTTGATTGAAAGCAGCCGGGAGCAAATCGCGCCGTGCTGCTGTCTTAGCCAATGAGGGGGGGGGGGGAGACCCAGACAACTGAGAAACTCCTGCAACATAGCTGGATCAAGATGGGGCTCAGGTAAGTATTGGGGGGCTGTTGCACACAGAAGTTTTTTTTTTTTATCTTAATGCATAGATAGATGCATTAAGATAAAAAACCTTCTGCCTTTATAATCCCTTTAAGCTGGCCATACATTATACAATTTTCCTATTCAGTTTTCTTTTAGATTTACCTTCAACTATGTAGTGCGAGGGTCTGCCTGATTGCATTCAAATTGAAAGTGTTTAGGTCTGACCTCATAATATATGGTTTTGGTAAAGCTAAGGGAAAATTGTATAACGTATGGCCAGCCTTAATTAGGAGCAGCCTGTGCTCCATTTTTATGTTTAGTTTGTGCTTGCACCACTCTTCGTTAATTCTCCCCATGGTGAGTAAATTACTTATAAACCTATCGCTGTTCTGTCCTGTGTGATTTGTGATTGAACTCCCTCCTGTCTTAGAGTGTTTTGTATTATTATAAAGGAGGCTGATTCGAATTATCACATTGTACTTGTACAGCTGGATCCAATGTATTATAACACGCAGTAATACTGTTACAGCAGTTGGATAATATAATGCCTCAGTGTAATTTAATACACCACGCACCCAGCTGTGCAAAAATCACTGCATGTGCCAGAGTGTAAAAACATCCGCGCCAGATATTGGACCTCATTCATCCAAACGTCCAAAGCAAGAACTCCTAGCAATAGTATTTAATCCAGGAAACAGTTCCTAGGCCAGTGATGGCGAACCTTGGCACCCCAGATGTTTTGGAACTACATTTCCCATGATGCTCAACTACACTGCAGAGTGCATGAGCATCATGGGAAATGTAGTTCCATAACATCTGGGGTGCCAAGGTTCGCCATCACTGTCCTAGGCTATCATTTGGCTTCCTTTTTAAAAATGCCACTCAGTCTCCATAATGCTGCCCTCCCCCCGCCCCCCCCACCCCCACCAACTGGCGCCGGCATTTTTGAAAGTCTGGCACATGTGCAGAAGGGTTCTGCCCAGCCTTCAAGATGGACCTGAAGCACATCTGCGCAGGTGGCGAGTTTCTCCTCACGCGCACAGACAACCAGATTGGATATTTCTATAGCTGCATGCGTCTTCGCACATTCCTTTGGAAACACGTGAAACCCCAAAAGTCTCTGCTGGATCCAAATAAATTATTATTATTTTTTTTTTTTACTTGTAATGGCGGCGATCTGAGATTTTTAGCGGGACTGCGACATTGTGGCGGACAGATCGGACCCCTAACTGACATTTTTGACACTTTTGGGGGGTCCAGTGACATTACTACAATAATCAGTGCTAAAAATATGCACTGTTACTGTAATAATGACACTGGCAGGGAAGGGGTTAACCTAGCGGGTCGCTCTGACTTAGAAAAAAGGTTCCTGCAATACTTGCGGGGCGACTTCGGAGCGGCTTGCATTGACTTCTATTAAAGAAATAGTTTGCAAGCCGCGCTGAAGTCGCGCAGTACGGGGCGGCTTCAGAGTCGGGCGACTTTGAAGCCGCCCCAGTGTGAACCGAGCCTAACACTGGCATTGACAAACCTGCAATTATATGTGTTTGTGTGTATTTATTGGATATTTCTAAACGCATATAAATGCATGTAATGATTTTTATGAGTATAAGGCTAGGTCCCAGTGTGAACTGAGCCTTCTAATGACACATTACTGATCATGCTGAACTAATGTGAAAAAATATATTCTGTATATAAAGTGACTGTTACTTCCAAAAAAGGTTGCTAGCAGATCTAAAATGTGGCTCATATCTGTAGAAGTTTTCATTGTTACCTGCTGACTGCTGCGTTCTGAATGGACGAAACTCTAACACATCTGGGTTCCAGGTTTAATCCCAGAAGGCTTGTAGCAGTGGTGTCCACCAGTTAAAAAAAAGGGAACACCAATATGGAGGAATACAGCACAATAATCCAGGGGAAATGTCAGATGCAAATTAAATCCACAAGTGGCTCATGAAAACTGGAAGAGCTAAGGGGTATGCAAATTGGCGAGGATAGTCAGGGGTGGCATCATAGTCAGGGGTGGCACCACGCTTTATTCCCTGAAAAGCGAGCAGCAATTATTGCATGATTAAGTTCATCGATTGTTACAACATGCTGTTTTTTAGTTTTCACACTAGAGGGAGCTATTCCCTGCCAGCCAAAAGCCAAGAGCAGATAACACTATTAAACAATTAAAAGTTGTTTAGAATGCTTGCAAAGCCGATTATCGAGGGCCGATATGCACTTTCGTAATCGTCCCCAGAGGTTACCGATATTGCCGATATTTCGGAAAGTGCTTGTACCGGAGTGATGCCTGCAGCTAAAGGCATCACCTCGGTACCGGCATCCATAGCCGACGGTCGGCTGTCTTGTAATGACAAAACTTGGCCTTTTGTGTCTTTGGTGGACCTAGGAATAGTGGGCCTTTGGGCTCAATCATTGTTTGGGTTTCTTACACTGGTTGGAAATTCCCTTCTAACCGATTACTACCGAGAGTGGGCACGAATCCCTCCCCTGCGACACAGAGGGTATCCAGGGGCGTGAGGAACGCCTCATCTATATGCTCACCGCTGTGAACCTTTAGCCCCGGTTCACACTAGGGCGACCTGTGAGGCGACCTGGTCGCCTCACAGGTCGCCGCAGGTCGCCTCCCATAGGGAAGCTGCGGACCCGTTCTAATAGGAGCGACATAAGTCGCTCCGACCTAGAAAAAGGGTCCGGAGCTTCTTTGGGGCGACCAGGAGGCGACCGCCATAGACTTCAATGTTATGAAGTCCGTGGCGGCCGCTCCGAGGTCGCGACGCGCTGCTCGCACCGCGATCTCGGAGGTCGCCCCGGGAAGTAGCGTCGCGTGTATGTGAACCGGCGCTTATACTAAAAGGTATTATTTTTCTTACGTGACGTTTCGTTTTTTATCATTACCCTCTGCAATAATTCTTGTATAGAAATGTCGGTTATTACCACTAGTCTGTAATTTTCTTTGTAATGCACAATTTAACTAATACCAATACCAATAATCTGTGAAGGCGCTGCACCCTCTCCCTGAGAGGCAGTTTGTTCCCATTGGGGCTTCCGGGGATGGGGTTGATGCTTTAAATATATATGCAACTGTGTTGCCACTACCTCATTTAGGATAATAGTGTTTATATCTGCCACTACGTTTCTCCTTATTATCCTCCCTAATTACTCATTATTACTGAATGATTTGTTGTAATTTTTCTATGTTATGAAAAAACCTGTAAGCTCTAACGAGCAGGGCCCTCTAGTTCCTCCTGTTTTGAACTGTATTGTAACTGTATTGTCTTCCTTCACATTGTAAAGCGCTGCGCAAACTGTTGGCGCTATATAAATCCTGTATAATAATAATAATAATAACTATTGAAACTACATAAATATAGAGATTTGTAGAGTAACCACTAGTGGGAGCTCTTCTTTCTATGGAGGTAGGGCAGGGGGGGCCAATCCGCAATCAGATTTTCAGTGTTCTACAGATAAAAGCATTTGTCACTGATTGGCTGTGATTCGGTGAATGTAGCCCAGTGTTATCCAGCAGAGATGGTCACACGCAGAATGTTTGGTTGTAAACGTTGTGCATTAAAAAAATACCAAGAGAAAAATATGATCTTATTTAAATATGCCAATATGACAAAAAATGTCATAATGTCTTATATAAATATTATTTGTTCACTTTTTTTTGTGGGCAGAGTGACATCACTCAATGTACACATCTCAGAGTTTGCTCCTTCTCTAGCAATTTATCGAATTCTTTTTGTTTTACAATTGTGTAATTTTCTGCAATTTCCCAGCAATAAATGAAGTGTATAGCGTCATAAAATGTGATTGCACGGAAACTATCTTCTGTAATTTGGCAATTAGGCACAGACACGAAATTCCCATTTTCCAATACAGAGGTTGTACAATACATCAATGGCATTTCAGCCTCTGTATGTTTATGGTGTATGAATGACTTGCAGCAGATGACTTTGGCTAACAAAACTCATAGGGAAAAAAAAAAAAATCAATCGCATATTCCCTAAAAATGATTTCCAAGAGCATACCATAGAGAGGAAATCAAGTCAAGAATTAGAGAGAATGGTTGTTAGTGATTGGATATGCATGTGACGGTTGGTTTGTTCATACAACCAAACAGCCACTTCTGTCTGCAGGGTTTAGGCCCCATTCACACCTCAGCGTTTTGTAGCTCAAAGCTCTAAAACACTGGAAGAGAAAAAATGATCAGTTATTCTCTATAGCAGTGATGGCAAACCTTGGCACTCCAAATGTTTTGGAACTAATTCCCAGTATGCTCATGCACTCTGCAGTGTAGCTGAGCATCATGGGAAATGTAGTTTCAAAACATCTGGGGGGCCAAGGTTTGCCATCACTGCTCTATAGAGTTGGTTTGCATTTCCACTCCAGGTTGCCTGTAGCTCAAAAAAGTCCTGGAGTTTTTTTTGTAGCTCAAATTGGGCAGATTAGCGCTGTTTTTATTGCAATAGAAATAAATGGAATATGCGATTTGTGCGTTTTTATGTGCACATTTACGCATTTTTGCGGGATTTTCTGCTCAAAAAAAAAAAATTTAAAATAGTAAATAAATAAATGTAAAATAAGTACACAAATAACTAAAACATTGGATATTCCATACAAATTACCTATAAAACCTTTTCTTGGAGGATACAGAGCAGGCCACATTGATGACTATCTGGGTTATACGCCACCTATAGGTGAATGGACACTGGCAAAGCAATAGACAGGAAGTTCCCCCTATATAACCCCTCCCACACAGGAAGAACCTCAGTTTTTGTAGCAAGCAATGAAGATACCAGAAAAGAGGGGAGGGACCTCTAAAGACTACTTGGTCTTCAGTGCATACATTCACTAGGTTCTACCAGGTGGATGCTAGAGCTCGAGAGGGGGCTGAATTTGGATATAGCATGCTACAAGCAGCAGCATAGATCCTTTTTTTTTTTGTCTGAGGGCAGTCTTTAAATTACTGTGTTCCCTCCCCTCAAGGGCATTGCTTTAGGACATCCCAGATAGTCATCATTATGGCCTGATCTGTGTCCCATAATGTACGATAAAGAAAATTTTATTTTTCCTACAACTTACCTGTAAAATCCTTTTCTTGGAGTACATCATGGGACACAGAGGTCTGTCCCCTCTTTTCTGGTATCTTCATTGCTTGCTACAAAAAAAGGAGGTTCTTTCTGTGTGGGAGGAGTTATGTAGGGGGAACTTAATTTCTATTGGTTTGCCAGTGTCCATTCACCTATAGGTGGCGTATAACCCAGATAGTCATTATTATGGCCTGCTCTGTGTCCGATGATCTACTCCAAGAAAAGGATTTTACAGGTAAGTTATAGGAAAAATGGTTCTTTATGGTACATTACGGGACACAGAGCAGGTCATAATAATGACTAGCTGGGATGTCCTAAAGCAACGCCCTTGAGGGGAGGGAACACAATAATCTAAAGACCACCATTCAACAAAAAAAAGGATCTATGCTGCTGCTGTGTTAGCGTGTTATATCCAAATTCAGCCCCCTCTCGAGCTCTAACATCTACCTGATAGAACCTAGTGAATGTATGTACTAAAGACCAAGTAGCAGCCTTGCAAATCTGAGCCATAGACACTTGATGATGCACTGCCGATGAAGCACTTACCCTCCTGGTAGAGTGTGCCTTTAATCTAAAGGGTGGTACCCAACCCTTTAAACAATACGCCTGAACAATGACCCAGTGAATCCACTTGGAAATAGTCAAACTTGTCACTGCCTGGCCTCCCTTAGGCCCTTCTGGCAGGACACAAAAAGAATCAGTGCTCCAAATGAATGCTGACATTTTCAAATAGACCTTAAATGCGCGTTCTACGTCAAGTGAATGTAATAATTTCTCTTCTGTGATCTGAGGATTCGGAAAAAAGGAAGGCAGAGTGATATCCTGGTTTAGATGGAGCAGTATAGGAAGTAGTGATGCTCTAAAAAGCTCAAACAACTGTCATCTAAATTGCTGCTGACACCCATCAATGGAAAGACAAACTTTTGTTTCAGTTTTGATATAGTGAGGTTATAGTACGGGTTCTTAAGTTATTGCTGTCTGTGTCTCCACTGGGGACATTCACCTTTCTAAATAAAGTTCTTTTTATTTTTAGACATTGATGAATGCCGCTACGGGTACTGCCAGCAACTCTGTGCCAATGTGCCTGGTTCTTACTCCTGCACGTGTAATCCAGGATTTTTGCTGAACTCAGATGGAAGATCGTGCCAAGGTATGTGGAACATTAATACAAACCAGATGGGGAACTACAATGAGCAACACGTGAGAAATTCAGTATTACTGTTCCCTAATGGACAAACTGCAGTGATGTCACCGGTCTCTAGTGAATAGACAGGCTGTATTCTCAGTGATGTCACCGGTCTCTAGTGAATGGATAGGCTGCATTCTCAGTGATGTCACCGCTCTCTAGTGAATGGATAGGCTGCATTCTCAGGGATGTCACCGCTCTCTAGTGAATGGATAGGCTGCATTCTCAGTGATGTCGCCGTTCTCTAGTGAATGGATAGGCTGCATTCTCAGTGATGTCACCGCTCTCTAGTGAATGGATAGGCTGCATTCTCAGTGATGTCACCGCTCTCCAGTGAATGGATAGGCTGCATTCTCAGTGATGTCACCGCTCTCTAGTGAATGGATAGGCTGCATTCTCAGTGATGTCGCCGTTCTCTAGTGAATGGATAGGCTGTATTCTCAGTGATGTCACCGCTCTCCAGTGAATGGATAGGCTGCACTCTCAGTGATGTCACTGCTCTCTACTGAATGGATAGGCTGCATTCTTTGTGATGTCACCAATCTCTAGTGATTGGATACGCTGCACTCTTAGTGATGTCACTGCTCTCTAGTGAATGGATAGGCTGCATTCTCAGTGATGTCATCGCTCTCTAGTGAATGGATAGGCTGCATTCTCAGTGATGTCATCGCTCTCTAGTGAATGGATAGGCTGCATTCTCAGTGATGTCACCGGTCTCTAGTGACTGGATAGGTTGCACTCTACTAAATGGATAGGCTGCATTCTTAGTGATGTCACTGCTCTCTAGTGAATGGATAGGCTGCATTCTCAGTGATGTCACCGCTCTCTAGTGAATGGATAGGCTGCATTCTCAGTGATGTCATCGGTCTCTAGTGACTTGATAGGTTGCAGTCTATGATGATGTCACTGCTCTCTACTGAATGGATAGGCTGCACTCTCAGTGATTTCACCGCTCTCAAGTGTTATGCTATTGTTGATGTCATTGATTTCTAAGGAATGTAGAGGTTTCATTTTCCAAGAAGCCAATGCTAACAATTTTTTTTAATCAATTAATTCTTTTTGATACCTTCCTTTTTATCTTTGTTCATCCAGACGTTGATGAATGTACCACACAGAATCCATGTGTCCAAAGCTGTACAAACACGTACGGTTCGTATTTGTGTCGTTGTGAACCGGGCTACGAACTGGATGAAGACGGCATCAACTGCACTGGTAAATCTGTTCAACTAATACAAACTCCTGAGTGGACTGCCTCCCATACACCGTACAATATTCTTATGCAATGCGGTGGATGTAAGGTAGCCATAATGCTGGCAAAAGGCCTTTGTGCTTACATGTAGATCTACATTCACAGTGTGATCTTTCTGTCTATTGGATCTGAACATTGGCTGTGATTGTTGATGAGATCCCTTCTCTTTATTCCAGATATGGATGAATGCAGCGTTTCAGAGTTCCTGTGTCAGCACGAGTGTGTCAATGAGCCTGGATCCTACTACTGCAGCTGTCCGAGCGGCTATCTGCTGCTTGATGACAGCCGGACATGTCAGGGTGAGTTACCGGAGCCACAGATGACAAGGAGTCACAACAAGTAAAATTAATATTACATATGCTACCATTCCTCCTGCTATCCCATGTAACAGTACCTGGGCAAGGAGGCTGACAGGGCCAGAACAAGGGATTAGCAGGAGGGCGACTGCCCTGGGCACTGTGGTATTGGAGGTAAAGGGGGGGGGACGGTGTGGTCAGAGTTGTCATTTAGGGGGGAATTTGTGCTAGGAGGGGGGAATAGGAAGTTTGAGGGAAAAGATGTATACTAGGAGGGGAAATATTAGGGGTAGAGGATTTGTGCTAGGAGGGGTGAATTGTTTTTTTTTTTTTTTGGAGGGGGTGGTCATTTGAGCTGGGTTATTTGGGGGGGGGGGGTGCAAAGATTTATGCTGGGAGAGGGGATTTCAGCAGGGGGGTGGATTTGTATTGGGGGGAGGGGGAATTTTATTCTTGGGGTAAGCGTGGAGATTAGTGCCCAGTGTTTTTGTGGGGAGATTTTTACTGACACATAAGGATCATACATTTTAGAGGGGGGGGGGGGCAGTTTGGGATGTTTGCCCTGGGCTCTAGATAACCTTGTCCCAGCACTGGAGGCTGGTGAAGGCCTTTTATTGCTTCCTCTAATGTGACAGTTCTCTATCAATTCCTAGATAGCAGCTGTAAATATTCACTTTACTTTTTCTTACTTTAGCATCCTTCGTCTGTCCTTTTCCCATTGGCTGTAATTGTTATTTTTCCCATTGGCTGACCTTTTCCACTCAGTTTAAAAAGGAAAGATAACGCCATTGTATCCAGAAAGAGTATGTCAATTTTTGACTTTGCCTTCAAAAGTGTGATTTCCAGTTTGAGTTTTCACAGCTGCTATCTAGGGATGGCTGGAGAGTGACTTCCCCAGAGAACAGAGGTGACAGATATGCGATTAAACACCGTCCTTTTCTTCTGCTCCTTTGGAAGATTGAAGGATAAACTTGACTTCATAGAGATTTTCCACAATGTTCAACAATCTCTGTCTGGAATAACGAGTGATCCCAAATACTAGGCTGCTTTCTCATTGAGCAGTTTTTGAAGCGCTTTTGCGTTCAAAAAAGCACAAGAAAGGCTGAAGAAAAATGCTTCCCTGTAAATTCTATGTAAGTCTTCAAACTGGTCTGTTGCGGTGTAAAAAAAATCCTGCTTGACGTATTTTTGGTGCATGCTTGGTCTATTAAAAAAAAAAATCACACCAAAAATGCACCTCCCCTTTTGAAATCAATTGAAAACGTGGCAAAAATGCATTTAAAAAATGCACATGCAATGCATTTTTGCTGCGTTTATTAAGTCACATGTTCTTTAACCTTAGGTAGATGTCATATGACGTCCTTAGGTTGAAGTGGATCTATCTGAATGATGCCTGCAGCTTTAGGCATCATCCAGATATCTTTTTTTTTCAACCATTGATTCCCTCACATGGAAAAGTCATCTTGAACCCCCCCCCGGCCACCCTCTGGTACTTCTCCGGTCTCTCCTGTGCGATCGAGTAGCTGGAGAATGAATTTGCTCTCCCCGACCATCTCTATGACCCTCGGAGGCTGAAAGCGACATCATGACATCACTTCTGGTGCCTGCAGATGTAAACATAAATGTTTTTTTTAGCTGGAAAGCCTGGGAATTATTTTTTTTTTTTTTTGGGGGGGGGATTTCAGGCTTTCCAGCATAGAGGAGAGATGTGGGGACTTAAAGACCCCAGATCTCTCTGTAAAGAGGACCTGTCATGCCCTATTCCTATTACAGAGGATGTTATATATTCCTTGTAATAAGAATAAAAGTGATCAAAAAATGAAAAATTAGAGGAACCGTGTAAAAAAATATATATACATATTTTTTTAAAGTGTCCCTATCCCCTCGTGCTCGCATGCAGAAGCGAATGCATACGTAGGTCGCACCTGCATATGTAAACGACTTTTAAACCACGCATGAGGTATCGCCGCAAACGTTCGAGCGTGAGCAATAATTCTAGCACAAGACCTCCTCAGTAACTCTAAACTGGTAACCTGTAAAAATGTGTGCGCAATTTTAAAGCGTGACATATTGGGTATCTATTTACTCAGCGTAACATCATCTTTTACATTATACAAAAAAATTGGGGTAATTATTGTGTTTTTTTTTTTTAATTTATAATAGTTCATATTCCCATTGCACACCTTCCTGGGTATAGGCACATCTGTTATGGGTGTTGCAGCGATCACCAGCTGGACACTGGATCTATCACAGATAAACATACATGTTCGCCAGCACACTATGGATCTTGCACAGCAGTCCAAAGAAACCTTTTATTGCAAAGGGATCACGTCACATGAGGATAAGTGCAACGTTTCAGTGTCACGCAGGACCCCTTCGTCAGGCATGTAATGATGCCTGACGAAGGGGTCCTGCGTGAATCCGAAATGTTGCACTTATCCTGATATGATGTGATCCCTTTGCAAAAAAAAAAAAAAAGGTTTCTTTGGATTGCTGTGCCATGTATGTTTATTTGTTTTTTTTTTTTTAATTTATCAAAGTGTTTTTTTTCCCAAAAAGATTACGTTTGAAAAAAATTGCTGCGCAAATACCATGTGACATAAAAAATTGCAATGACCACCATTTTAGGGTCTCCTTTAAAAAAAAATATATAGGATGTTTGGGGGTTCTTATTTCTAGCAAATCTAGGTAATTTTCTAGCAAAAAAAAAAAGATGATTAGGAGAGGAATGCCTGAATTGGCTCGAGCTGGAAGTGGTTAAAAAAAAAATGCACCTGCAAATGCGGTTAAAAAATGCATATGCGTTATTGCTGCATTTTTGCAGTAGATCAGTGTGAAAGTAGCCTTACTGCTATTTAGAAAAACCTTTTATATTGCCGGATGTTGCATTGCCCCATTGGATATGAGCTAGACTGGACACCTTGATGGGCTTCCTTTGCTTATAAAATGGTGTAAATGGCCGCTAATTCCAACATGTATAGATTTTTACTCTTGCTAGCCAATGGAGTTTGACTATTCCTTTGCCCACTTCCTGTTTATGTCTTTGCATTAATGACTTTGTCGCAATATGGGATAGTATTACAGATTTGTGCCCAGTATAAATCCGTTTTCTATAGCACTGCAGGGTCCCCTATGACATACAAAGATAAGTCTGTTTTGTATATTTGGTAGGCTGGAAAGCTTGACTTTGTATTATCAAAGTTTTGAACCCTGCCCATCAAGATTGGGTCTACATATTGTGCTGTGAGACTCCCTCTGCTGAACTACATTATTATATTTCAGTGAAATCTGTTAACATGTTATTTTCTCAATAAACATTAAAGCGGTATTAAACCCAAAACCAAAAATGTAATATATTGCAGCTTATCAATCATTAGATGTGGAGGCTGCATTCATTTTCCTTTTTAGGCTCCCCCCCCCCACCTTTCTCTGTTTTCACCTGGTGATCTGGCCAGTAACACACCACCTTTTATTAGAGGGGGCCCCCACTCTGGATGAAGGAGCACAGGGGGCACCTTTGGACAGTAGCATTGTCAGTCTGGGGGGGGGGGTATAGAAGTGTTAGATATATTAGCAGATTTAGATACACTAACACATTGAAGCCAAACTACAGCTCACACTATAAGCAGTTACAGCAAACACTTTTTTCCCTTTTCGAATAACGGTTTTACATAGATAAAAGCTGATCATTGCAGGCACCAGTGGAGGCCCGTCCATTGGATGCGCAGGGGTGCAGCCCCCCATCCATGCCTCCGGTCCCCTAATATACATGCAGGGCGGGGGATGCATGGATTCCAATAGGAAGCATGTGATTAGAGCCAGAGGCTCTAATTGGCTTCAAAAAAGGGTGGGCTTGGGGCGTAGAGCACTGCCCCCTGAGCCCACCTAGTTGTGTGACAATAGCGAATGAATCACACTGATTTTCCTCCCAGCCAATCAGGAAGCGGGTCCTGAGACCCCTTTCCTGATTGGCTAAAAAAGAGAAGCGATTTTACCTGCCATTGGCCAGGAAGAGGGAGGAGACGTACAGCCGGAGGAGACTCAGCCGCTCGGGCAAGGAGGAGGTAAGGATGCTGGCTGTCTTGCTAGGTAGCCAGCCGTCCATCCCAGGAGGGGGTGGCAGACTAGACTGCTGTCCCGCGAGAGGGGGGGGGGGTTGGTTTTGCCCCCCCCAAATTTTCATTCACCACCTGCCACTGGCAAGCACCCCTGTCATTGGTGAATGGTTTGCATCATACGTGTAACTGATACATCTGTGGGAGAGCGTGTTCTATTGAAAAACAACAGACTTACTGGCTGGATCACCACATAAGAATAAAGGCAAGAAAGCATAAAAAATAAAACAAATGCAGCCATCAAATCTAAGAATTGGTAAGCTGCAATATAATAAATGTTTGCTTTTGGGTTTAATATCGTAAAAATAATATTCACTCTTGTCACGTGATCTCCAAATTGCGGTTTTCCAGATGTCGATGAATGTGACACGCGGAATAACACCTGCACTGCTCAGCAGACGTGCTTCAACATTCCTGGAACCTACAAGTGTTTAGATCCTGTGCGATGTGAGGAGCCGTATATTCAGATCAATGATAAGTGAGTACAGGCAAATATGGAGGACGTTTATAAAACGTTATGACTGTAGAGTAAGATTTCCTTATAATATACATGGTCACCTCCTGTGCACGGAATGTTGCCCCTCTCTGTATACTATAAATCACTTCGTACTCCCCAGCTGACTCTCCAGGTGTTGTAGGACTACAGGTCCCAGCCCCCCCCTAGGATGGGATTTGTAGTCCCCCCGATGGTCGGGGTGCCTTATGGCCACCTTCTTGTGCTCTGAGACAAGAAGCATAGAGAACCAGGCGGGGGGTGCCCTGTGCAGGAAGCCGGGCCCCACATTGGGGGTGTTTTTGTCATTGGGGATTTCCCTGCCTAGGCTGATCCATACGCGCGTTCACGGGAGGCCGTCTGTAGTGCGGAGAGTGGCAGATAAAAGGTGTGAAATGGCCGGGCTGTGTGGAGGGGGGGTGAGGTCATGTTGGGGTCATGCTTGGCAGGCTTGGGGGGTGGTAGGACGGTGCCGCGTGCCCCGGTGGCGAAGCCGGTGTTCTGTCTTTGCTGATCGTCGCATAATGCCTCCAACGATCTGCGCATGTTGAGGTCATGCCAGCTGATCAGTTGGAGTGATGTTACGTACTGCGCATGCGCAGATCGTCAGAGGCATTATCCGACGATTTGCACTATTCGACAGAACACTGGCTTGGGCACCTACACATGGAAGTGGAACTAATGTATTCTTTGTTGGAGTTTTTATTAAATAAAGGGGTTGCACGATGATCACGATGATCTTGTGTTTGGCTTTCTATCTCTGAGTTGGAGAGACATTAAAGGGACCAAAAGGGAGCCAGCCACATCGCTATCCCAGATTGGGAATTAAAACATGCTCTTAGACCCACTAAAAACCTGGGTCTAAGGATTTGATGAATTATAGCCCTAGAGGGGGCTGTGGTGTGGAGATACAGAGGCACACTGGTTCACTAAGCACTTTATACCTGCATGAGGAGTGTGGAGCACGCTTTATAGGATAATCAAACATGCTGATGATTCAATTTTGGACACTAATGGACTTTTATAACCTTGCACTTTAACATGGTGGCACTATAGGGATATTTTTTTCTGTAGTTTATTTTGTTTGATATTGTGTGATATTTGTGTGATGCATAATTAATGACACCTAGCGCTCATCCGTTTTTTGTTTATTTGATCTATCATCTTTCTGTATATTGCACCGGATAGTGGGAAAGCTGCAGGGTGGTGTATGAAAATTTTTTAAAATTGATAATTTTGATCATTTTTACCACTCTATACCAGGCATAATCCATTATTATTATTAGCAGGGTTTGGAGAAGAAGCTATCCCTTAAAGTGGAATAATTTTCTGTTTTTTTTATTTCTTTTTTTTTTGTATTACACCCATTGTTTTATCTTGTTAGTTTTTGCATTTATGGTGCCTTTTTTACAATGCAAACTGAGAAATGGGGAAAAAAATTGGTTAGTTAGAGTAGTCTCCGGGGTCATTTAGGTTAACTTCTTTCACAACAGCTGTAAAAGGCGCCTTCAGAGAATTTTCCCAGAGCTGGCTTCTGCTACCTAGTAAGTGTGAATGCAATTGGTAAGAAAGAAAGATATAAAGTGCAGGCCCTAGGAAATACATTCCCAGTGACCTTGTGAAGAGCTGCAGAGATTACAGAAAACTCAGGTTAACTAAACCGACTTTGGGATTTTAGTACATTTGGCAATAGTTGACTCATGTACTAAACCCCATCCAACCTGCTGCATGTGAATATAACCTCTGACTGATCCTGGACACAGCCAGTGTGCATCCAGGGTCAGGGTTTCTGCAGGTAATTGGATAAATAGCACATAAAGTGTTGCTGCCCCCAGAAGCGGCAATTTGCCATCTCCAAATGCAGCAAAACCTCTGTGGATATTGGGCTGTCTGAATGTAGTCTTAGTAGCTTATTGACTGGTTTCACTTGTTGCCTGGAATAGCTCAAGTACTATAGGGCCACATATGCACTGAACGACTATGCCATCTGCATCA
The DNA here is from genome assembly GCF_965119305.1 of Pelophylax lessonae. Lineage (NCBI taxonomy): Eukaryota > Metazoa > Chordata > Amphibia > Anura > Ranidae > Pelophylax > Pelophylax lessonae. Next base: position 192,468,621 of record NC_138780.1, on the reverse strand, counting down.
CAGCATTCCTTTAACTTGTCTTTCTTGATCCTAGTCGCTGTATGTGTCCTGTAGAGAACCCTACCTGCCGGGACCAGCCATTCACTATTGTCCACAGACACATGGACATCTTCTCCAACAGCCGGGTTCCTTTAGATATCTTCCAGATGCAAGCCACCAGCCGCTACCCTGGAGTCTACTACATCTTTCAGATCAAATCTGGAAATGAGGGGAGAGAATTCTACATGAGGGTAAGAGAAGAGCAGAAGATTACACATGAAAACACCTAAAGTCTCCAAACATATCACATCCTCGACATGACCCACCACTGGATATGGTCATATTACAATTCTATTACACTGTATGCATAGGACACTACACCTTCAACATGACTAACCAATGAACATGATAAAAATACAAATCTATTACATTCTATACATAGAACCATCCACCTCTAACATGACCCACCACTGGACACCATCATAATACAATTCTATTACACTCAGTTTTGTAGCCAAGCAATAAACATCCCAGGCAAGAGGGGAGGGACCTCTGTGTTCTGTGATGTACTCCAAGAAATAAAAGCTTTTCTTTATCGTACATCATGGGACACAGAGCAACCATAATAATTACTATCTGGGATGTCCCAAAGCAATGCACCTGAGGGGGGCGACACTAAATACGAGAAAACCGCCATCAGACCAAAAAGATCTACATAGCTGCCCACAGCACACTGCGGCCAAATGCAGAATCCTCCCATGTCCTAACATCCACCTGATAGATTCTAGTGAACGTATGTACTAAAGACCAGGTAGCGCTCCTGCCCATAACTAGAATCCAATCTTCACCCATCACAGCAGGTTCTGTCACTTGTCGACCTTCAAGGAACGGGTCCCCCTAGTTTTTTGGGCCACTTCCTTGGACCTGTAGGGCACCGTGCCGGAACGCCTTTGTAGTTAGTCTAACCAAGGGTCCGGATCCCAGGGTCCAGCACCCAAGAGGTTGCATTACAGGCAATACCTTGTTTCCCTTTACCAAGTCTCAGGTACCATCCTTTTAGTCTTCCACTTTCGGATGCAGCTGATTGCCAATCCCCTTGGGTCCAGAGATCTTAACAGGGATTGTAGCATAATCTTTTTTTCTTCCTCTTTATAAATATGGAGAGCTTCTCCAACTATGACCATCACCTTTAAAGACACTGGCGAAAAAACTGAGGTACTTCCTGTATGAGAGGGGTTATATAGCGGAGGACTTCCTGTCTTTTTGGGTGCCAGTGTCCATTCACCTATAGGTGGCGTATAACCCAGATAGTAATTATTATGGCTGCTCTGTGTCCCGTGATGTACAATAAAGAAAGTTCAATTTTGGTCTCATCTGAACAGAGCACCTTCTTCCACATGTTTGCTGTATCCCCCACATGGCTTCTCGCAAACTGCAAATGGAACTTCTTATGGCTTTCTTTCAACAATGGCTTTCTTCTTGCCATTCTTTCACGAAGGCCAGATTCGTGGAGCGCACGACTAATAGTTGTCCTGTGGACAGATTCTCCCACCTGAGCTGTGCATCCCTGCAGCTCCTCCAGTTACCATGGGCATCTTGGCTGCTTCTCTCATGAATGCTATCCTTGCCCGGTCTGTCAGTTTAGGTGGACGGCCATGACTTGGTAGGGTTGCAGTTGTGCCATACTTTTTCCATTTTCGGATGATGGATTGAACAGCGCTCCGTGAGATGTTCAAAGCTTGGGATATTTTTTTATAACCTAACCCTGCTTTACACTTCTCCACAACTTTATCCCTGACCTGTCTGGTGTGTTCCTTGGCCTTCATGATGCTGTTCACTAAGGTTCTCTAACAAACCTCTGAGGGCTTCACAGAACAGCTGTATTTATACTGAGATTAAATTACTCACAGGTGGACTCTATTTACTAATTAGGTGACTTTGGAAGGCAATTGGTTCCACTAGATTTTAGTTAGGGGTATCAGAGTAAAAGGGGGCTGAATACTGTACAAATGCAGCCACACTTTTCAAAATTTATTTGTAAAAATTTTAAAACCATTTATCATTTTCCTTCCACTTCACAAATTATGTGCCACTTTGTGTCGGTCGATCACATAAAATCCCAATAAAATACATTTACGTTTTTGGTTGTAACATGACAAAATGTGGAAAATTTCAAGGGGTATGAATACCTTTTCAAGGCACTGTACATAGAATACTATACCCCCAACATGACCGACCACAGGACATGATCATAGTACAATTCTATTACACTCTATATATAGAACACTACACCTCCAACATGACCCACCACTGGACATCATCATAATACAATTCTTTTACACTCTATACATAGAAAAATACACCCCCAACATGACCCACCACCCACAATTGGTATATGACAGAATTACTATTAAAGTGCGTGCTGCCACCTTAAGGTTAAAAACGCCGGTACAGCGGGAGAAAGGCAGAGCGGCTTATGTAAACAAGCCGCCTGTCATTCTCCCCTGTGTAAAAATGAAGATCAGACGGTTCTACTATGTAGAACCGTTGATCTTTGTTTTTACACCAATAGCATTGTCCCACTACAGTTAGAAACACGCCCCTAGGACACACTTAACCCCTCCCTGTCCAATACAGTTAACCCCTTCCCTGCCAGTGTCATTTTTGCAGTAACAGTGCATATATATAGCACTGATTACTGCAGTAATGTCACTGGTACCCCCAAAAGTGTCAAAAATGTCAGTCAAGGGTCCGATCTGTCCGCCGCAATGTCGCAGTCCCGCAAAAAAAATCGCAGATCGCCGCCATTACTCGTTAAAAAAAAAAAAACACCAAAAATGACAAAAATCTTTCCCTTTGTTAGTAAACGCGATAACATTTGCGCAAACCAATCAAAATACGCTTTTTGCGATTTTTTTACCAAACATATGTAGCATAAAACAATTTGGCCGAAAATGTTGAAAAATTTTGATTTTTACATTTTTTTTGGTGGGGATTTCATATAAAAAAAAGTGAAAAATATTGTTATTTTTGCAAAAATTACGCTCTTTTTTTGTTTATAGCGCATGATCAAAAAATCGCACAAGTGATCAAATACCACCAAAAGAAAGCTCTGTTTGTGGGAAAAAAAGGATGTGAAATTCGTTTAGGTACAGCGTCGCACGACCGCGCAATTGTCCGTTAAAGTCACGCAGTAAAAAATCGCAAAAAAAACCCTGGTCAGGAAGGGGGTAAAATCTTCCGGGGCTTAAGTGGTTAAGAGACCCTTAGCCTCTATTCCTCTACTCCCAGTCACCTAAAAGAACGCAGGGTGGGTTCCCATTGAGTACTATGTCATAAAATGCCAGATTTATTAAAATAATTGCACTTACATTTAGTCAAAGTAAATGTGCCTTTAAAACTTAATGTACAGCCGTGATCCAACACTCGGCAGCTTAAGGGTCACCCGGTTCCTCCCACACGTTACGTCACTATCCCTGTGACTTTTGATGTGAATACTTCACTTTGGGACTAGATTTCAATAAGATTGTCGTTTATAGTCTTTATGGACTTATTTCACATTATGGAAGATTTGGTTATTTAAATGAGGATGCGGATTGCCAATTTATATTAATGTTCACTTTATATTTGATGTGAAGTTTGTACAGTTGTGTTCAAAATTATTCAACCCCCCAATGCTGTAAAGGGTTTTAGGGAATTTAGTGTACATTTGTAATTGTATTCAGAATGAAATCCTACAAGGACTTCTTAAAGAACCATATGCAACTAAAATGACATCAGTTGGTTTTGTAATACAGTAGTAAATGTTTATTTTGTGAATTCTTCATTGACACAATTATTCAACCCCTTAAAGACTACCACTCTGAAGAACAGAGGTTCATTGAAGTGTTTTCAATCAGGTATTGAAAACACCTGTGGATGTCAGGGAGCAGCAATAAAGCCTAATAAGCACCAATTAGGCAGCTTTAAAATGACTGTGATACTCAGCTCCTTCTAGACATTTACTGGTGTGGTTACAAACATGGTGAAGTCAAGAGAATGGTCCAGGAAGACAAGAGAAGAGGTGATTACTCTTCACAGGAAGGGCAATGGCTATAAGAAGATTGCAAAGATGTTAAACATACCAAGAGACACCATAGGAAGCATCATTCGCAAATTCAAGGCAAAGGGCACTGTTGAAACGCTACCTGGTCGTGGCAGAAAGAAGATGCTGACTTCGACTGCTGTGCGCTACCTGAAGCGTAGAGTGGAGAAAAGTCCCTGTGTGACTGCTGAGGAACTGAGAAAAGATTTGTCAGATGTGGGTACTGAAGTTTCTGCTCAGACAATACGGCGCACACTGCGTAATGAAGGCCTCCATGCCAGAACTCCCAGGCGCACCCCCTTGCTGTCTCCAAAGAATAAGAAGAGTCGACTGCAGTATGCCAAAAGTCATGTGGACAAACCACAGAAGTTTTGGGATAGTGTTCTGTGGACTGATGAAACAAAATTAGAACTGTTTGGGCCCATGGATCAACGCTATGTTTGGAGGAGGCCTATTAAGAAAAGAACACCTTGCCTACTGTGAAGCATGGCGGGGGGTCAATCATGCTTTGGGGCTGTTTTGCTTCTGCAGGTACAGGGAAGCTTCAGCGTGTGCAAGGTACCATGAATTCTCTTCAGTACCAGGAGATATTGGATGACAATGTGATGCAGTCCGTCACAAACCTGAGGCTTGGGAGACATTGGACCTTTCAACAGGACAATGATCCCAAGCATACCTCCAAGTCCACTAGAGCATGGTTGCAGATTAAAGGCTGGAACATTTTGGAGTGGCCATCACAGTCACCAGACTTAAATCCGATTGAGAACCTCTGGTGGGACTTAAAGAATGCAGTTGCAGTGCACAAGCCTAAGAATGTGACTGAACTGGAGGCTTTTGCCCATGACGAATGGGCGAAGATACCCGTAGATCGCTGCAAGACACTTGTGTCATGCTATACTTCACGTTTAAAAGCTGTTATAACTGTAAAAGGATGTTGTACTAAGTACTAAGATTGAATGTCACTTGGGGGTTGAATAAAACTGATAATGATGTGAGCACAGAAAAGACATTTGTGGTTATTTCATTATAAATGTTATGTTATATTTGTCTGACCTACACGTGCCTCTTTGATTTAATTGTAAGCAGGATGACTGAATGATCAAAATCAATGTCAAACTGGCCAAAACAATCAATTTCAGTGGGGGTTGAATAATTTTGAACACAACTGTATATGTGTTTATTCAACACACAGGGTATTTCACACTAATAGTATCTGATCACATAGTATTTTTGTGTAGCTGTACCAACAAGCATCTCATTTAGAATTTTACATCGTTATGCTATAAAAATGAGAGTCAGATGATTTGAGAGAAACCAGCCCTATATATTATTTTGTGCACGAAGGAGGGGATTTAACCCCGTAGAGAAAGGATGGACTTTTAATTGGTGACGCCTAAAGGGTATGCATTTGCAACCCAAACCTCCTATTAAAATGTACAAAAATATATTTATTAAACATCCAATATCACAAACACAGCTACATTACATCAAGAGTCACATAGAGCCCCCAAGACTTTGCAAATAAAAAAATACATCAATAGGGTATAACGCATATCAGTACAAAATGTGCCAACGTGTTTCGCGGTGTAAATATTCTGCTTCTTCAGGGCTTTTGTTGTCCGCATATACAGATGTCTAGTGTGTGTGTGTGTGTGTGTGTGTGTGTGTGTGTGTGTGTGTGTGTGTGCGTGTGGGGGGGGGTTGGTATTAAATGCCTCCCAAAAAAGACCTCCAAATGTCGGATATGTTTTTGATGCACAAATTTCTTGGTCTCCCTCCTAACTGGAACATATCCAACATTTGGAGGTCTTTTTTGTAGTTTTTTGTCCCCCATATGTATTGGACTTGTAATAGATAAGCACGTTCATTTTAGATTTCTTTATACATATGTCTATTTTCCCTCTTTGTTTTATCTATCTATCTATCTATCTATCTATCTATCTATCTATCTATCTATCTATCTATCTATCTGTCTATCTGTCTATCTGTCTATCTGTCTGTCTATCTGTCTATCTGTCTATCTGTCTATCTATCTATCTATCTATCTATCTATCTATCTATCTATCTATCTATCTATCTATCTATCTATCTATCTATCTATCTATCTATCTATCTATCTATCTACACACACTAAACATCTATGAAGTATATGCGGACAACAAAAGCTCTGAAGAAGCGGAATATTTACACCGTGAAACATGTTGGCACATTTTTTACAGATATCCATTGTACCCTATTGTCTTTTTTTTTTTTTTTTTATTTGCAACTTCTTAGGGGCTCTATGTGGCCCTTGATGTAATGTGGCTGTGTGTGTGATATTGAATGTTGAATAAATATATTTTTGTACATTTTAAAAAGACTTTTATGTTGCAATTGAATACCCTTTGGGAGTTACCAATTAAAAGCCCATTCTTTCTCTATGGGGTTAAATCCCCTCCTCTTTCTTGCATAAGCATCTCATTTACCTGCGGGAAGGCAAATGTATGTGAGCAGCACCCTCTCTCTCTCTCTCTCTCTCTCTCTCTCTCTCTCTCTCTCTCTCTATATATATATATATATCTATATATATATATATATATATATATATATATATATATATATATATATATATATATATATATATATATATATAGGGATTTCACAAGGTTTAAGGGTATTGCAGAAGTTTTCATGATTATTACATTATGTGAACAAATGCAAACATTTTTTTATTTATGTAAATTAAATTGCGTACAAATCATTCATTTTAAATGGGCTGCCTAGTGCTGTGCGCCTCAATACATGAAAATGCGTTCGCTGCTGCTCATTATATTGTGGTACAAATGGCGCCCTGAATATACATTTCCCAAACTGGTTAAAGGAGAACATCTACCACGACCTCCTTTATTATCAGCATTCTTTCCTGTAAACTGTCCTTATAAGTAATGGATTTTCCATACACTGAGAGTTTACTATATTAGTGTGAGCACACAGTGCGTGACGGGCAGAGATCGCTTTTATAGATCAGTAAATAAATGCTGTTTGGACGGCAACAGTTCACAGCGTGATAGCCGCAGCGTGTGGGCGATAAACCTCCTTGACATCCTGTACTGTGTGTATATATAGCGACTTTTGTGTATACACAGTATGATATATTGAGTTGTGTACAAGAGTATGGAGGCCTTGGGCAAACTTTGTGTTTTGTTAATTTTCTTAGTTAAAAAAAAAAAAAAAATTAACACTAATCCATAAACTTCAACATGTCATAATTTTACTATAGCAATGTGCAGTTGCTGTTCTTTTTTTTTTTTTTTCTTCTGAATTTAAAGCGGAACTCCAAGCAGCTAAACACATACACCCATCACCCATAACATTATGACCTCCCACCTAATATTGAGTATGGCCCCCTTTTGCTAGCCCTGACTCATTGAGGCATGGACACCAAAGTAGCAATCACATGATTGGCAGGACCCATGGCCGGACAAGGGGGTGGGCAGGAGGGACGGAATGGTTTATTGCAGAGATTTGGGCGCCTTGACCCTAACTATAAGGGAAGGAGGAGGCGCAGTTCAGCATCTTTGCCCTGGGTGCTGGATAGCCTTGTCCCGGCACTGGCAGGACCCAAGGTTTCCCAGCAGAACATTGCCCAAAGCATCACACTGTGTCTGCCGGCTTGCCTTCTTATACCGCATTCTGGTGCCATCTCAGGTAAGTGACGCACCTAGCCATCCACATCAGACCAGGCCACCTTCTTCCATTGCTCTGTAGTACAGTTCTGATGTTCATGTGACCATTGTAGAAGCAACTTCATGTTCACTTGCTGCCGAATTTATCCTGCCAATTTTCAGATGCCATTGTAACGAGATATTCCCGCTAGTTGTCAGTGGTCATAATGTTATGGCTAATAGGTGTAAATGTGAAGGTTTTTATCTGCCAGGGTATTTTTAATTCTTTCCAGCCAGGTTTCTGATTCATACACCTCTGTCAGATATACAGTAATACAGTATACACCCATCAGCCATAACATTATGACCACCGACACTTAAAGCGGAGTTCCACCCAAAAGTGGAACTTCCGCTTTAGGTGGTCCTACCCCCCTGACATGCCACATTTGGCATGTCATTTTTTTGGGGGCGGAGCGGGTACCTAGTTTTGACAGGTACCCGCTCCCACTTCCGCTCGGAGCGCCGCGGCGCCCTGAGCGGAAGTTCTCCTCTCCCCCTCCCTCCCTGCAATCTTCTGGGACATGTCAGAGGTCCCAGAAGATTGGCGGCCAATCACGGCACGCAGCGCGGCTCGCGCATGCGCAGTGGGTACCCGGCTGTGAAGCCGCAAACTGTCACAGCCGGGTGCCCACAGCAGTGATGCCGGCACCGAGGGAGAGGATCGAGGCTTCGGGCGGCCGCATCGCTGGACCGTTGGACAGGTGAGTCAAATGGCTGGAACTCCGCTTTAAAGTGAATAACATTATCTCGTTACAAAAGTGGGTGGGATATATTAGGCAGCAAGTGAACATATCTTGTCTCTGAAGTTGATGTGTTGAAAGCAGAAAACAAAAATGGGCAAGTGTAAGGATTGGAGGGACTCTGACGAGGACCAAATTGATCAGAGCAACTCCAAAACTGCCATTCTTGTGAGATGTTCCTGGTCTGCAGTGGTCAGGACCGACCAAACATGGTCCAAGGAAAATTTATGAAAAAAAGTTAATGCTTGTTCTGATAGAAAGGTGTCAGAACACACAGAGCATCGCAGTTTGATGTGTATGGGGCAGCGTAGCCATAGACCGGTCAGGGTACCATGCTATCCCGTGTCCACAGCCAAAAGTACCTTCAATGGGCGCTTGAGCATCAGAACTGGAGCACGGAGCAATGGAAGGTGGTGTCCTGGTCTGATGTATTCAAGAATGGTTCGAGGAGTGCAATACGTTTGAGGTGTGACTGGGCGCCAGATCCCAATTCAAATAAGCATCTGTGGGATATGCTGGAAAAATAAGTCCTGGGGGCTCATCTGGTAACTTAGAAGGCTTAAAGAATCTTCTACTTGACAGCTTGGTGCCAGATACCACAGCATACCTTCAGAGGTCTAGTTGCGTCCATGCCCATGGCAGCTGTTAGAAATCAAGGGGCCCCGTACAGCCTACCTGACGCCCCCCCCCCCCCATGCGAAAATGTCAAAACAATATTTTCACAAAAAAAATAAATGAAAATCATTATTAGTGGACACAAACATTACATCATAGATAAAACAAGCATAAATTCCATCTTCAAGCCAAAATTCTCCCCAAACAATAATACACATATTCCACCAATTCCCTGTTCCAATCTCCCCTCCCAGCAAAAATCTTTGTTCCCCACCCCCAGCTCAAATACAAACTTAACCACTTTAAGTGTCGGTTCACATTTGTGCGATCACAGAGATCGCATGTAATTTGGAGCGCACTGCTCCTAAAATCACATGCGATCTCCTGTGTGGTGCAAATTCAGCCATACAGTTTGTATGGCTGAATTCGCACTTAACTCACACAGGACCCTTTTTTTGGTCCGCAGCAGAATCGGATCGCATGGTGGTTCACACTATTCCGATTCTGTGCAAACTTTCAGATCGCACTGCGATATGCGATCTGATCTGGGGGTGTCGTTAACTTTTAATTGACACCCCCAGCGTATCGCATATGGCAGTGTGAACTGCCAGGGGTGCGGATGCGATGCGGGAACACGCTGTATATTTGCAGCGTTCCCGAATCGCACAAATGTGAACCGGGACTAAGACCAGGCCTATTTTTGACACTTGGTGTTTACAAGCTAAAATCATTTATTTTTGCTAGAAAACTACTTGGAACCCCAAACATTACATATTTTTTTATTTAAATTATATATTTATTATTTATATTTTTCAGCTTCAAGACTCCTCCTGTATGTAGAAACTACTTTACTTGCATGCGTTGCTCAGGTGTGATTTTGGCCCATTTTTCCACACAGTCTTCAAATCTTGAAGGTTTCCCGTGGGCCTCTTCTATGAACTCTGATCTTTATTAATTTCCATAGATTTTCCATTGGATTCAAGTCCGAAGATTGGCTGGGCCATTCTAGCAGCTTAATTTTCTTTCTTAGAAAGTCAAGAGACTCCCAATTGTTTTCAGTTTGGAATCATTGTCTTGCTGAAATGTCCACCATCGTTTCATTTTCCTCATCCTGGTAGAAACATAATGAGCATACTAGCTCATTATGAAATACTTACCTTAAAATGAAGCCCCGACACGGTTGCCTGGACAGCGCTTAGGGTGCCGTCATGTTGCCTCGGCGTCTCTTCCTGGTTCTTCGGCTCTGGCGCCGTGAGTGGCTGGACCCGCGATTACGTCACTCCGCATGCGCGCAGGAGTTTCACTTTCAGGCAAGGTCCGGCGAGGAGCTCTGAAGGTCCGCCGGACCTTCAGAGCGCATGCGCCGCTGCCATCAGCGGCTGCATGCAGGGCGAATATCTCCTAAACCGTGCAGGTTTAGGAGATATTAATTGTACCTACAGGTAAGACTTATTATAGGTCTTATTATAGGCTTACCTGTAGGTAAATAGCGGACTTTACTACTGCTTTAAGGACCGCCCACTGTACATATACTGCTGCAGGGTGGCCCTTAAGCGCAAAATCACTTATATGTACGTGATTTTGCTTTAAGGCTCTAGGGGGCACGCAAGCCAGTACCCGGGACCGGCGGCCGCAATCGTCGCCAGCAGTGATCGCCGCTGGCCTCCGGTGATTGTCAAGGAGACTGACAGAACAACCATCTGCCTATGTAAACAAGGCAGACGGCTGTTCCGTCAGTCAGGAACACCGATCTCTCTCTTACTGCAGTCAGTCCACTCCCCCCACAGTTAGAAAACACTCCCTAGGAGCACACTTAACCCATTGATCGCCCCCTGATGTTAACTTCTTCCCTGCCATTGTCATTTACAAGGTAAGTGTGCATATTATTTAGCACTGATCACTGTATTGGTGTCACTGGTCCCCAAAAACTCTCACTTAGTGTCAGATTTGTCTGCCGCAATGTTGCAGTCCCGCTACAAATCGCTGATCGCCGCCATTACTAATAAAAACAATAATAATAATAAAAAAAGTCCATAAAGCTATCCCATAGTTTGAAAACGTTATAACTTTTGCGCAAACCAATTAATATACGCTTTTTGGGATTTTTTTTTTTTACCAAAATTATGTAGCAGAGTAAAAATTGGCCTAAACTGATAAAGAAATTAGATTTTTTAAATTTTTTTTAATTGAGAATGTTTTATAGCAGAATGTAAAAAATATTGTTTTTTTTCCAAATTGTTTTGTTTATAGCTCAAAAAAAAAAAAAGAAAAAGAAAAAAAAAAAACGGCAGAGGTGATCAAATACCATCAAAAGAAATCTCTATTTGTGGGAAAAAAAATGACAATTTTTTTTGGGTACAGCGTCACATGACCGTGCAATTGTCAGTTAAAACAACACAGTGCCGAATTGGAAAAAATTGGCCTGGTCATGAAGGGGGTATAACCTTCCAGGGCTGAAGTGATTAAGGGGGCTATTTGTGTACCCCTTTCGTAAGTTTTAAGTAACATTTAGACAATTGTGAGAGGTGTAGAAGTTTGGAGTTTGTTTGAGGGATTTAGCCTTCAACAAGATACTTTGGCTCTGTCTGGGGGATTCCAGGTATCTGTAATCTTGATTTTGGACTGTTATCCTGATTGGTATCATATAAACTGACGAAATAGCAAAGTATATATAAATATTTTAATTTTTGTTTATTATTTTTTTTTACAGCAAACAGGCCCCATCAGTGCCACTCTGGTGTTGACGCGACCAATCAAAGGGCCACGTGATCTGGTGTTGGACCTGGAGATGGTCTCTGTGAACACCGTGGTCAACTTCCGAGGCAGCTCCATTATCCGCTTGAGGATATTTGTGTCTCCGCAACCGTTCTGAGCCAGGTCTTTTCAATGTGATGACCCCTTTCCTGGTGCTCAGTCTTGAGGAGTTACATACGGTACCTAGAGGACACCACAGGATAAAAAAAAAAAATCCAAGCTCCCTCATGTGACCTAAAGCCTAGGCAGCCCAAATCACATGGTCTCTGACTACCACGAGCACTGTGTTTCACAGCATTAGAGACCTAAAAATGTCTATGGATTTCAATCAGATTTGGTCTGGGAGGTTTGCAAGGAGAAACTAGGCTTTTCAAAATACAGAATTTTAATAAAGTACTTTCAATGCTTTTTTTATTGGTATAGCCCCAGATTAAAAAAAAAAAAACCCTGCCACCAGTTTCGAGTAGCTTTACCGGCAAATGAGTCAGATTCCAATAGCGCAATTCCAATTGTGTCGCTCCTATTAGAACGGGTCCTGTGCTAATCTATGGCAGGCGACTTGTCATGCGACCTAGTGTGAACGGGGTCTGACATGAGGTCCACTACTTGTGGTTGACAGTAGGCAGATCCTAAAGCCAATAGCAAATAGCAGGCCGTCTATGGGGTATGGATCTGCCTGCTGTCAATCAATGGGGGGGAGGCAGGTCTGATGAGAAAATAGTATCTCTGAATCCTTCAGGCTCTTCCTACTCAGCCATAAAACTGCAAACAAAAAACAAACACAAGGGCGCATCGGCCTATCGCATTATCCTCCATAAATGCCTTTATTAAATGAAATGATAAAATACTCACAAACGAGTTCTTGGTAAAAGCATATCTCAATGATAAGTTGCCGCCAGCGTCCGAAACGGAATTTGAAACGCCTTTGATGGCTGGAAATGGCTTACGCGTTTCTAGGCTAAGCCTCTTCCTCAGGCTCTGAGCCCTTCCGTTTCTGACGCTGATGGCAACTTATCATTGAGATATGCTTTTACCAAGTACTCGTTTGTAAGTATTTTATCATTTCATTTAATAAAGCCTTTTTTTTTGGAGGATAATGCGCTAGGCCGGTGCCCCCTTGTGTTTGTTTTTTGTTTGCAGTGGTTCCAGACTAACCTGGTCTTGAAGGGGCTGCAAGGCTGGAGCATCCAGGAGAAGCCAATTGTAAAGTCTCTGGTAGCCGCATGTGTGTGGCCTAGGCTGGGCAGAAGGTCTTTTCACAGAGCGCAGGAGATAGGTACATAGTAGGGATCGGCCGATTATCGGCAAAGCCGATATATATTGGGGGCCGATATGCACTTTCCCCGATATATCAGAATCTGCCCTGGATGTTACCGATATTGCGGTAAGAAGTGGAAAAGCACCTCAAGAGCAGCGGTTCTCTTCTCTCTCTCTCTCCTCACAGGATAGGGAGGCAGCTGTCAAAGCCATCAATCACAGCCAATGAGTAGAGAGCAGGGCGAAGCCGTGCTGTGTTTGTCAATGGAAACCTCAAAATTGAGCCCCCACGAGTGCAGGTATTGCAAGCGCCTTGCTATGGGGACACGCCCCATGGGGGGGGGGGGAGCCAGGAGCGCAGATGGGGGACCCAAGAAGAGAGAATCATGGCTTCTCTTTGCAAAACCATTGCATAGAGCAAGTAAATAGTTTTTAACATGTTTGTTATTTAAAAAAAAATTAGGCTAACAATCACTTTATCCCAATTTTAAAAATTTTGATGTGGCGCTTGGCTTAAAAGGGTTTTAAGTGCCACATCAAATTTGTTAAAATTTCATATATGTATGTGGGACCACATTGTAAGCCTTGAGCAGCTGCTTTTAATCATTATCCTTTGACCGTTTAACTTTTTTTGGTAAAAGTGGTAGCACATAGGATTTCGTATTAACAATCACTTTAACCTCTTTAGTACCGTGCCATAGCTAAAAGATGGCTGAAGTGCATTACTATAGTTCTGGGAGGGCCTCCATAGACAAACCACCAAAAAAAAAGCTTGATCTGTCCCAAAAAAGCGATAAAAATTCCATATGGGTACAGCGTTGCATGACCGCGCAATTATCATTCAAAGTGTGACAGCGCTGAAAATTGGCCTGGGCAGGAAGGGGGTGAAAGTGCCCGGTATTGAAGTGGTTAAAGAGTGATGAACCTAAATACATTTTTTTTATTTTTTTAAAAAGGACTTTAAATAACTAGAACCTGTATCTAACCTGCTAAATAAATTCCACCTTTAAAAATAAAAAAATAAAAAACACTGATTATTAGAACCAACCTATATTGGTGCAGTGTTGTCATTTTCCAATTCCAAGATTTCAGAATGTCTTTACTTACCTGATCCATACTGTGAGTTGTATAATATATACCAAAAAATATATATATATATAGATCATTGCCTCTCCAGTCCCTGTGAATTCTTTTGCACCAGGAAAGGGGTCTTATTTAAGCAATATACTTTTTTGAATGTTTTTGTTTTTCCTTTCAAAATTGAAATTTAAAAGTTTAAAGATTGCTTTTTTTTTGGTGAAAACTTTCGGAAAATAAAATGTTTTGGAAATACGTTTGTGTTACAGTAGTCCATTTTTCTAGCTTAACAGGTCAAAAGTAAAAAAAAAAAAATTACATGTTTAGGACCCATCACTTCCTGTCAAAGAGACATAGCAGGAAAAAAGGAAATCTCTCCAACATGAGAGGTTATCCCCTCTTAAAGTGGTAGTATACTCCGCTATTTGACTTTTACCTACAGGCAGTGGTGGGATTCAAAAATCTTAGTAACCAGTTCCGACTTTCCCAGCAGAATGACCAGCGTTCCCCCTTTTAATGCAGAGAGACCAGCGTGCCCCCTTTTAATGCAGAGAGACCAGCGTGCCCCCTTTTAATGCAGAGAGACCAGCGTTCCCCCTTTCAACGCAGAGAGACCAGCGTGCCTCCTTTCAATGCAGAGAGACCAGCGTGCCCCCTTTCAATGCACAGTGACCAGCGCTGCGTGCCCCCCTTTCAATGCACAGTGACCAGCGCAGCGTGCCCCCCTTTCAATGCAGAGAGACCAGCGTGCCCCCCTTTCAATGCACAGTGGCCACAGCATTGCCCCCAATCATTGCAGAGTGCCCACAGCATTGCCCCCAATCATTGCAGAGTGCCCACAGCATTGCCCCCAATCATTGCAGAGTGCCACAGTATTGCCCGCAATCATTGCAGAGTGCCCACAGTATTGCCCGCAATCATTGCAGAGTGCCCACAGTATTGCCCCCAATCATTACAGAGTGCCCACAGCATTGCCCCCAATCATTGCAGAGTGCCCACAGCATTGCCCCCAATCATTGCAGAGTGCCCACAGCATTGCCCCCAATCATTGCAGAGTGCCCACAGCATTGCCCCCAACCATTTCAGAGTGCCCACAGCATTGCCCCCAATCATTGCAGAGTGCCCACAGCATTGCCCCCAATCATTGCAGAGTGCCACAGTATTGCCCGCAATCATTGCAGAGTGCCCACAGCATTGCCCCCAATCATTGCAGAGTGCCCACAGCATTGCCCCCAGCCATTGCAGAGTGCCACAGTTGTGCCCGCAATCAGTGCAGAGTGCCCACAGCATTTCCCCCAATCATTGCAGAGTGCCCACAGCATTTCCCCCAATCATTGTAGAGTGCCCACAGCATTGCCCCCAATCATTGCAGAGTGCCCACAGCATTGCCCCCAATCATTGCAGAGTGCCCACAGCATTGCCCCCAACCATTGCAGAGTGCCACAGCATTGCCCCCAATCATTGCAGAGTGCACACAGCATTGCCCCCAATAATTGCAGAGTGCCCACAGCATTGCCCCCAACCATTGCAGAGCGCCACAGCATTGCCCCCAATGATCATTGCAGAGTGCCACAGCATTGCCTGCAATCATTGCAGAGTGCCAGCGTTTCCCCCGCGAGACCCCTTTACTTTCCTCACGGACGGTCATCACAGCAGCTTCTCTTCGGTCGCCGACTCCCCGCGTTTCCTCAGTCCTCCCGCCTCCTCGGCCAATGGCACAGCGTTTGCCTTTCGGCCAATCAGGAAGCAGGAGGACCCGCTCCCTGATTGGCCAGGAGGAGGATCCATGTGACAATAGCGAATTTTCATTCGCTATTGTCACAGAATGGGCGGGCTTGGCCTCGGGGCGCACTGCTCTGCTGCTCCCTGGCCGCCAGCTTAGAGGGATTCAGCTGGTTCTGCAAACTTGCAGAATGTTTGCAACCGGTTCCATAGAACCGGTGTGAACCGGCTGAATCCCACCACTGCCTACAGGTAAGCCTAAAATAAGGCCTATAATAAGGCGGACCTTCAGAGCTCCTTGCCGGAAAGTGAAACTCCAGAAAGAGACGCGGAGGAAAATGACAGCGCCCTCAGCGTTGTCCAGACGACCGTGTTGGGGCTTCGTTCTAAGGTAAGTATTTCATAATGAGCTAGTATGCGATGCATACTAGCTCATTATGCCTTTGTCCTGCAGGGTTTGTTTTTTTTTTGTTTTTTTCATGAGGATACAACCGCTTTAAGATGGCTACACATTTGTACAGGGATTGCCAACTTATTGGGGGCCTTAAATGGGGCCACTGACATCACCAAGGGGCCACACACAGGAGTGGATTTACTGCAGACATCTAGACTGTGCACTCTGCAAATGTAATTGCTCCAGGGCCAGATTTTCCACTAGGTACATTAGGCACGTGCCTACAGAAACCCTTCCTAGAGGGTCACTCGTCTTTTTTAACCCTAAGGCCCCTTTCACACTATCCGTCCGTCGGACAGATTCCGTTTTTCTCAGCGGGGGATCGAGCCGCCGATCCCCCGCTGAGCAGCAGGATGACAGCTGTGTCTCCGCGCTGTGTGCGGAGACACAGCTGTCAGTTCCCCATGCATCTCTATGGGGTAAATCAGATGGGAACGGACCATTGGTGGACGGATGGAAAATAGGGTTTCCATCCATCCAGATTTGATGGATCGGATCGGGTGTCAGAGGACATGTCTCCGCTGACATCCGATCCCCCATAGAGATGCATGGGGGGACCGTTCAGATCCGCCAAAAAACGGACAGGCGGATCTGAACGGTCCGCCTGTGTGAAAGGGGCCTAACCCTTTCGCTGCCAGGTTCATACTACATACGGACCTGACAGCAGGGGTTTCACACACAATCCAGTGGCTGCAGCCACAGGGATTGTGTGTAAAACTGACAGGCAGACTCCAATTTCTGCCCTACTGATTCCACACGCCCCTGCTTGGGTGCCCCCACCATGTGGGTTCCCTCATGAGCTTAGAAAACTGTACCTTGATTATTGTATGGTGATTTTTCATTGTTCTTAATCAATTGTTATCTGTGATCTTTATCACTGCTCAAAAAAATGAAAGGAACACTTTGAAAACACATCAAATCTCAATGGGGAAAATTTTATTCTGGAATTTTATTATGGATCTATACTGGTATGGACTGGGTAATGTGTTAGGATCTATACTGGTATGGACTGGGTAATGTGTTAGGATCTTTACTGGTATGGACTGGGTAATGTGTTAGGATCTATACTGGTATGGACTGGGTAATGTGTTAGGATCTCTACTGGTATGGACTGGGTAATGTGTTAGGATCTATACTGGTATGGACTGGGTAATGTGTAAGGATCTATACTGGTATGGACTGGGTAATGTGTTAGGATCTATACTGGTATGGACTGGGTAATGTGTTAGGATCAATACTGGTATGGACTGGGTAATGTGTTAGGAAGGAAAGGATGCCACATCGTTTGATGGAAATGAAAATTATCACCCTACAGAGGGCTGAACTTAAAGACACCCTGAAATCAAAGTGAAAAAATTAATCAGCTTGTATGGCTGAATTTGCATCGCATTCTGACCAAAGTCGTGTAGGACCCTTTTTTTGATCCGCACCACAATCGGATCGCATTGGTGTTCACACCCATTCGATCAGATTCCTGTCCAAATTGACAGTTTGCACTGCGATATGCGAACTAATCTGGGGGTGTGATTAACTTTGTATTGACACTCCCAGCAGTTCGCATATGGCAGTGTGAACTGCCTGCGAGTTGGGTGCGATGCGGGAACCCGCAGTGGATTCGTAGGGTTCCTGCATCGCACCAATGTGAACCGAGCCTAAAAGTTCCCAGCTCCCCTTTTAGTATGTTGTCCTGGAGTTCTTACATAAGACATTGATGGGAAGAAGACAGTAGAAGAAATCTTTGCTTTGTTAGGTATTCTTCTATCTCTAGGTCTTTTCAGAGCAGAAACAAATATTATACAGAGTAAAAAAAAAAGTGATTGTAAAAGGATTGCCTGTCTTCAGTGCAAATAATCAAAACTTTAATTTAAAAAGCAAAGGGATTGAGCTGTGGGGGGTTCCAGAGATGGCCGGATGTGTACTGAGCAGCCATGGAGAAAAGTGTCACCAACAGCCCCTTCCATACATTCCTGGCTGGAGGTATCTGGGAGCGGCCGCTGGTTACTATATATCAGAGTGCAGGAATGATGGAAGTAACAGAGGGGAGGCACAGGAACAATGGGACAAGATGTGACCAGATTAAAACAAGACTGTTACCGGCTTTATCTTGTCTTTATTTAGTGGGTGATGTGACAAAAGCTTCAAGATCCTCAAATGAACAAATAATCTATTCGGACAGACATGGGACCGTCTCCCCGCAGCTCGACAAAAAAAAAGATATCAACCAGAAAGAGATGGAAAGGCTTAATTACAATAAAAGTAAAAAAAAAAAAAAAAAGGCCTTGATTAATTTGGGAGAAAAACAACTTGGAGATGATCATATCTAATTTATTTGTCCTGATCTTTTGTATTTCAGCCTTTCTAAAGCTGGATACACACTAGTGATAGACCGATATCGTTTTTTCATTGCCGATACCGATATTTTGGTCGGCCGATATTTTCGTACATTTAAAAAAGTTTTTTTTTTTTTTTTACTTGACAGGTACTCTTGTGGAGGGATCTGGGGGACCCCAAACCCCTCCTCTGCACTTAAAAGCATTCAAGTTTGGCTGTTTTGAATGCTTTCATTTTTTTTAATCTGGCGCTGAGTACCCGGAAGTGATGTCATGACATCACTTCCGGGTTTTTACATGGAGACCCGATCAGAGCCCAATGCGGCTTTGATCGGGTCTTCGGCGGCCGTGCAGGCTGGTTGCCCGGGTCTCCCGGTGGGACGAGAGACCCAGGCGAGCTGCTGGAGGCGGGGGGGTCATCCCCTCCCGCTCCTTGAAATGACAGCCGAGCGGCTTCTCAGCCGCATCGGTTGTCATTACAAGACAGCCGACCGTCGGCTATGGACGCTGGTACCAGGGTGATGCCTCTAGCTGCAGGCATCACTCTGGTACAGCACTTTCCGAAATATCAGCAATATCGGTAACCTCCGGGGCCGATTCCGATATATCGGGGAAAGTGCATATCGGCCCTCGATATATCGGCTTTGCCGATAATCGGTCGATCCCTAATACACACTATACAACTTTTGTTGTTAGATATACTTTAGATTTACCTTCAACTATGTAGTGCATGGGTCTGCCTGATTGCATACAAATTTAAAGTGTTTAGGTTTGACCTTATATTATATAGTTTTGGTAAATCTAAAGGAAAAAATCAAAAGAATATTGTCTAGTGTGTATCCAGCTTAAGTCTATGGACTGTCCAAAATCAGGGGACACTAGGTAAAGGAAAGATGACTTTGTCATTGTAATAGTTGACAATACAGTGGGGAAAATTATTATCGATTCCCCCCCCCCCCCCACAGATTTTGCAAGTTTGCCCACTTACTGCATTTAAATAGATGAAACAGTTAAGTTAGCCCAATTTTTTTTGTATATTGTGAAAGGTGATGTCACAGCAAGTAAATGGATACCTAAAATTTTACTGTTTAAAATTGTGCACACTCATGGAATGGCGACAAAATATGGTACTTAAAAATCTCCATAGGCGAGGCTTTAAAAAATTTTAACAGTTACCAGTTTAGAGTTACAGCGTAGGACATTTTTTTAGAATTATCTCGCTCTGGTGATCGCAGCGATACCTCCTCACATGTGTGGTTTCAACACAGTTTACATTTGCAGGCGCAACTTACATATTTGTTTTATTTTGTGTGCGAGCTCACGACAAAGGGGGCGATTTAAATTTTTTTTTTTCCTATTTTATTTAATTTTTTATTTTAAGGACTGCTTAAAAAAAAAAAAAAAAAAAATCTGATCATTTTTATTGCTGTCACAAGAAATGTGAACATCCCTGGTGACAGCAATAGGCAGTGACAGGTACTTTTTATGGAGGGATCGGGGGTCTAAAAGACCCCAGACTCCTCCACTGCACTTCAAAGTATTCAAAACGCCGAAATCGGCATTTTTGAATACTGACAGTTTTTTAAATTCGGCGCTGTTAGCCGCCAAGTAAACCGAAAGTGGTGTTATGATGCCGCTTCCGGGTTAATACATCGGAGACCTTATAAAAGCTGAATCCAACTTTGTTTGGGACTTCAACCAGCCAGCAGATGTGCCGGCTAGTTGCTTGGGTCTCCCGCTGGGACGGGAGACCCGGGCAGATCCGCGGAAGATCCGCGCGGGGGGGGGGGGGGGGGTGACGTCTCCTTCCGTTCGCTGGGATAACGGCTGAGTGGCTCCCGACCGCCGGCTCTATAGAATGGTACCGGGGTGATGGCTGCAGCTGCATATCAACCACTTCTCTGAGCGGACGTACAGGTATGTCAATTCGCGGGAAGTGTTTAAGGTGGTATGTAAGGGCTAAATGGGCTTAAAAAAGTAAATTTTATTTCACGCTAATTTTGCCTGAGTGGCTTAGTAAGTGAAAGTGAGAGTTCATGCTTTACTCTGCTCATCTCTGGATGCAATTTAAAGTAGATGGACACCCTAAGTGGGTGACATTTTGTTTGCTGAAGCAGCGTGTATCCTAAACAGTTAGCATGCTGGGATGCACGAATGGCAGGGAGTTCTCTCTTCTATATACAGTGCTACAATCACAGAGCAATCTATGAAGTTCATGAATAATCAAAAATTACATATTTAAATCAGCGCAATTAAATACATTTAAATAAAATTAAGTGAAAATTTGTGATTTGATAGCTGCCAGTACTCAACAAGTGTTTTCACCTCACTCACAACAATATAAAATTAGTACAGCACAATCATCTTATTCAAAATAGTGATCTATGTGCACAAAATTTGCTACACATGTGGAGGCATATGTATAAACATGTACTAACTGTGTCAAAATGTAGCTAAATCACAACACGCCCCAAATGAAATAAAAAAAAAAAACAAATTTTCATATAGCAGTGTGTCTGTCAGAAAATAAACTGGCATCAAAAAAGGTCCAAAAGACAATAAGATTCTCAAGTAACAATCGATCAATCCCAAACAAACAAATAATCTTGCCACCTCTGTGTGTAGTAATCAAAAGAACAGGTGCTCCAAAAATAAAATACACCACCGGTAATCACTAGCTGCTCACCTCCAGGTTTGACTCCTGTTTTACCAGGGAGTCAAAGTACGCTGTTCCCCCTTAGTGATAATAAAGGTTAGTGTGGATGGATGGATGTCCCTGGATCTATCAGGATCCCACTCTTTCTTTATTTAGGTGTTTGCATGATAATCAGCCATATAAAACCAAAAGCAAAGAATTTAGTGCTCTCTGTAAAAACACATTTATTATACCACACTATAAAAATATGTTCACTCACATTGAGCAGCACTATACTGGTCTGGCGCGGCACCACTGCCTTGCTAAAGAAGCTGAAGGTAAAGGTGATGGACTGGCCAAGCATGTCTCCAGACCTAAACCCTATTGAGCATCTGTGGGACATCCTGAAACAGAAGGCGGAGGAGCGCAAGGTCTCTAACATCCATCAGCTCTGTGATGTCATCATGAGCTTCACAGGTTGCCAATGAACTCCATGCCCAAGAGGGTTAAGGCAGTGCTGGAAAATAATGGTGACCACAAAAAATATTGACACTTTGGGCCCAATTTGGACACTGTCATTTAGGGGTGTACTCACTTTTGTTGCCAGCGGTTTAGACATTGTGGCAATGGCTGTGTGTTGAGTTATTTTGAGGGGACAGTAAATTTACACTGTTATACAAGCTGTACACTCACTACTTTACATTGTAGCAAAGTGTCATTTCTTCAGTGTTGTCACATGAAAAGATAGAATAAAATATTTACAAAATTGTGAGGGGTGTACTCACTTTTGTGAGATACTGTATGTTTTTGCCTCCACATGTGTAGCGAGTTTTGTGCACATAGATCACTATTTTGAATAAGAAGATTGCGCTGTACTAATTTTATATTTATAATCTATGAAGTGCAGCCTGTGCTGTTCTCTATTCCAAATGATCTATCTGATAATTGTATTCCAAATCCAATAATTCTTCTGCAGTCATCTCCCTAATCCTTGTCTGGGTGGAGCTGTGTGTCACCGCTGACCTGGGAGAGACTCCGCACCGCCTTCACACATCTACAGCTTCAGCCTCCATAGCTTCAAAGCCTGAAGGCGTCTACTCACCAGCATTAGCCCCATAAA
The DNA here is from genome assembly GCF_965119305.1 of Pelophylax lessonae. Lineage (NCBI taxonomy): Eukaryota > Metazoa > Chordata > Amphibia > Anura > Ranidae > Pelophylax > Pelophylax lessonae. The sequence goes on along the minus strand of NC_138780.1, from coordinate 192,446,150 downwards.
CTGAAACTTTAACTCTATCAACCTCTTCAACATAGAGGAAGCCTTGAAATAACTTTACAGGTATTAGGAAACCCCTGCTAATGACTAAATCTTCATCTCTCAGTACATTAGAGCAGCATTTCTCAACTTTTTTTTTTTTTTGCAGCACCCTTTAACCACTTTCCGACCGCCGCACGAATGTGTACTGCGGCGGTCAGCCCCTACTGGGCAAAGCGACATATCGGTACGTCGCTCGCCCACGAGCCTCTAGGGGGCGAGCGCTCACCGCCGGAGGCGCTCTCCCGCCCCCGCTCGTTCCCTGACATCCCCACGCGAGTGACCGGTGGCTCCGATGTCCGCCGGCCACTCGCGATCTCCCGCTGGAGAGGGAGAAAGGCAGGCGGCTGATGTAAACAAAGCCGTCTGTCATTCTCCCTGGTGTAACTGCAGAGATCATACGATCCTGCTATGTAGGATCTTATGTCTCTGTGGTTACATCACAAGCCACGCCCCTTGACAGAATCACGCCCCTAGGGACACACTTAACCCCTTGATCACGAATAAAGTTAACTCCTTCCTTGCCAGTGTCATTATTACAGTAACAGTGCATATGTATAGCACTGATTACTGCAGTAATGTCACTGGTACCCCCAAAAGTGTCAAAAATGTCAGTCAGGGGTCCGATCTGTCTGCCGCAATGTCGCAGTCCCGCAAAAAAAAAGATCGCAGATCGCCGCCATTACTAGTTAAAAAAAAAAAAACAATAAAAATTACATAAATCTTTCCCGTAGTTAGTAAACGCAATAACTTTTGCGCAAACCAATCAAAATACGCTTATTGCAATTTTTTTTTACCAAAAATATGTAGCAGAAAACAAATTGGCCTTAAATGTTAAAAAATTTAGATTTTTACAATTTTTTTTGGAGAATTTCATATAAAAAAATGTGAAAAATATTGTTATTTTTTCAAAATTGTTTTTTGTTTATAGCGCAAAAAGTAAAAATCGCACAGGTGATGAAATACCACCAAAAGAAAGCTCTGTTTGTGGGAAAAAAAGGACATCAATTTCATTTGGGTACAGCGTTGCACGACCGCGCAATTGTCCGCTAAAATAATGCAGTGCCGAATCGCAAAATATGGCCTGGTCAGGAATGGGGTAAAATCTTCCGGTCTTAAAGCGGTTAAAAATACGCTTATTGAGAATTTCTTTGTCAAAGACATGTAGCTAAATACATTTTGGCCTAAATATATGACAAACATTTAATATATTGGCTATGTTTTAACTGTCAAAGTAGAAAAATATTGTTATTTTTTTCAAAATTGTCACTTTTTTTTTTTATTAATATCGCAAAAAATGAAAAGCGCAGAGGTGATCAAATACCACCAAAAGAAAGCTCTATTTGTGGGAAAAAAAAGACTTAATTTCGTTTGGTTACGGCGATGCATGACCGCGCAATTGTCAGTTAAAATCACACAGTGCCAAGTTGCAAAAAGTGGCCTGGAAGTAAAGCAGGAAAATCCTCCGGTGGTAAAGTGGTTAAAAAGTATGCAAAATCTTAAGTCAACCCAGCCTAAAATGTAGAAAACATAAATGTTACTTATCTTTAGGAAACCTAAACCTGAGATGATGCACACAACTTCATTTAAGAAATTTACTATATAAAACCGCCAGGGGGGGCGCTGCCCTGAATAATAGCACAGGATATACTAAACAGTAAACACTGCAAAGCCAACCAGCTGCCCCTTTAAGGTGTATCAACACCACTAAAATTAGCAAAAATAACAAAAAAGAAGGCGCTTGGTAACCAATTATGAACAATTGGTCACCAAATGGTTATACATGTACAACATAGTATTTGATAGTATATTAAGTACTATATTGTACATTTTAACCATTTAGTGACCAATTGCTCCAGTGCCGCCTACCTATAATTGGGCAGCAAGCTCCTTCTTTTTTTGTTATTTTTGGAAATCCTATATTAGAAGCCCCACTTCCCATAAGAGGTCCCATCATAGTCCCTCCTTTCACATCAGAGGTCCTCTTTTTACAGTGACAGCTGATGCTCATACTGTATTTTGGGGGGTGGAGACCATTGCCAGCCCCCCTCCCCTGCGGAAGATGGACAGGAAGGTGGCAAACCCCCCACCCCCCCAAGACTCCCTGGCCAATTGGGTCTCAAGACCCGCTTCCTGATTGGCCAGGAGGAGAATCAGGAAGACAATAGCGCATTAATTCGCTATTGTCACACAACTGGGTGGGCTAAGGCTAAGGGCGCAGTGCTCTGTGCCCCGAGCCCATCCTTTTTTTCTGCCAATTAGAACCTCAGGCTCTAATCATGTGCTTCAACAAAACCCATAAAAATGTGTCTGGTGCCCTGAATGTATATTAATGGCTGGGCGAATGGATTAGAGGGGCGGCGCCCCTGGGCCCTGTATAGACGGACCGCCACTGTGTATAAGTGTTTTTTTTTTTAGATGGTTGCCCAGAGCCAGTGCCAGCACTATAAGGCAGCTTTGGGGAGAGGGTGTGGCCGGCCACAGAAGTGAATACACCCAGGGAGCCACACGAAGGAGGTGAATGTGGGCAGAACATCATGAGGTTTGCTGGAAGGAGAAGTTACATGAGTGCCTATGTTGACACCAAAGCCTGAAGTCATCCCTTCTCTCGCTGTAATTGACTACACAGTGCCGGCCTGGCATAGAGGTCGGTCAGGCCCAACGAGATCTCCTGTACCACTCCCTCCCTCCCCTTCTCATGGTTTTTTCTTGTATGTCTTCCCCTCACCATCCTGTATCCCCTCCTCTCTCCCACCTCTGTTTTCCCCATCTTGTGTTTTCCATCTCATCACTACACCGACCTGAGAACTCTCATCGATACCCCACTTAGTATCAATGGTTGGCTCAGTCGCAGAGAGATCCTCATGTGACCGTACACTTTCAGTTTCTGCTTATGCAACCACCATTGTAATCTCTCACTAAACCCACATCATACAAATCGATCAATAAATGGTGTAATACATACTGTTCATACTCACTCAGTCACGATGAGATTCCTTTTCTGCATTGTGCAAAAATCCTGGTTGATCCTACTGCTCTCTATCTCCCCCTTCTGTCCATGCCCTCAATCCAGCTAGGGATTTTGCAGCTGTTGTTGCAACTCTGCACATGCTCAGTTTTCAGCGAGTTTCTATGCTGAGCATTTCCTCCTCATCACATCTGAGCAGCCCATGTGACTATAGAGTCACACATGTGGGTGTATACACAGTGGTAAATGACAGCCAACTCCCTCCTTCCTCCTCCATGCTCACTAACCAGCTAAACAAAATGGGGGTGGGATGTTACATGTAGATCGATGGAGGCTTCACCTCCCTCTTACTCTAAGGCACAGGTTGGAGGGGAGTGACACAGCCTGTGACTGGCAGAAATACTGCCTACACCATGTTATTGAAAAAAAAAAAGAATATCAAAAAACTATCTTAATTTGGCATAAAATATATATTTGAAATCAAATCTTTTTTTTTTTTTGGCAATAATCCAAAGGTTTTTTTTTTTTATGTTGAACATGCGACCAGCAGCAGAGGACTAGAAGCTCCTCCTGCTTATGTTTCCCTGCAGACAGACTGGGAGAGAGCTGGGTCATGTGACAGCTGTATATCAATTAGGAAAAAGTTACTGAGGGTTTTTATTAAAATAATTACACACATTAAAATCCACATACAGAAACAGAAGGCAGAATGTAAATTAAAAGCGTGTTTTTAGTGTCACTTTAAGGGTTTTTATATGTTGGGAGTCCCCCCCCCCCCCTCCTCCACTGTCTCATAAACGAGTTTTATTATGCTTTATATATCGCTATTAGGACTATACTGTTCATCTATGCATTAGTTTCTTGTGGGTTCTGGCTTGGGCCTCAGCGTTTGGTTGTCTACCCCGCAGATCATCCAGTCACAGTCATAATAGATTTTTTTAATAAAAAGACTTCCTTCCTTTTGTACTTCACTCTGATGTAAGTTTCATCTGTATACAAATATATAATGGAGATAAATGTTTTTGTGTGGACCTTTGTGTCTTCCTTTTTTGTTTAATCATTGTTGTCATTTTCATGTATATTATCTACCTGTTTCATTATATATACAGATATGGTTATAATATATCCCCAGAAGAAGACCTTCAGTCGAAACGCGTAGGGGTTTTGGAGCCCACATGTGTTGCTGTACATAAGTGATTTTTTGGTACTAAGGTTGAAACGCGTAGGGGTTTTGGTGTCCATATGTCTTGCTGTACATGAGTGATTTTTTTGTACTATCTGTAACCTTGTGCACTTTTAATGTTTGTTGAAATAATAATGTTTTTGTATCAATGATTCTGTGATGCTACTATATAGCATATTGATTTTTTTACTCTGATATAATAAAAAGATAATTTTTACATACTTTTGCATCTACACTTTCCATTATACCTCCTTGGTATCGCAATGTCCCTTTCCCTGATTGCTAATCCCATTTGGGATTGATTTTTTTCATGTATGATTTTGGGATAGATACCACATTTTGTAGTTTAGAGTGGAACTAAGTATATTTTTTCTAAGATTGTTTATTGATATTATTTATTATTTCAGTAATCCAAAGGCTTTTTTTTTTTATGTTGCACATGTGACCAGCAGCGACTAGAAGCTCCTCCTGCTTATGTTTCCTTGCAGACAGACTGGGAGAGAGCTGGGTCATGTGACATCTGTATATCAATTAGGAAAAAGGTACTTAGAGTTTTTATTAAAATAATTACACACATTCAAATCCACATACAGAAACAAAAGGGAGAATGTAAATTAAACAGCGTGTTTTTAGTTTCACTTTAAGGGTTTTTATATGTAGGGAGTTCCCTCCCTCCCATGTCTCGTAAACGAGTTTGTTGTATGTCACTTAACGAAAATTCAATCCGGTTTTATTTCATAAAAAAGTGAAAGCCAGCCTGGCAAAGCACTCTGCAGATCCTGGCAGAGAATGAAGGACATTCTGGGCATGTGCAGGTACAAAGCTCCAGACTGTCCCTTATTTGGAACAAAGTCCCTTTTTCCTCCTCATTTGTCCCTCATTTTGGTCTGATCTAAATATATTTATCTTTCAAATTGTGTTTCTCAGTGCTAAACTTTTCATCCAATTTCTAAATTGCTGCATTTGTAAATTGCAAAAGCCAGTATACAGGAATAGTAGTGGTAAAACTTTTTTTTGTATAATTCTCCTTTAACCACTTAAGCCCCGGAGGATTTTCCTGCTAAAAGACCAGGGGGTATTTTGCGATTCGGCACTGCGTGACTTTAACGGACAATTGCGCGGTCGTGCGACGCTGTACCTAAACGAATTTGACGTCCTTTTTTTCCCACAAACAGAGCTTTCTTTTGGTGGTATTTGATCACCTGTGCGATTTTTTGATCACGCGCTATAAACAAAAAAAGAGCGACAATTTTGCAAAAATAACAATATTTTTCACATTTTTTTATATGAAATTCCCCAAAAAAAAAATGTAAAAATCAAAATTTTTTAACATTTTTGGCCAATTTGTTTTATCCTACCTATGTTTGGTAAAAAAAATCGCAAAAAGCGTATTTTGATTGGTTTGCGCAAAAGTTATCGCGTTTACTAACAAAGGGAAAGATTTTTGTCATTTTTGTTGTTTTTTTTTTTAACGCGTAATGGCGGCGATCTGCGATTTTTTTTGCGGTACTGCGACATTGCGGCGGACAGATCGGACCCTTGACTGACATTTTTGACACTTTTGGGGTTACCAGTGACATTACTACAGTAATCAGTGCTATACATATGCACTGTTACTGTAAAAATACACTGGCAGTGAAGGGGTTAACTTTATTTGGGAGGGAGGGGCTGTGTGTGTCCCTAGGGGCGTGATTCTTACTGTGATTGGCTGTGGCTCTAGCTGTAAGGACACTGATCAACGGATCTACATACTAGATCCGTGCAATCAGTGTCTTTACAGCGAGGAGAATGACAGGCAGCTTGTTTACACAAGCTGCCTGACATTCTCCCTCTTCCCCCGACGATCGCCGAGTGGCCGGCGGACATCGGGTCCGCTGGTCACACGCGCGGGGGGGTGCGTGACCGCGCGGGAGCGCGCCTCCGCGGGCGCGCGCTCGCTCCCCAGACCCTCCCAGGCTAGTGACGTTAATTAACGTCACTCTGCCTGGCAGGGGCTGACCGCCGCAATAAATCTACTTGCGGCGGTCGGCAAGCAGTTAACCACTTTCCGACCAGCCGCCGCCTATATACAGGGGCAGGTTTCCGCGAATCGCGGTATCCGTACGGTGGTTTGCGGTAGCGATCCTGGGGGCGCGCACGCCCAATCGTTAGCGGGGTAGCTGAGGCGCGGGGACGGCGGCCACGATTGCTCCCCATGGAGAGAGAATGGCGGTCTGCTGTTGTAAACACAGCAGACCGTTATTCTTTCAGTAATCATCACAGAGCTCCTGTGATCCTCCTGTTTAGGAACACAGGTCCCTGTGATGATTCCATAACCCCATCCCCCCACAGTTAGAAAACACCCCTTAGGCATACATTTACCCTTTGATCGCCCCTGGGTTAACCTCTTCCCTGCCAGTGTCATTATTACAGTAACAGTACAAATTTTTAGCACTGATTACTGCTGTAATATTCAAACAAAATGGTGCAGCGCAAATCCTCTTAATAACACATACAATATATTATATGAGTAAAGGAAAGAAGTCCCAAAGAAAAACTGCAGAAGAGTCCTTAGATCCACTTGGTGTTGAAAAGAGATGTAGGAGACAGCAACTCCAAACTGTGATCCCCCTCCACCAGACAGCACATGTATGCCCTCACCTCAAATTTTGACCCCTGTGTTACCAGAAGGCCAAACAGCGCAGTATACGTCCAAATCAATCAGCGGGCTCCAGGTTTACAAGCATGTAGCACTTACGGAGGTATGGACCAGGCAGAGAACATATATCAAATGTCCCAAGCAGAAGTTCACAGCAGCTCCGTGGGATGTATGCAAAAAAGAAAAGCCGGACTTCTAAGTGTAGACTGTAAACAGTTTCAGACTTTAATAGATACGAATGCACTTACAGTTAGGCAGCATAAAACAGGCACATCGGCATGTAGCGATACACAGCATCAGCGATGTGGGCTCTGCACAGCGGCAGCCAGCCACACACGCTCGAGACAGCAGCAGCGGGTGACGTCAAAAGGATGCGACTCCACCTCCCTACTGTAGTAATGTCACTGGTCCCCCCAAAAGTGTTAAAAATGTCAGTTAGGGGTTCGATCTGTCCATCGCAATGTCGCAGTCCCGCAAAAAATTGCTGATCACCGCCATTACTATTAAAAAATAAATAAATAAAAATTACATAAATCTTTCTCCTAGTTTGTAGACGCGATAACTTTTGCACAAACCAATCAAAATACGCTTATTAGGATTTTTTTTTACAAAAAATATTTGGCAGAATACAAATTGGCCTAAAATGATGAAAAAATTAGATTTTTTTTTTTTTTTATTGGGAATGTAATATAGCAGAAAGTGCAAAATATAGTTTTTTTTTTAATCAAAATTGTCACTATTCTTTTGTTTATAGCGCAAAAAACAAAAACCGCAGAGGTAATCAAATACCACCAAAATAAAGCTCTATTTGTGGGAAAAAAAAGGACATCAATTTTGGCTGTGTGGTGGAGCTCCCTCCCCTGTCACCTTTTTATCTCTTGCTGTCAGAAAAACTTGTCAGAATTGACTCATGCTGATAGCAAAGGAAGGACAGAAATGACACTTAGTGTAAGGTGACCAGATTTTTAAAATGAAATTTGGGGACATATTTTTTTTTTATTGGCAAATGGCACAGGACTGCATAATACACAGAGCGTTGGGCACAGGACTGCATAATACACAGAGCACTGGACAGAGGACTGCATAATACACAGAGCGCTGGGTACAGGATTGCATAATACACAGAGCACTGGGCACAGGACTGCATAATACACAGAGCACTGGGCACAGGACTGCATAATACACAGAGCACTGGACAGAGGACTGCATAATACACAGAGCGCTGGGTACAGGACTGCATAATACACAGAGCACTGGGCACAGGACTGCATAATACACAGAGCGTTGGGCACAGGACTGCATAATACACAGAGCACTGGACAGAGGACTGCATAATACACAGAGCGCTGGGTACAGGATTGCATAATACACAGAGCACTGGGCACAGGACTGCATAATACACAGAGCACTGGGCACAGGACTGCATAATACACAGAGCACTGGACAGAGGACTGCATAATACACAGAGCGCTGGGTACAGGACTGCATAATACACAAAGCGCTGGGTACAGGACTGCATAATACACAGAGCGCTGGGTACAGGACTGCATAATACACAGAGCACTGGGCACAGGACTGCATAATACACAGAGCACTGGGCACAGGACTGCATAATACACAAAGCGCTGGGTACAGGACTGCATAATACACAGAGCGCTGGGTACAGGACTGCATAATACACAGAGCACTGGGCACAGGACTGCATAATACACAGAGCACTGGGCACAGGACTGCATAATACACAGAGCACTGGACAGAGGACTGCATAATACACAGAGCGCTGGGTACAGGACTGCATAATACACAGAGCACTGGGCACAGGACTGCATAATACACAAAGCACTGGGCACAGGACTGCATAATACACAGAGCACTGGACAGAGGACTGCATAATACACAGAGCGCTGGGTACAGGACTGCATAATACACAGAGCACTGGGCACAGGACTGCATAATACACAAAGCACTGGGCAAAGGACTGCATAATACACAGAGCACTGGACAGAGGACTGCATAATACACAGAGCGCTGGGTACAGGACTGCATAATACACAGAGCACTGGGCACAGGACTGCATAATACACAAAGCACTGGGCACAGGACTGCATAATACACAGAGCACTGGACAGAGGACTGCATAATACACAAAGCACTGGGCACAGGACTGCATAATACACAAAGCACTGGGCACAGGACTGCATAATACACAGAGCACTGGGCACAGGACTGCATAATACACAGAGCACTGGGCACAGGACTGCATAATACACAAAGCACTGGACAGAGGACTGCATAATACACAGAGCGCTGGGCACAGGTTTGCATAATACACAGAGCACTGGGCACAGGTTTGCATAATACACAGAGCGCTGGGTACAACAGGACTGCATTATGCACAGAGTGCTGGGTACAGGACTACATAATACACAGAGCACTGGGCACAGGATTGCATAATACACAGTCTCCACCCTGCGGTCCTACTGGGATGTGGTATTACTCTCTCTGGTGGGCTGAGTCCCTCCTATATCCCCCAATTTGGCAGAAATGTCTAGCATTTAAAAATTCGGGAATTGATGTACTATGTGACTGAACTCTGGATGGGTCTGCGCTATGGATACCTCCATTGTACGGTTAGTGACCACCTAACTGTGTGTATGTGTTTACTTGGGGAGATCCACAGTTGAGGCTATATTTGATGAAAATAAATGTTACATTTTTTTCACAGAAATGGGACAACAATACTTCCCTGAAGAAGAATTGAACTACAAGTTCATTCAAAACATTCGAAGAAACGCGTTGACCACTTCCTCCCTATGGATATTTACTCCTTATGGAGGTGTATTGAGTCCCCTCCAATCACCTGGTTCAAGCATATGTCTTATCTTATGATCTTATGTACTGCAATATTGGTGTTGCTAGCAACATATATATATATATATATATATATATATATATATATATGTTTTACTTCTTTTGATACATTGTGTGATTTATGTGAATTTTTAATAACAATTTCAATAAATGTCTAAATTTTTTTACATTGTGTTGTACCAATTGCCTTTAAAATTCCAACTAAGAGGAGGAAAACCCTTGTATTTGTAAATACACAGAGCGCTGGGCACAGGACTGTATAATACACAGAGCGCTGGGCACAGGACTGTATAATACACAGAGCGCTGGGCACAGGACTGCATAATACACAGAGCACTTGGCACATGACTACATAACACACAGAGCACTGGGCACAGGACTGCATAATACACAGAGCACTGGGCACAGGACTACATAATACACAGAGGGCTGGGTACAGGACTGCATAATGCACAGAGCGCTGGGCACAGGACTACATAATACACAGAGCACTGAGTATAGGACTGCTTAAAACACAGAGCACTGGGCCCAGGACTACATAATACACAGAGCACTGGGCACAGGACTACATAATACACAGAGCGCTGGGCACAGGACTGCATAATACACAGAGCACTGGGCACAGGACTACATAATGCACAGGACTGCATAATACACAGAGCACTGGGCACAGGACTACATAATACACAGAGCGCTGGGCACAGGACTGCATAATACACAGAGCACTGGGCACAGGACTACATAATACACAGAGCGCTGGGCACAGGACTGCATAATACACAGAGCATGGGGCACAGGACTACATAATACACAGAGCACTGGGCACAGGACTACATAATACACAGAGGGCTGGGTACAGGACTGCATAATGCACAGAGCGCTGGGCACAGGACTACATAATACACAGAGCGCTGAGTATAGGACTGCTTAAAACACAGAGCACTGGGTCCAGGACTACATAATACACAAAGCGCTGAGCACAGTACTGCATAATACACAGGAGGAGTTAGGCATAAAGTACAGGGTTCAGAGATTTGATATGCACAGAGGACACTTCTGCCCCCACATCCATAGCTCACCTCTGCACCCTTTTCTCACAGATTATCTCTGCAGCCACCTCTTAGCCCTTCCCCCACAACAGCTAAACTCTCCATCTCTCCATGCCGCTGCATCAGCTCTGACCCCTGCTCCCCCATTGCCCTCACCTGTGTACAAACAGACCCCCCCATCTGCTCATCTCCCGTTCTCAGCCCTCCACACATTAAATTTCTGGCTCTGCCTCTCCTCCACTGAACAGCAGCAGGACTGGGAGTGAGATCGTCCAGCAGGGGGCGTCTGCATCTGAGCCACCAAGCTGTTTCTCAGCCAGAATGGGATGCCCTGTCTACCTTCATCTGACCCTGAATCCGGGTACAAAACCAGGGACAGACCTGGACCGGGGACTGTCCCTGGAAACCAGGGACGTCTTGTCACCCTAACTTAGTGCTCTGGATAAAGACAAGTAAACACTATAAAACAGGGGTCTTAAAACTATGGCCCTCCAGTTGTTAAGGAACTACAATTCCCATCATACCTAGTCATATCTGTGAATGTCAGAGTTTTACAATGCCTCATGGGATGTGTAGTTCCACAAGAGCTGGAGGGCCGTAGTTTGAGGATCCCTGCTATAGAGGGATAAGCTTTGTTTATATTCCATGTCTGAGGCTTACATCCACTTTAACCATGCGTGTTGGAGCCACGGGTGCCGTTTGCAGGATGGCTAGACGTAGCCGTAGCCGTACTCCTGTAACCGCCAATGCTTCTTTGCAATGGCGTTTACCCGTACAAGCGCACGCAGCTGTTGAACCTGGGTGTGGGAAAACAGCCATGTGCGTGAGACCTAGGATGAAAAAATGTCTTGGCAGGTCATGTGACATTTCTTTTCGAAAACATTATTACAGTTGTCATTTGTCTACATTATTATAGTCATGAAAACCGCGCTGGGGAGGGTGCCGCATGTAAGCGCTGACAAAAGAAAGAGACAAAGTATACCTGAGATCTTTGCGATAAATAAGTCGCGTTTTGTTTCTGCTAAATGTGATTATAAAATTCTGGACAAGAAATGAGGATATTGCGGAATATTTCTGTAATAGGAGACAAGCTCCCAGGTCCGTGTGATACCCGAGAGGGGTTATTTATGATGGAGGGGGACAAAGGCCGTCCCTGGGGTCCATTGTCCCGCTCCTTTTGTCTGCTTTGTACTCTCATCTGCCAAATACTTCCTCCTTCATATCTGACAATGGACACAGTAACACACACCTGTTCTATGACCAATAAACTAGAAACAGAAAAACCCTACGAGTAAATTATATAAATAAACCAGCGCCGCATCAAAGTGTTAGGATAAGTTGGATCGCCAGCCTCACTCCCCATCTGTCTAAGAACGCAGTCCTGCCTCGCGGTCACATGACACAGGTTTCCGTATAAATAATCACTTCTCAGAAACAACGTGAGACACAAGGAGACAGATTAGAGGTAAGTATAATCATTTATAATACAATGTATCTAAACCCAAGAACAAAATATAATGTATCGCAGCCCACTGCTCCTTAGAATGTGGTGGCTGCATTCCTTTTCTTTTTTCAGGCTTTTTGATGATTTATTTTTTCTTACTCTATGTAGCACTGCCCTCTGGAGGACTGCCAGATTTCATACTTACTAGTCCCCCTGAGTTACCATTAGCAACTTGACATGCAGTCTCTCTCTTTCCTCCTTGGCTCGTCCAATAATCAGTCCAGGGTATGTAGCTGTTTTGGGGTTTTATTGATAAATTAGGGATGGGAGAAGGGAATAGTGGGATAGTGGGATACTCTGAGTTAAAGCGGAGTTCCGGCCCCAAAGTCGATTTTGGGCCATCCGCTTGCTTCTAGGTCACCTAAAAAGGAGATGGATAGTTACAATTTTTTTATTTTTTACTTACCTTGTAATTGCAGAAAAATATACTCACCTCTCTTCCACTTACTCCCTCGGCGGCCGCGGCCCGCGCCGTCACTTTCGCTTTGCAATAATTCCTGGAGCGAAGGAACGTCATCGCTCCCAGGAATCAATGCGCCGGCACCGGCCCCGACGTCAGTTTCGGTGCAGGCGCGTCATACCTTGCTAAACAGCTTCCTGGGCATGCCAAGAAGCTGTGCAGGGATGACGCTGCAGCCCCGGAAGTGACGGCGGGGCCGGCGCAGTGCATCATGGGACCGAAGAGGACGGAAGAGGATGCAGAAGAGGATCGCGCTGACTTCAGCTGCCCACACCTGAGATGGCAGCGCTGGAGAAGAAATTTTCAAGGTAAGTATTTCCTCTAAAAGGTAAGTGCGACCCGGGACAGATCAGAGGCTATCCATTGTGGAATGTACTATCCCTGACTGTCCCGGGAGAATTTTCATTGAAATTTTTTTTTGGTGGCCGAAACTCCGCTTTAACTATGCACAATACTGAAGGACTTCTATCTCTTGGTACAGCCAGACTGTTGATCCACCTTGCCACTGAGGTGAATTTAGCTTTAAGTCTCTTTCCTAAGATGACTTGATGAACTAAGGTTATCTTCAGGACACTCTCCTCAGTGTCCTCTTTCTTGACTGCCAACACCCATCCACTGACTATCCTACACGTGGGGTGGCCCCACTCAGGTCAGGTCCCTTGACACGAGCCCCTGTACGCACGATACTGTTTTTCTAGGGTCTCCAGTGTCTCCCCCTCCAGTCAGCTCTCCTGGACCTCTGGGTTCAACTCCGTCCCTCTGGCCCTCAGGACGACCACCTGAGGCCACGGGCCACTGCTACAGAGGAGGAGGCAGCCGCCACCCTCCCTCCGGGACTCCGCTCTCCAGCCAAAGACCCTGCAGCACATGTGTTCCTGGCTTTTATACAGTATCCCAGAATGCACCAAGGCCACCTGCCCTCTGCCAATCACCAAGACTGTACAAAACCCTATGCATCCATTTGTGAGGTTTCCTCCCACTGTCTAAAATGCCTCCCTATTGGACCAGTGTGAAACACCCTCTAGACCCAATGAATCACACACTGAGCACCATGAGCAGACCTCACTAACAGATCCTGCTCTCTAGTAGGCAGAGAGCAATATAGATTTGCCTGCTGCTCCTCTGATAGGCAGACAGAGCCAAAAACTATACTCTCTCACTAGCACCTACCTAGGAGGGTGCTACATATATATTTGTCTTATATACATCTTTATTACCAATATATAGCCATTTTTATTCATATATTAATATATCTCTAGTAATGGTAATATTGTAAAGTAAGGCCTCATACACACAGAACGTTTTTACAGCGGCTGTTTTTGGCGTCAGACTTTTTTTCTGCAGCCAGTAAACTTTCCAGCACGTTGCCCTATGTGTCCATGCACTGCACACACAGGCTGTTTTTGGCAGGGGCATTTTCTGGCTGGAAAAAAACCCCCAGAACTAGTGGGTTTTAAGAGGCGTTTTTCAGTTTTAAAAACGCTCTAACTCCGAAAAAAGCTTAAAAACACTGAAAAAAGTGGCTATTCTACATTTATCAACGTTTTTGAGCCATAAGATTTTGTGGGAGTATCATTTTGCTAAAAAAAGCCAAATAAAAAACGCTACAGCTGAAAAAAGCTACAAAACGCTACTGCAAAAAAGATGAAAAACTTCTACAGATTTCTACTGATGTTTTGATAACATCCAGTGTGCATGAGGCCTTTATACTTGATCCTTTTATTTACAGTGCAGCTATTTTATTTAATTTTCTTGTTTTACTCCCTGTTTCCAGTAGTAACATTATATTTCCCGATACTGGCAGTCTGCAAGCCAAGGGTTAAAGCGGAGTTCCGGCCTCAAAATCGATAAAATCGATTTTGGGCCATCCGCTTGCTAAGGGGAACCTGAAAAAGAAATGGATACTGGCGATTTTTTTTTTTTGGTCACTTACCTTATTATAGAAGAAAATATACTCACCTTCCTTCCACTTCCTCCCTCTGCGGCCGCGGCCCGCACCGTCACTTACGGTTTGCGATGATTCCTGGGCAGGGCCGCTGTTAGAAATCACGGGGCCCCGTACAGCCTACCTAAGCGGGCCCCCCGACCCGCCCACCTCAGCGGGCCCCACCCCGACCCCGCCCACCTCAGCGGGCCCCACCCTGACCCCACCCACCTCAACAAAATGCAGCCTTGGTCCTCAAGTGATATTTATTTTTCTCCTGCCTGTTATAAATTTGATTAGACTAGTGTTCAAAGACACCTGAGATCATCCCTTTTTAATGAGAATGCTGCCGATGACTTTAAGGCATACTGTAGATTTTCTTTAAAGCATAGGTTGACCCTAACCACCCGATTTTGTGTGGAACATGTAACATGTTCCAAATCCTGCAGCCGCCTCTCCCCCCGCCATTGTAGTTCTCAAAGAACTACAATGGTGCTGTGGAGCACCGTGGTATTTCTTTGATTTTTTCCTGTCAGTGTATCTGCAAGCCCATACGGGATGTACAGGCACACAGATATACTGACGATCTGAAGAAGACCTACATGGCACCAGGGATCTGCTGATTGCTGGTGCAATGCTTTACAGGCTCCAAAAGAAAAAAAAATAAATGCACATTTTTTTAACTGCAAAAAAATGTGCATTTATTATTTTTTTTAAAAGGTGAACTTATCCTTGAAGCCTTAAAGTACATCTATGATGCCTTTAAATCAGCTGAAGCATGCAATTATAATTATTTAAAATCTTTATGAGCTATTTCACACTAGCATTGCTCTTTGAAGAGTGATCTGCATTCAGATCTCTCTTCAGAGAGCATTTGGCTGGTGGGAGGAGGCATTGTATCACCTCTTCAGCACCTGTTAACCACTTCAAAATCCTGATAACAGTTGAATAGGATCGTGGCCAGTAGGCAACATGGTGGGTGGTCCAATGGGGACAATTTTTGCTGTGCAAAAAGCTTTGCAGTTGTGACATATGTACTTTCCATCCCGCTACCTTTCCAGCATAAAGGCTCTTTGAAACATCTGCTTAGCAAGGGATCCATGAGTGGATTCCCTGCTGAACTGGAGCTTCTCGGCATAGATGGCAGTGTTAAAACCTCTGTGCTAGTTCAGTCTATGCCCACGTATACCACACAGTGGATAGGGGTGGACTGGTGATGGCTCTATGAATGGACAGATATAAATGGAAATGTGTCCATTTACATCAGGCTATGTTTAATCTGTCATGTTTAGGTCTGGAAAAATAGACAAGGGTGAACTCCTTTTCCATTTTTTTTTTTCGGAAACTGGACATATCCAGATTTAGGTGGATGTAAACAGACAGCAGTCCTTATCTATTTTTCCAAACCTAAACATGACAGATTAAACATAGCCTGATGTAAATGGACACATTTCCATTTATATCTGTCCATTCATAGAGCCATCACCAGTCCACCCCTATCCACTGTGTGGTGTATGTGGATTTCTGTAGACCTACATAGAGGTCTGCACAAAAAAATTGACTGGTGGATCTAAGTGGAAAGCTTGGGCAAATAATTCTTATGGGGAGTTGTTGGAGGTCTTAAAAACACAGCTCAGCCATTTACTGCCCTCCAAACAGAGATGTAAGCAAGCATCTCATGGTTATGATTACCATCATTCTAATGATCAGAGCACAGCAGCTGCTCTGTTCCTCTGTCACAGTGTCACTGTTGGTTGCTGATTCTGTTATGGCTGTACTGTCTTACAATCTGCAACACAGTACAGCCATAAAGTTAACAAAATCAGCACCCAACAGCAATGTGACACTGTGACAGAGCAGCTGCTGTGATCTGATCGTCATAATGATGGTAAGCACACAGTGGAGAGTCGGGGAGTGTACCTTCCTTCCTTGGTAGTCAGTGTCAGTGTGTGAGGCTGTGCACCTCCCCCAGCCATCGGATTAAGCCTGCAGTGCCCTCTCAGCCTCCAGCCCACCTCACATCAGTCTCTTCCTCTGTCCGTGGAACTTACTGAGGGAGCAGTGTAGAAAAATATCACTCCGCCAGTGAAAACCTAGGCAGTGGATGGCCGTGACCGGAACTATATGGCAGCACATAAGCTTGTCTGCCTGCGCCCCGAAAAAGGAAAAGAAGTCCCTCCTCTTCTCAGTGCTGACATCTCCTGGGCCCCTAATGTTAACCCTAGGGGCCCAGGAAATTACCCTCAACAAAAAAACAAACAAATTGAAGAAGGTATGGTTTATAAAAAAACTTTTTATTTATTTAGGAGAAACAACTGTAAAGCTGCCCGGGCCCCCCTGCTGGACTGATAGAGCCCGGGCCCGGTACAACAGGGCTGGTTGTACTGCCCTATCAGCGGCCCTGTTCCTGGGATCTGAACGTCATCGCTCCCAGGAATCAATGCGCCTGCACCGGCCCCGCTCATCACTTCCGGTGCAGCTGTGCAGGGATGCCGCGGTGCACCAGAAGTGACGAGCGGGGCCGGTGCAGTGCATTGTGGGACTCCTACGCCACGAAGAGGACACGAAGAGGGATGCTGTGGCTTCAGCTGCCCACACCTGAGATGGCAGTGCTGGAGAAGAAATTTTCAAGGTAAGTATTTCTTCTTACAGTTAAGTGCGACCCGGGACAGTTCAGAGGCTATCCATTGTGGAATGTACTAACCCTGACTGTCCCGGGGGTATTTTTAGCTCAAATTGACCCCCGAGGCCGGAACTCCGCTTTAATGGCTCAGCTATGTCTTCTGTGATTTTCTCTCCCCTCCCATTTTCCTCCCCCTCCCACGCTTCTAGCTCTATGCAGCAACTCAGCTTTCTCCCTCCTTCCCCTCCTATGTCCCTCCCCTTTCTGCCATTCTGGCTTTATAAGTCCATCACTTTCTTTTCACTGTCCATGCATTTGCAGAAGAGGGCAAAGACCCTAGAAACGCGTCATGCGCATCCCCTCTCCCGACATCCACCTGGCATTTTGACAGCTGTCATCCTTGTGTGCAGCCTAGAATGCTGCTGCCAATACCCATACTTGGAGCTGACTGGCTGCCTGTCATCCTCATGCCCCATACACATGTGCAGATTATCTGCAGACTTTTGTCTGCAGACTTACCAAAACCATATAATATGAGGTCAAACCTAAACACTTTCAATTTGTATGCAATCCGGCAGGCCCTTGCACTACATAGAAAAGGTAAGTCTGCAGACAAAAGTCTGCAGATAATCTGCATGTGTGTATGGGGCATTAGTCTCTGTTTTGTTCAGTGATGTCTACAGCCTCACTCTGATTACAGCTGCTTGGTCTCAGGTGTTCCCTATCCATGCTGTTTCATGCTAACTTCTATGTAAGGCTGGCCATACATTATACAATTTTCTTTAGATTTACCTTCAACTATGTAGTACAAAGGCCTGCCTAATTGGATACAATTGAAAGTGTTGTTTAGTTTTGACCTCATATTATGTGGTTTTTGTTAAATCTAGCAGAAAATTGAACATATATGGCCAGCCTAAAGCTGGATACACACTATACAATTTTCTTTAGATTTTTTTCCTTTAGATTTACCAAAATTGTATAATATGAGGTCAGACCTAAACAGTTTCAGTTTGTATGCAATCAGGCAGGCCCTTGCACTACATAGTTGAAGGTAAATCTAAAGGAAATCTACCAACAAAAGTTGTATAGTGTGTATCCAGCTTAAGTGTGCTGCTTATTTTAATAAAGTGTTTTTAATTTGATACTGACCTCAGCGCCCCGCTATTTGTTTTCTTCTGTTTTTTTTTTTTTTCTTTTTTCACCTGGTGATCTTACCAGTAACACTCTTCCAGTTCTAGGCTGTCAATTCTTACTCACTGTACTGCACCTATGGAGGAGCAACATTGTGACCTCAGGACAGGAAGGAGGAGATTTACTAAAATTGGTGTGCACAGAATTTTAGGTCAGTTGTGTAAAGTAACCAATCAGCTTCCAAGTTTTACTGCCAAAGTGATATTAAAGCGTAACTTCACTTTTGTTGAGAAAAGAAACATTCCCCTCTGGGTGATCTCTGTACATTGCAAGGATTTAAAAAAACTTTGTTGCAGATTTCTACCTTTTGTTATTCTGAAGAAATCATTGTTTGAGTGGGTCTAATCGGAGTGGTTTCATAATTATCTATCAGCTGTGGCAGCTGCAGGACTCTAATGAGGAGATCTGCTGGGCCTGCATCCTTTTAGACGTGTTCCTATTGGGAGTATCTCACCAAAAATGACATTTTTGTTGCAGGGGATGCCAGAAATCTGACTTTTATCTTAGTGCAGACTTCTGGGAAAATTGGTGAGCCAATCACACAAGCAGGAAATGATGTTTCTGGGGGTGTGGTCAGTATAAATTCTGTGTACAAAACACCTCCAGGGGGCCATATTGTATTACATTTCCAGAAAATTACAACGGCTGCAGATTGAAAAGGAAAGGGAATTTTTAATAACATTCAATTACAATAAAATTTGTGTCGCAATTGTATATGCTATTTGTATCTGTTTTTTCTTTATTTGCCATTTTTTTTTCCCCCCACAAAAGTGGAGTTACCCTTTGAGCACTTGACCTCAGGAAGATTTACCCCCCTTCCTTACCAGGCCATTTTTTTTGCAATATGGCACAGCTTTATTTTATTTGACAATTGCGTGTTCGTGCGACACCAAAAAAAAAAAAAGGATGTCCTCTTTGTCCCACAAATAGAGCTTTCTTTTGGTGGTAATTGTTCATCCCTGCAGTCTTTATTTATATTTTATATATATATATATATACTTGCGCTATAAACAAAAAACGACTGACAATTTTGAAGAAACAAAAATTCTACTTTTGGTTCTAAAACACATCCAATAAAAAACATAAATAATCAAATTTCTTCAAAAAAAAGGGGGGGGGGGATGATATACTGCACTAACTATACAAAATATATTTAAGCTGCTAGCACAAACAACTGACAAAATGTTGGTGAAATACAAGTGAAAATAATAATAAAGTGCAGCGCTAGAAAAAAATGTATGTTATATAAAGTCCATAAAATATACAATAAATGACATAAAAAAAGATGATAAAATATAAGTAAATTTAGGCCAATATATATTCCGCGACATATTTTTGGTAAAGAAATCCCAATAGGCGTATTATGATTGGTTTGCGCAAACGTTATCACATCTACAAACTATGGGATGGATTTATGGAACTTTTTTTTTTTTATTTATTTTTTACTAGTAATGGTGGCCGTCAGCGATTTCTAGCAGGGCTGCAGGCGGACAAATCAGACACCTGACACTTTTTTTGGGGACCAGTGACACTAATACAGTGATCAGTGATAAAAATATGTACTGTCACTGTACTAATGAACCTTGAAAACGTCACATTTGATGAAACGTGCGTCGGTCGCGGCGTGCTGACGTCACCTGCTTGTGGGAACGAGTGTTGAATAGGACGGGCGGAGGAGCCGACCGGCCGGCGGCCTGCCTATATCCTCGCTGATATCTGTTTCATTTTCTGATTGGCTTCTGGAGAGAGTGGTTTAACCCATGTTTCTGGGAGAACCTGACATAATTTGGAAGGACCACTAGAGCTACTGGCTCCGGGGATTGGATGACAGTTTGTGTGGCTCTCACTAATTTATATCTGGTAAGAGGCAGTGGTGTCGGGAGAGGGCTCTGTGTGGCACTTCCATTTCCAATCATTACCTTTACTATCTGGTAAGCATTTGGGACTTAAGGTCACTGGTGTTTTCTACTATTAACCATCTGGTGACGGTGTGCACTCCTCTGGGTGATGAAATAGCATTCAACAGTATTACACTATGGATTGTCTATTTATCTTTACATATGACCATCACCTGTGGATGTGAGGACTTCTGATCATATTGACTGAAGGCTGAGGTTTTAAATCCGACTAGAGTTTTTGGGCGAACTCCATTCTGCTTTCCGGTAAGGAGATTTGAATGTTGGTTTAACCATCCACCACTGGAATTATTCATTTTTGGACTGTGCCTTTTTCATTTTGGATACGGACTTGTCATTACTGTGGACTATCATTAGTGTGCTTCATCTGACATTTATCTGTGGATTTAGTACCCGTTAGCGCAACTTAGCCCTTACACTGTACTAATGATATTGGCTGGGAAGGGGTTATCATCAGGGGCGATCAAAGGGTTAACTGTGTGCCTAGCCGGTGATTTAGTGTAGTAGGGAGGTGTTTTTACTAGGGTAAGATGGATCGGTGTTCCTGCTTTACAGAAACACAGGATCAATGCCTTCTGTATTGACAGAACTGCAATCTGCCCTGCTTACATAGGCAGACCGGCGTTCCGCCTGTGTACCGAATGATCAGCGAGTGTCGGTGGATATCGGGTCAGTGGGACCCACTGATCAGCTCCTTCTGTAAAAAATCACAGCTTCCGGCGGTGCGCACTCGTGCCAAATACCCAGAAGTGCAGGATCACATATATATATATATCTATCCTGCACTGCATTCCGGTATATGATCCTGCACAGAGCGGCCACCCTGTAGCAGGAAATGTGCTATAGAGCGGTCAGCAAGCAGTTGAAGTGTTGATTTTCTTTTTTTTTTCGTTTAAAAATAACAAACATATCATACTCACCTGCTCTGTGTAGTTGGTTTTGCACAGAGCAGCCCCAATCCTTTTCTCAGGTCCCTCACCGGTGCTCCTGGCCCCTCCCCCCCCCCTGCAGAGTGCCCCCACAGCTTGCTATGGGGGCACTTGAGCCACTGGTGTGTGTCCATTCTACCCCCTCTCTCCTCATTGGCTCACGGTCTTTGGTTGACAGCCAATGGTGCCCACTGCTGTCCCAGCCAATGAGGAAAGATAGTCCCAGACAGCCAAGTCTCCTGTGCAACATTGCTGGATCGAGGGGGGGGGGCTCAGGTAAGTATAAGGGGGGCTGTTGCACACAGAAGGTATTTTATTTTAATGCATAGAGTACATTAAGATGAAAAAAAAACCTTCTGCCTTAAGAACCACAATAATTGAACACATGGAAGTTAAAAGCTGATTGGTTACTATGCACAGCTGTACCAGATTCTGTGTGCTCCAGTTTTAGTAGATTCCCCCCTAAGCATCTTAAAGCGGTAATAAACCCCAAAACAAAAATGTAATATATTGCAGTTTACCAATCATTAGATGTGGTGGCTGTATTCGTTTTCTTTTTTCAGACTTTTTTTTTCACCTGATGATCTTACCAGTAAAGGCCCGTACACACGTACCGATCGTCGTCATACAAACGTCGGCGGACGAAAGATCTGCCGATTGTACGCTTGTTAGTATGGTGCCTCCGACAGCTGTCTGCGCACATTCTGCGGACAAGAGTCTTTCTTGCAAACATAAAAATTTTTGTATGCCGACACCAGAACGGACAATTGTTCGCCAGTCAGTACAGAAATCAGCCGACAGACCGCAGATTTGCAAGACTGGGCATGCTCAGAAAAGAAAAAACACAGGGAAAGTTAACCATTACATGACATCACTTCTGCAGTCAGCTGAAGTCGGCGGACAAAATTCTTGAGCTGTCTTTGCACTTTTCAACAGACATCGACATCCCGGGGAGAAAAGACGAACGTTTGTATGACGACGATCGGTACGTGTGTACGGGGCTTTACACTCTTCCAGTTCTAGGGTGACAATTCTTACTCACTGTACTGCACCTATGGAGGAGCACCATTGTGACCCCAGAACAGGAAGGAGGAGATTTACTAAAGCGGGTGCACACAGAATCTGGTGCAGCTCTGCATAGAAACCAATCAGCTTCCAGGTTTTATTGCCAAAGCTTAACTGAACGGTTACTATGCACAGCTGCACCAGATTCTGTGTGCCCCAGTTTTAGTAAAATTAAAGCTGAAAGTCTGCAGTTAAAGCACATCTTGTTTGTTTCATTTCAAATCCATTGTGGTGGTGTATAGAGCCAAAAAGATTATAATTGTGTTAATGTCCCAATATTTACGGACCTGACTGTACTACAGGAGATGGTCAGAGACTTCAGACACATGATACAGGAGATGGTCAGAGACTGCAGACATGCTACAGGAGATGGTCAGAAACTGCAGACATACTATAGGAGATGATCAGAGACTGCAGACATACTACAGGAGATGGTCAGAGACTGCAGATATAGTACAGGAGATGGTCAGAGACTGCAGACATGCTACAGGAGATGGTCAGAAACTGCAGACATACTATAGGAGATGATCAGAGACTGCAGACATACTACAGGAGATGGTCAGAGACTGCAGATATAGTACAGGAGATGGTCAGAGACTGCAGACATGCTACAGGAGATGGTCAGAAACTGCAGACATACTATAGGAGATGATCAGAGACTGCAGACATACTACAGGAGATGGTCAGAGACTGCAGATATACTACAGGAGATGATCAGAGACTGCAGACACACTACAGGAGATGGTCAGGGACTGCAGACATGCTACAGGAGATGGTCAAGGACTGCAGACATGCTACAGGAGATGATCAGAGACTGCAGACAGACTAAAGCTCCGTACACACGTACCAGGGACGTAACTACAGGGGTTGCAGGGGTTGCAATCGCTACCGGGCCCCATGCTCCAGGGGGCCCGGTAGCAAACCAGTGGGTGAACTTCCAGGATCGCAAAGGTCACACTTGCGACCGGACCCTGGCATTGCACCACTGTGGGGAGGCCCCAAGATTGCAGGAAGGGGGCCCACAAGATTGCAGGAAGGGGGCCCACTGCAGAACCTGCTGCGGGACCGTAATAAAAGGCCATGCAACGAGTGTAAAGAGCCCCAGGATTAGTGGGAAGAGCCCTGGGCTTGAAGGTAAGGGCCCCGGCCAGGGGTCTGGGGGGCCCTTCATGGTTTCTTGCATCAGGGCCCTGAAGGTTCTAGTTACGCCTCTGACACGTACCGATTGTCAGCCGTAAATATTCGGCCGACGACCGATCGGCTGATTGTAGGCTTGTTAGTATGATGCTTCCGACAGCCGACAGCGCACTTTCGGCCGAAAAGAATCTGTCGTGCAGGCATTAAAATTTTTGTTGGCCAACACCAGAACGGCCGATTGTTCGCCAGTCAGTACAGATTTCGGCCGACAGACAGCAGATTTGCAAAACTGGGCAGGCTCAGAAAAGAAAAAAGACAAGGAAAGTTAACCATCACATGACATCACTTCTGCAGTCGGCTGTTGTTGGCCGACAAAATTAGTGTGCAGTCTTTTGCAGTTTTCAACAGACACGACAGCCCTGGACAAAAGACGGCCGATCGTTCGGCCGACGATCGGTACGTGTGTACAGGGCTTAAAGGAGATGGTCAGAGACTGCAGACATACTACAGGAGATGATCAGAGACTGCAGACAGACTAAAGCCCCATACACACCTAGCTATTGTCGGCCGTAAATATTCGGCCGCCGAACGATCGGCCAATTGTCGGCTTGTTAGTATGATGCTTCCGACAGCCGACAGCGCATTTTCGGCAGAACAGAATCTGTCCTGCAGGCATTAAAATTTTTGTAGGCCAACAACAGAACGGCCGATTGTGCGTCAGTCAGTACAGAATTCGGCCGACAATCAGCAGATTTGCAAGACTGGGCATGCTCAGAAAAGAAAAAAGACACGGAAAGTTAACCATCACATGACATCACTTCTGCAGTCGGCTGCTGTTGGCCGACAAAATTCGTGTGCAGTCTTTTGCAGTTTTCAACAGACAAGACAGCCCTGGACAAAAGACGGCCGATCGTTCGGCCGACGATCGGTACGGGGCTTACAGGAGATGATCAGAGACTGCAGACATGCTACAGGAGATGGTAAGAGACTGCAGACATACTACAAGAGATGGTCAGAGACTGCAGACATGGTACAGGAGATGGTCAGAGACTGCAGGCATACTACAGGAGATGATCAGAGACTGCAGACATGGTACAGGAGATGGTCAGAGACTGCAGGCATACTACAGGAGATGATCAGAGACTGCAGACATGGTACAGGAGACGGTAAGAGAAGAGAAAGAAAACCAAAAAAAAAAGAATGGAGTCAAAATAATATTTTTTCTTTAGTGGGTAAACGAAAATACAGACTACTGTATGCAGAGGCACAAAAAGGGCCACATGTGGCCCCCAGTTTGCAGGTTGGGCATTAGGATATTAAATGCAACAGTCCATGCATTGTTCTCATAATAGTCACATCAGATCCTCACACAGAGCCCTTGTATCACTCAGCTGGCACCATGACTCTAATCCAGGCTGGCACAGGTAGCCAAGCCTGGCAGTGCCACCCCTTCCTCCTCCTCCTCCTCCTCCACCTGCTGCTGCTGTACAGCCCTTGGTGTGTTTGGGAGTGTGCAGAGGTGACACCCAGCTACAGCTCCAGGTAACCCACACCCTGGACTAGCTGCTGTCACAGCTGGGTCCAACTGGTGAGGCTCTGGGATTCCCTTGTGCTTGCTATGGCAGGTAGGTGCCCTCTGTGCTGCAGATTTCAGTGTTATATTCTATATTAGCAGCAGAAGATCATGCATTTATACTGTGCTAGTGTATTCTATGTACAGGTACAGCAGTGGTACTTGCACAGGTAGGCAGGTAAAAGCCATCTAGAGACCTCCCCAAAAATTATACATGTCTGAGACTGACAGCTGGGATCCAACACAACCCCTGGGGAATGACTGCAGCTCATGGATGGTACTTTGCTTTTCTATCATCCCCCCTCCACAGTCATTTTCAGTAATTTATAAAAAATCTTCCTGAGCGATAACTGTGTTTGCACCTGTCAGCAAATTGAAAATAGCTCAGAGACATACTACAGGCGACGGTCAGAGACTGCAGGCATGCTACAGGAGATTGTCAGATTGCAGACACTCTACAGGAGATGGTCAGAGACTGCAGACACACTACAGGAGATGGTCAGAGACTGCAGACACACTACAGGAGATGGTCAGAGACTGCATAGATACTACAGGAGATGGTCAGAGACTGCAGACACTCTACAGGAGATTGTCAGAGACTGCAGACATACTACATGAGATGGTCAGAGACTGCAGACATACTATATGAGATGGTCAGCGACTGCAGACATACTACAGGTGATGGTCAGGGAATATAGACACACTACAGGAGAGGAATGTCAGTGGGAAGAATGTCCCTTACATTGGTGGCCAATTGGAAGAATGCTCCTTACATTGGTGGACAATGGGAAGAATGTCTCCTACTTTGGTGGTCAGTGAGAAGAATGCCGTTACATTGGTGGTCAGTGGGAAGAATGCCCCTTACATTGGTGGCCAGTGGGAAGAATGTCCCTTACATTGGTGGCCAGTGGCAAGAATGCCCCTTACATTGGTGATCAGTGGGAAGAATGCTCCTTACATTGGTGGTCAGTGGGAAGAATGCCCCTTACATTGGGGGTCAGTGGGAAGAATGTTCCTTACATTGGTGGTCAGCGGGAAGAATGCTCCTTACATTGGTGGCCAATGGGAAGAATGTCTCCTACTTTGGTGGTCAGTGAGAAGAATGCCCTTACATTGGTGGTCAGTGGGAAGAATGCTCCTTACATTGGTGGTCAGTGGGAAGAATGCCCCTTACATTGGTGGCCAATGGGAAGAATGTCTCTTACTTTGATGGTCAGTGAGAAGAATGCCCTTACATTGGTGGTCAGTGGGAAGAATGCCCTTACATTGGTGGTCAGTGGGAAGAATGTTCCTTACATTGATGGTCAGTGAGAAGAATGCCCCTTACATTGGTGGTCAGTGGGAAGAATGCTCCTTACATTGGCGGTCAGTGGGAAGAATGCTCCTTACATTGGTGTTCAGTGGGAAGAATGTCATTTGCATTGGTGGCCAATGGGAAGAATGCTCCTTACATTGGTGGTCAGTGGGAAGAATGCCCCTTACATTGGTGGCCAATGGGAAGAATGTCTCTTACTTTGATGGTCAGTGAGAAGAATGCCCTTACATTGGTGGTCAGTGGGAAGAATGCCCTTTACATTGGTGGCCAGTGGGAAGAATGTCCTTACATTGGTGATCAGTGGGAAGAATGCCCTTTACATTGGGGGTCAGTGAGAAGAATGCCCCTTACATTGGTGATCAGTGGGAAGAATGCCCTTTACATTGGTGGCCAGTGGGAAGAATGTCCTTACATTGGTGGTCAGTGGGATAAGGGTGACATATTACATATGTAATAAGTGGGAAGAATGCACTCTTAGAGATAGCAAAAGAAAAAAGCTGATTGCGGTCAGCGGTTACTTATATATGAAGGGAGAAAACTACAGATTTTTGTAACCCATTTGTTTATTTTTGGGTAATGTGGTACAATATCATTTTTTTCCTGAATGCAAATCTACACAAACTAAAAACCCATGACAGGTGGCAAGTAACCGTTATTTATACGAGTTATGATGACATTCTTCCTGCCTGCAATCATTTTATGTGTAGCTAGTAGAAGGAAAATCCTTACGGCCCTTCAGGTGCAGGGGCCATTGTGGTTCCTGTACTACTGTGGCCGTACAGGTTCACAAATCAGATTTTTCTGACCACAGGCTCACTATCAGTGAAGGGGTCAGCCAAAGAAATGACAGGGACATGGGGGTGGAGTAAAAGTGTATCAAAATCTATAATAGGAAGGCAGTAACAGAAGCTTCAGTACAGGTTTGCCCTCAAAGGAAACAGTAGGTGACATTTGCATGTGTGTTTTGTTTACACAAAGTTTTGGCATAAATGCCCAGCCAGCTCACTGGTTTCCAGTTCTGTTTAACCAGTGGAGGAACTTCTGTTCAGACGTCATTGCACTATCCAGATCCCCTGCAGCCATTGGAAACCACTTTGTTAATATGGATGGGAGAGTTTCCTTTACACGCTCATTATGTCTAACGATTTAATTATGAAAAACCTCACAGTGATGCATGCAGAGGATTGCATTTGAAGGGTTTATTTATTTAGGACAGGTACTTATAGAACACCGACAATTTACACAGTAGGTTTCATATATATTATACAGTCACATCAGTCCCTGCCCTCAAGGAGCTTACAATCTAAGGTACCTAAGGCCCCTTTCACATGGACTTTCTGATCAGGTCCGCCTGTGTGAAAGGGAGCTCCATGCACCTCTATGGGGCAGCGGATGTCAGCAGAGACATGTCCGCTGACACCTGCTGCTCTCTGATCCGATCCTGTCCGTAAAATCCAGACAGATGGAAACCCTATTTTCCATCCGTCTGGAGGATCGGATCGGATCAGATCGGATGAAAACGGACAGGCGGTTCGTTTTCATTTGATCTCCCATAGAGGAGAGCCGGGGATCTGACAGGTCTGTCTCTGCACAGTGAGCTATCATCTGCCTGTTCAGCGAGGATGGGCAGATCGATCCCCGCTGAGCAAAACAGAGTCCCCCAGGCAGAAAGCCAGTGTGAAAAGACCCGAACTTACATTCATACATACACATACTAGGGCCATTTTAGACAGGAGCCAATTAACCTCCCAGTATGTCTTTGGAGTGTGGGAGGAAACCAGAGTACCCGGAGGAAACCAACATAGGCACAGGGAGAACATGCAAACTCCAGGCTGGTAGTGCCGTGGCTCGGATTCAAACCGACAACCCTAATGCTACAAGGCAGAAGTGCTAATCACTTGTACTGCCCATGGCTGTAATAGAAGGTCTTTTAAAAAATTGTATATACACTTTTTCACTCCCATACCCCTTTGTTCATTACCTAGGGCAGTGGTACTCAACCACCAGGCCTCAGCCTCTCACATCTTGGGCCTCCAGCTAACTGCAGATCCCCTGAACTACCACCATGCCCCCCACAGCTCCCATGGTGCCCCTGACCTCCCATATTTGCCCGCACTGCCCTGCAACCCCCTACAGTATGCTTAAACGCCTCTAAGAGCCTTCAGCAACCACAGTGCCCCCCAAACAACATATATTGCACCACCCCCAGTTTTCTGCAGAATCTCCAGCCCCCCATAGCACCCCCAACATCCAACAGTGTCCCCACAGTGCCTCCCAGCTCCACCAGTCCTAACATACTCTATTCACTGTGCTTACTTCCGCCCAAAGGCATTGAGGGAAGCCACCAAACACCTGCATATTTTTGGTCCAGGTCCAGTCCCTGGGAAGCTCTGTTCTACAGTGGGCCCTAAGATAGGGACCTTACTGCCGAGAAGGGCAGACCGAGAACATATATCCAACCCTCCGACAGAACCTCAGTCACCGGCTACCACCAATCCCTCTCCTGAACTGGTTGCTCTTCCTTCTTTTTCAACTATCTATTCCCTGTTAGCATTCACTGTAGAAGCACCCATTTGTTTCATTAATATAATGATCAGACCAGGCATTGTTGAGTAAACAGAATTCGTTTACTGAGTCGTCATTTTAGCATTTACATAAAAAGATCTCAAACACTTCAGTAGTTAATGTTTGTTATGAACCTAATGGTTGTTACAAGACTCCTTCTTCATCAAACTATGACACACCCTCTTATGGTAACAAACTGTGGCTTCAGATGTGGCATTGGTGCTCATACCTTTATCATTTTCAATGTGACTGGCTATTCTATTTCTCCTATTTCCATGCTCGGGTCCCCAAAGTTTGGATGATTCTCTTTGCTTAGGACCACCTACATTGTTACATGTGTGGGCTTCATCCTACCTTCCATGGAAGGAGCCCCCGGGAACAACTTCCTCTCCTCTATGTACCCACTAACGGGAAGTGATGCAACCACAGGCTGATAAGCCACTGTCCACGGTTACCAGGAATTAACCCATACAAGAACCACACAGACCAGTGGTTTCCAACTTATGAGCTAAAGCGGGGCCTCAGCTGTGGCGCCTGGCATCACCAAATGTTCAATATATGTAATGCTGGAGAGGACTGTCAGAGACTGCAGACCTAATAGAGGAAATGAGAGGTCAGAGAGTGTGGATGGGATACATGTTTGGATGGAGATACATTGCAGAACACAATACCAAACTGGGAACATGTTACATGAGGCTAGAGAGATATGAATGCTATTACCCTAATCAATGTTCCCACTACAGACTGCTGAGGTTCGAGGGCCACACATGATACCAAAGGGCCACATGCAGGCCTCGGGCCTGCAGGTTAGGCACCGGCGACTGAAATACTGTAGGCCCTTAGGCTCACGTTCCAATTCTCTGGATTATGTCTGGTGTCCAACCTGTTGCCTTTTGGCATATGATGTGTGGCCCTCAGGCCGACAGTTGGGCAAAAGGGACTTAGACAATACTGTAGGTCCTTAGGCTGAAGTTACAATTTTCTGGATGATGTCTGGTGCCCAACTTGTGGACTTTTGGCATATGATGTGTGGCCCTCAGGCCGCAAGTTGGGCACCAGGAACATAGACAATACTGTAGACACCTTTGGCTCACAATACAATTCTCTGGATGATGTCTGGTGCCCAACCTGCGGCCTGAAGGCCATATGTGGTACTTTGGCATATGATGTGTGGCCCTCTGGCCGCAGATTGGGCACCAGGGCCTTATACAATACTGTAGGCCCTAAAGCCTAGTACACACGCAACGATTATCGGCCGACCGGTCGTCCGTCTTTTGTCCAGGGTGGTGTTTTGTTGGTTGGAATGTGCCTAGACTGCACACAAATTTTCTTGCCAGACAAAATTCTACTTCAGAAGTGATGTCATGTGTTGGTTTGTTTTCTTTGTGTTCTTTCTTCTCTGAGCATGCCCAGTCTTGCTCATAAGATTTTTCCCTGTCGAAATCTGTACTGGCTACACGAAAATCGGCCGTGTTTTGACGGTGGACATAAATTTTATAGCCTGCACACCAGATCTTTTTCAGCCGAACAGTCGGAGTCGGTTGTCGGAAGCATCATACTAACAAGCCGAAAATCAGCGGATCGGTCGTCGGACGAAAATTCCCTGCCGATTTTCGACACGTGTGTACGAGGCTTTAGTCTCATGTTACGATTCTCTGGATGATGTCTGGTACCCAACCTGCAGCCCGAGGGCCATATGTGGCACTTTGGCATATGATGTGCAGCCCTCAGGCCACAGGTTGGGCACCAGGTTCTTAGACAATACTGTAGGCCCTTAGGCTCAAGTTACAATTTTCTGGATGATGTCTGGTGCCCAACCTGCAGCCCGAGGGCCATATGTGGCACTTTGGCTTACGATGTGCAGCCCTCAGGCCACAGGTTAGGCACCAGGTTCTTAGACAATACTGTAGGCCCTTAGGCTCAAGTTACAATTTTCTGGATGATGTCTGGTGCCAATCCTGTGGCTCTTTGGTATATGATGTGTGGCCCTCGGGCCGCAGGTTGGTTACCAGGGATATGGACAATACTGTAGGCCCTGCCTTCAAGTCAAGCTTGCATTTTACATTTACAATTTTTGTAATGCTGGAGAGGACTGTCAGAAACTACAGATCTAATGAGGAAATGAGGGGCAGAGAGTGAGGGATTTGCTGCAGAACACAAAACCAAACTGGGAACATGTTACATGAGGCTAGTAGAGATCAATGCTATTACTGTAATCAATGTCCCCACATCATATACCAAAGAGCCACATGCGGCTTTCAGGTCACAGGTTGGTCACCAGGGGCTCGATTGTATTACCATGGAGTCATCCAAACATGATTCAGGCATTGGGGGCTGGATTGGGAGGTAAGGAGAGCACAGCAAGGACGTTATCAATGCCACAACGCTTATTACAGATCTAATAAGCTGGGTAGAGGATGCGGAGAGCGGTGTAGAGAGATGGTTCTCTGGCAGCGCAGGGCGGATGGGGTGTGTCACACACAAAAGTGGCAAAACAGAATAGCAAGTTATTTGGCAGGTAAAACTTTTCACATGTACACAATTCAGCTGTGTGTTTAGCTGCTTGGCTGGAGTTCTATTTTAAGCAGTAATGGTCCAAAGACAGAACATTGGCGTGCTCAGATTTCCCTTGGCTTTGTGTCTGTTCCTTGAAGCTGACCTTCAACTTTCCCTTCAGTCTTGCACAGTTGTACCGGCTCCTCTCCTGGACACCCTATTTGTACTGCACACTGTGAGCTTTTCACAATGTGCATTAGAAGCTGCAGCAAGTCAGATAACGCCCGACTCATTTCCTGGCTGGAGAACATCCAACATCATCAAGTTCTTTCCTCCCCAGCATGACTGCCCTTGCCCCCCCCCCCCCCCCTACTTTCATTCATTGGATTTGGATTAATATACATATACCTATGTGCTTAAGTGTTAGGGAGAGGCATGCTGGGAAACATAGTCCCATTGCTGGTGCTGGGACACAGTGGAGGCTGAAATTTACAACAGGAAGACTCTTTCCTACTAGTGGGCTCATAGTACAGGACAGCGGTGATGTAAAGTCACATGATTCTCAGGATTACAAAAGGGTACAAGGAGAAACTTTGTTTTAAAGAAAAGAACGTGCAACATATGTGGACGTTACCAAGGATGGTTGGCATGCGAACGTAGTCAGCCTGGGAAGACCCCGCTACTCCGAACTAACACACCCATCAAGGCATTTTGATATTTGCATATTGCATAACTCTTCCCAAGAGCCAGCCCACTGCTTGAATCAGGACTGAGGCTCGGTTCACACGTATCCGATGTGGGAAACGCAGTGAATGCTGTGTGTTTCCTGCATTGCATTGGCACGGCATCCATGCGATCTGCGGCGGCGTCAATGTTATTTTAATGGCACCCCGAAACAGATTACAAAACGCAATGTGATTGTAAGAATCGCATCGCATGGGATTCAGGTGCAGGGGGAAAAAAAGGGTCTGGTGCCATTTTAGTTTGAATGTTAAATGCGATTTCAGTCATACAAAATGTATGGCTGAAATCGCACTGCACAGACATCGCATGTGATGTGCACAGGAAAGAGGTGCAATGCACATGCAATGTCTGTAATCTCACCAGTGTGAACCTAGCCTAAAGGGCTCTTAAAGTTGTTGTTAACCCACTCTGCTAACTTTATATAATCCTCTGTGTCTCCTTATGCTAGGTTCTCCTGTCTGTGATTTATAAAAAATATGAGGTTTATACCAGTTTTCTGAGCGCCAACCAGCGCTCACGTGACCCGCTGCCTCGCTCCGTCTGGAAGCTGCAGCGGGCGGGGCCGAGATTCCCCCACTGACATCAGTGGGGAGGGGGGGAGAAGAGGAGGAGAGAGCCGCCAGGTCACGTGACAGCCGAGCGGCGCTCTAAAATCAGGTATAGCTGGCAATTAATTTTTAATACACAGTGACAGGAGCACCTATCAATAGGAAGAAAAGAAGATTACTGTACATCAAAAATTAAAAGGTTTTTCAGCAGCAGGAGGGGAGGGGGCGGGCACCTGACACAGGAGCAGAAAGCAGGGAGGGAAGGGGAGGGGACAGAGGATGACAGGAGAGCTGCGAATGATGGAGGCATGTAAACTGACCACCATGTTAGGGCTCAGCAGCCATGATACACCGTGGTCAGTTTACAGGAGGAAGGGCAGGATCAGCCAGGTATTGCAGGTGATATAGGGGTCAAATGACACAGAACAAGCACTGTGTAACATGCTTCAAAGGAGCAGGGTCTTTATTTTTATTTTTGGGGTAACAAAAGTTTTAAAAAGGAGTACTGAGGAAGGGGGCTGTGATGTTTTCAGGAAGCTATGTAAAGCACCCAGCTGGTCCCTCCCATCATGCCTGCATTGTGTAGGGAATCACAGAGACCCACTGATTACATTCCTGGGTCTATAATAAAGTATGTAATGAAAAAGGAAAGATTTTCATTTTATTAGAATGTTGATGATGGAGGAGAGGGAAACCAGAGCAAATTAAACATCAACTTTAACTGCTTCCGGACCGCCTGCCGCAGTAATACTGCGGCAGGCTGTCCCTTCTGCGCGAACCGACGTAGGGGTACGTCGGTCGCGTGCCTGCAGCTAGGGGGCGAGCGTGCGGTTCCCACCCCCACTCGGCAGCGGGGACTCCAATATACGGGGCAGGTGGCTCAGATTGCCGCCTGGCACCCACGATCGCTCCCCGCTGAGAGAGAAGGACGAGCAGCTGTTGTAAACACATCTGACCGTTCTTCTCTCTGGAATGATCACAGAGTGCCTGTGATCCTTCAATATAGGATCACATGTCTCTCTGGTCATTCCATAAGCCCTGCCCCCATACAGATAGAATAACTCCCCTAGGCTCACATTTAACCCCTCGATCACCCACTGTGTTAACCCCTTCCCTGCCAGTGTCATTATTACAGTAACAGTGCATATTTTTAGCACTGATTACTGTAGTAATGTCACTGGTCCCCCCAAAAGTATAAAAAATGTCAGGGGTCTAATCTGTCCGCTGCAATGTCGCAGTCCCGCTACAAAATCGCAGATCGCCGCCATTACTAGTAAAAAAAAAAACATTAAAAATGACATAAATTTTTCTCGTACTTAGTAGACATGATAACTTTTGTGCAAACCAATCAAAACTCGCTTATTGCGATTTTTTTTTACCAAAAATATGTAGCAGAAATCAAACTAGCCTAAAATGTTACAAAATTTTGATTTTGAATTTTTTTTTTTTTGGGAGGGGGAATGTTAAATAGCAGTAAGTAAAAAATATTGTTTTTTTTTTTTTTCAGAATTGTCGCTCTTTTACAGCCATAGGCATGCGCACAGGGTGTGCCAGGTGTGCCTGGGCACACCCTAATCACCCTGTGTGGCGCAGATTCCCCCCGTTTAAACCCCTGATATTTCAGCAAAGCCCCCTAACGGCTCCTACAATTGTTATAAAAAATAATACAATTTGAAAATATAAAAAAAAAATTAAAACTACTGACCCCATCCACTGTCCTGACACCAATCTCTGCCCTATTGCCACCCACCACTGCTCTACTGACACCATCAGTATATATACTCATGTATGTGTTTGAGCTTTGAGGTGCACACCCTAATGCAATAGGCTGTGCACACCTATGTTTATAGCGCAAAAAATAAAAATCGCACAGATGATCAAATACCACCAAAAGAAAGCTCTGTTTGTGTGGAAAAACAGGACATCAATTTTATTTGGGTACAGCGTTGCACAACCGCACAATTGTCAGTTAAAGTAACGCAGTGCCGAATCGCAAAAAAAATGGCCTGGTAATTAGGAGCAAATCCTTCCGGTACAGAAGTGGTTAAGGGAACCTGACAAAATCTTTATCAATGGACTTTTCCTATCATTTGCTTTCTCCCTGCTGATTCCTGTGCAGTGATTTAGCAAGAACATTGAACAATTCACATCAGTACTTGTCCTTGAAGGAACTTTAATATGGTGTAATGTTCCTGCCAATGTTATCCTACCTACACACACACACAACAAAAAAAAGAAGATAATTAAAGTAGAACTTCAGCCAAACTTTTCTTTAAAGTTTAGGACAGAATAGTGAAGTGTTAGAACGTCTGTCGGTTTTTTCTTCGTTTTTTTTTTAACCGTCTGCGGCCCCATTGGGTATGTATTTTGATTGTGGTAAGAAACAAAATTTGGGACAGTGAGTCCCGGTTCACACTGAGGCGACCTGTGAGGCGACCTGGTCGCCTCACAGGTCGCTGTAGGTCGTCTCCCATAGGGAAGCTGCGGACCCGTTCTAATAGGAGCGACACAAGTCGCTCCGACTTAGAAAAAGGGTCCGGAGCTTCTTTGGGGCGACCAGGAGGCGACCGCCATAGACTTCAATGTTATGAAGTCCGTGGCGGCCGCTCCGAGGTCGCGGCGCGCTGCTCGCACCGCGACCTCGGAGGTCGCCACCCGAAGTAGCGTCGCTCGTATGTGAACGGGCACTCACAGTGACAACCATTAAACTGATTGTAAACAATCACCTTGTAAAACAATCCCTTCCGTTTAAAATAGAAATGAAAGGCAAAACATTTGTGTATAGATATAAAAACAAAAAAACAAACAAACATTATAAATACCCTTTTTCCCTTTTTTTTTTTAAAGGGATTACATTCCCTCTGTTCTAAGCTGTATAAGAGCTGGGGAAGGAGAAGAAGCAGCACACTGAGTGCACTGAGCTCACTTCCGAGTGAATGGCTGTGAAGGGGGGGGGGGGGGGACAAGTCTGATCATTGATTGGAGGAGAGTACACTGAGTTCCCAGCACTGACCACAGTGTGCTCTCCTGCCTAATGTGGTCAGCTTTTAATAGGAAAGCAGAGAGAATGGCAGGAACTCCAGGGATTTCACACAAAGGAAGCAATACAAAGAGAACAGGAGACTTTCTCATACAAGTACATGGTGCAGCAGGCACATATCAGGAATATTAACTGTTGGGGTAAGTCACTGTGTGACCTCTTTTAAGGGATATAAAAGCCCCCCTCACCTAAAATGTAACTCTGTACACTGTTGTCCTAAAGTGGCTTTGATTGTTCTTTTAGGAATTGTTTTCAGAAAGATGCAAAGGTGGGGGGGGGGTCATTTGTATGCTGAATTTACTGCCACATTGACCCACTGGACGGTCCTCGACAGCTCTTGGTTCTGATTGGCAGCCAGTAGGACAGGCTCCTGTTCAGGTGTCTGCTGTGAGAGTCCCCACATGCCTGACAAAGGGTTCCTGTGCATCTCTGAAATGTTGTACTGTGTCTTCTGTGATCATACTTCAATAAAGAATTGGACGTAATTGACGTGGTGTGCTGGCAAATATGTACATTTGATTTGTGCCATGAGAGTAAATCACAGCAATATATATATATATATATATATATATATATATATATATATATACACACACACACACACACACAGTATCTCACAACAGTGAGTACACCCCTCAGATTTTTGTCAATATTTTATTCTATCTTTTCATGTGACAACACTGAAGAAATGACACTTTGCTACAATGTAAAGTAGTGAGTGTACAGCTTGTATAACAGTGTAAATTTACTGTCCCCTCAAAATAACTCAACACACGGCCATTAAAGTCTAAACTGTTGGCAACAAAAGTGAGTACACCCCTAAGTAAAAATGTCCAAATTGGGCCCAAAGTGTCAAATTTTTGTGTGGCCACCATTGTTTTCCAGCACTGCCTTAACCCTCTTGGGCATGGAGTTCACCAGAGCTTCACAGGTTGGCACTGGAGTCCTCTTCTACTCCTCCATGATGAAATCACAGAGCTGGTGGATGTTAGAGACCTTGCGCTCCTCCACCTTCTGTTTGAGAATGCCCCACAGATGCTCAATAGGGTTTAGGTCTGGAGACATTCTTGGCCAGTCCATCACCTTTACCCTCAGCTTCTTTAGCAAAGCAGTGGTCATCTTGGAAGTGTGTTTGGGGTCCTTATTGGAATACTTCCCTGCGGCCCAGTCTCCGAAGGGAGGGGATCATGCTCTGCTTCAGTATGTCACAGTACATGTTGGCATTCATGGTTCCCTCAATGATCTGTAGCTCCCCAGTGCCGGCAGCACTCATGCAGCCCAGACCATGACACTCCCACCACCATGCTTGACTGTAGGCAAGACACACTTGTCTTTGTACTCCTCACCTGGTTGCCGCCACACACGATTGACACCATCTGAACCAAATAAGTTTATCTTGGTCTCATCAGAGCACAGGACATGGTTCCAGTAATCCATGTCCTTAGTCTGCTTGTCTTCAGCAAACTGTTTGCGAGTTTTCTTGTGCATCATCTTTAGAAGAGGCTTCCTTCTGGGATGACAGCCATGCAGACCAATTTGATGCAGTGTGCGGCGTATGGTCTGAGCACTGACAGGCTGACCCCCACCCCTTCAACCTCTGCAGCAATGCTTGCAGCACTCATACGTCTATTTCCCAAAGACAACCTCTGAATATGACGCTGAGCACGTGCACTCAACTTCTTTGGTCAACCATGGCGAGGCCTGTTCTGAGTGGAACCTGTCCTGTTAAACCGCTGTATGGTCTTGACACACTGCGACATGCAAACTGATCTGGGGGTGTTGTTAACTTTGTATTGACACCCCCAGCGATTTGCATATGGCAGTGTGAACTGCCTGCGATTTGAATGTGGTAGGGGAACCCGCAGTGCATTCGCAGGGTTCCTGCATCGCATATGTGTGAACCGGCACTTATGCTAAAAGCATTTTTCAAGCGTCAGCATTTAGGAGCAGAAGAAAAACATTTTTTGTAGAGTTTTTGGGGGCGTTTTCCCAGCAGAAAAAAAAAAAAAACCCTAAAAGCTACTAAAAAAACACTCCTAACTGCTTTTTCCAAGCATTTGTTTCCCTTCATGTTCTGTAAAAATGCTTTTAAAACGCTAATGCTCCTAAAAGCTTTTTAAACGTTACTAAAATACAAGCCGGCACAAAAACGCTATTATCAGCATCTTTCATCCAGAATTCTTTCTATAGCATTTTTAAAGCTTATAAAAAGCGCCAGTGTACATGGAGCCTGAAGCTGCCCTTAAAACTGAACTTTACCCATAGCAACTTGATAAAAAATACATTTTCTTTAACAAGGAACAAACTATTCACCAGGGCCGCTGATAGGGGGCCCGAGCACACAGGGAGGGGTAATAGTTATGAACGACATTTACAGAAATCTACCACCAGCAGCTGTAAGCTGATCTCTCCCCCCACTCCCTGCTGCCAACTTTTATCTGCTAAGAAAGAGACAGTGGTCCCTCACTAACCCCCCCATGTGGGCCTAATGTTAGCTCTGCTCATGAGTTTATCTCTGTAACTTTGTTTCTCTCCCTGCAGTTCTTCCTATACTTCCTCCCAGCCTGTATATATTTTTTTCATCATTCTCCCCCTTTGCTCTGTCTTCCGGACACAGTCACAGCTGATCAGCTGCATTCCCATGGGGTGAAGAATTTACTGTTACACTGGTTCCATAGCTGCCTGTTGTCTTGTCCTAATGCAGTTTAAGCCCCGTATACATGCACAGATTGTTGGCCAACTGATCGGCCAACTTTTGTCCAGTGTTGTTTGTTGGTTGAAATGTGCTCTAGACTTGCACTGGACTTTTGTTGGCCAACAAAAACCAACTTCAGAAGTGATGTCATGTTCTGGTTGACTTTCAGTGTGTTTTTTCTTCTCTGAGCATGCCCAGTCTTGCTCATCTGATTTTTATCTGCCGAAATCTGTACTGACTGACGAACAATCGGCCGTTCTTTTTTGGCCAACAAAAATTTTATAGCATGCACACCAGATTTTTTTCGGCCGAAAATTCGCAGTTGGTTGTCGGAAGCATCATACTAACAAGCCTACAATCGGCAGATCGGATGTTGGCCAACAATTTCAGCCAACAATCTGTGCGTGTGTACGGGGGTTTTGTGTGCTTTATGTAGCTGGGCTTCCCACTCCTCTCCTCCAAGCTGCTTCCTGACCTATATAACTTTGCTTCTTCTACCCTTCACTGTCAGTTCCCTCTGCAAATCCATGTATCAACTCCTTCTATTTACCCATTTACTGAGTGTCGGTTCACACTGATCCGACCCGACTTCGGGCGACTGATGCCGTCTTCCATGCACCGAGACTTCGGCGCGGCTTGCAACGACTTCACATAATGTTTCCATAGGCTGTCGGGTGCTGCCACTGCCATTGCTGGTGAGGGAACCCGGCAGTGAAGCCTTGCGGCTTCATGGGCAGGTCCTTAATGCGCATGCGCGAAGCGTGCTGCGCATTCGGATTGGCTCGGCGGCGGGGGAAGGAGGAGGGGGCCAAACTTCTTGTGGACAGCGCCGCAGTGCCGTCTTCCGGAAGTGGGGAAGGGTACCTGTCAAAAACAGGTACCCATTCCCCCCTCCCCCCTGAAAGGTGCCAAATGTGGCACCAGAGAGGGGGAGGACGCAAATGAGCGGAAGTTCCACTTTTGGGTGGCACTCCGCTTTAAAGTGGAGCTAATCCCATCGATTTAACGGTTTTAAAACAGTTACATTCCAGGAATGCTGGGATTGCTAACTGTCACATTTGCTTGTGTCCTCAACCAAACTGTCAAACCATCAAATGGCTGGTGTCGTAACTGATCACATGTGCAGCACCGTGGCAATTGCTGTAAAGGATAGGAGGGTTTAATTCCGCTTTAAGGCTGTCAGCAGATCGGTCTCTACAAACTCGACAGTGCCTAAAAATGGAGAGTAACTGAGCATGTGCAGAACAGGGTGAGACAATGTATTGCTGGATTTTACCGAGTATCAATTATTTTTAATGTTTTACATATCTAAAAACAAACAAAAAAACACATTATAATTCCCAAGGAGAAACAAAGTAATTGTGATGATATGTGCAGTTTTAACAAGACGTGAAAGTTGCTAAACTGGTTTCAGGCGTTTGGACCCTCGTCATTAAGGGGTTAAAGGGCTGTTAAGGGGTTGAAGGCTTTGTTTGTATTTACAGAACTCCTTTGTAACTATGTACATTTGTATTTTATAATAACTTTAGTACTCAATAAATTACACCAGAGTTCTCTCTTCAGCCCGAGTTCACACAAGATGCGGAGCAAATTCGCTGCAAATTTCGCACCGCATTAAAATTTGCAACCCGTTCATGCGTACCAATCGCGGAGTGTATGTTAACCACTTCAGCTCCGGAAAGGTTTTACCCCCTTAATGACCAGGCCATTTTTTGCGATTCGGCACTTAGTTGCTGACAATTGCGCAGTCGTGCGACGCCGTAACCAAATACAATTGATGTCATTTTTTTCCACAAACAGAGCTTTCTTTTGGTCGTATTTGGTCACCTGTGCAGTTTTTAGATTTTGCACTGTAAACAAAAAAGGAGCGACAATTTTGGAAAAAAAAAAAAAAAAACACCATATTTTTTTTACTTTCTGCTAAAAAACATTCCCAATAAAAAAAAATGCAAAAAAAAATCTACATTTTTTATCATTTTAGGCCAATTTGTACTCTGCTACATATTTTTGGTAAAAAAAAATCCCAGAAAGCATAAAAAAGTTATAGCGTTTACAAACTACGGGATAGATTTATGGACTTTTTATTTATTCATTTTTACTAGTAATGGCGGCAATCAGCGATTTTTAACCACTTTACCCCTTTCCTGACCAGGGCCTATTTTGCGATTCGGCACTGCGTGATTTTAACGGAAAATTGCGCGGTCGTGCGACGCTGTACCTAAACAAATTTGACGTCCTTTTTTTCCCACAAACAGAGCTTTCTTTTGGTGGTATTTGATCACCTGTGCAATTTTTTGATCATGCGCTATAAACAAAAAAAGAGCGTAAATTTTTCAAAAATTACAATATTTTTCACATTTTTTTATATGAAATTCCCCCCCCCCCCCCCAAAAAGATGTAAAAATCTAAATTTTTTTACATTTTAGGCCAATTTGTTTTATGCTACCTATGTTTGGTAAAAAAAAAATCGCAAAAAGCGTATTTTGATTGGTTTGCGCAAAAGTTATTCCGTTTACTAAGGGAAAGATTTTTGTCATTTTCGTTGTTTTTTTTTAACTAGTAATGGCGGCGATCTGCGATTTTTTTTTTGCGGGACTGCGGCATTGCGGCGGACAGATCGGACCCTTGACTGACATTTTTGACACTTTTGGGGTTACCAGTGACATTACTGCAGTAATCAGTGCTATACATATGCACTGTTACTGTAAAAATGACACTGGCAGTGAAGGAGTTAACTTTATTGGAGAGGGAGGGGTTAAGTGTGTCCCTAGGGGCGTGTTTCTAACTGTGATTGGCTGTGGCTACTAGTGTAAGAACAGAGATCAACAGTCCTACATAGCAGAACCGTTTGATCTCCATTTTTACACAGGGAAGAATGACAGGCGGCTTTGTTTACATTAGCCGCCTGCCTTTCTTCCAGTGTAACGGAAGATCGCGAGTGCCCGGCGGGCACACGCGCCGGGGGTACGTGACCGCGCGGGAGCCTACGCCGCTTTGCCTGTGAGGGGCTGACTGCCGACGTAAATCGTCATGCGGCGGTCGGCAAGCGGTTAATCGGGACTGCGACATTGCGGCGGACAGATCGGACCCCTAACTGACATTTTTTTGGGACCAGTGACAATAATACAGTAATCAGTGCTAAATGATATGCACTGTTACTGTATGAATGACACTGGCAGGGAAGGGGTTAACACTGGGGGTGATCAAGGGGTTAAATGCATTCCCTATTGTTCTTACTAACTGTGTGTGGGGGGGATAGGTTGGACAGAGGCAGGGAGAGATCAGTGATTCAGCTTAGCTAAATCACACGATCTTTCCCTGCCTCTCTGACAGAAGAGCCGCCTGCTTTGTTTACATAGGCAGGTGGCTCTTCTGTCATTCTAGCCGAAGATCGCAGAAGACCGGCTGCGATCGAGCCCGCTCCTCCCGCAGTCTGGCTCCCGCTGTGTCTAATCACAGTGGGAGCGCGGCTCCGTCGGGGCGCGCCGTGTGCACATAGTCACGTAGATCTACGCGATTATGCGCAGCCGAGCCGCCCTGCCGCAGTAAATCTATGTGGGGCGGTCGGCAAGTGGTTAAGTTAAGGACAGCCTGTAATCGGTTTGCAAAATGCAGTGCAATTTACAGGATCTGATCGCATTGGTGTCAACAAGCATGCAATCCGATTCTGGTGCAGACAAAAAAAAGGGTCCTGCACGAGTTTGGTGCGAATGTAGTGCATACAAATCCATGGCTCAAATCGCACCTCAGAGATACCGCATGTAATTACACCTGAATGTGCTGCGATTCCTGTGGGAAATGCATGCTGTGTCCCGCACCGCATCAGTGTGAACCCAGGCTCATAGATAACAGTAAGGCTACGTTCACATGTTAGCGTAGCGGACCGCAGCAGAATCACCGCGATTCTGCCCGCGATCCGGAAATCATTGCAAATCGCGGGACACCTGTGCGTTGCCGTTGATTTGCAATGGCACCCCAAACGCTGTGCGATGTTGCCGCGATTTCCGCCTGCTGAATCGCGGTAAAATCGCGGGTCGCATGACGCCCAAAAAAGGTACAAGAGCTTCTTTGGGGCGTCATGCGACCCGCGATTTTGTTTGCGCGATGTTACAGCGAATCGGCAGGCGGAAATCGCGGCAACATCGCACAGCGTTTGGGGTGCCATTGCAAATCATCGTGGTGATTCTGCCGCGGTCCGCTGCGCTAACATGTGAACATAGCCTTAAATAAAATCAATACAGAATGCATCTAAATTGATCAATGTTTGTGATTTGATACATTGGTGTTGATCTACTAAAGGCAACTAGACTTTGGAATAGTGCACTTTGCATGTACACTTGATCCAGAGTAAATGAGGGGGGACCTCTGCTGACTGCCATTATCCAATCATGTGCAAGCAAAAATGCTGTTTTTTAAAAATTTTCCTTGCGTGTGATTTGTTTTTTTTGCTAAGCGAAGTTACTAAGCTCTGGAGCGAGTGTACTTCCAAATTGCACAGTCTATTTGCCTTTAGTAAATACACCCCAATGTGGCTTCTGTCCGTCTAGCAGTCCCTGGACTAGCTGCATTCAGTCTGTGGACCTTCGGCAGTTCAGGATCTAGGGACGGTAGCAGAGGATACATGGAAGCCTGTCCTCATTGTCATTCTTGTTGACCAATGAGCAGGCTGCCCTGAGATTAGGGTGGAATAGAGTGTCAGTGGGAGGGCAGTCACATCCAGTCACCTGGCTGCACAAAGTCGTCACGTCAGATGCAGAAAAGTCTCCAGCATTAGAGGAACAATCCTTCCAGCGTCAGTCTAACCCTGACCTCACATTTATTGCAGAGATGGACTCCTATGTACGACGTCGGGACAAGTGAACCCGTCACCCAGGTAATTTCCCAATTCTCATTCCTGATATCTGCTAATACTCTTCTACATGTGCCACCTGTGGAAGTTAAAGTGACACTTGGGGACGGTTCACACCTATGCAGCTTGCTTTTGATCCATTTCTGCAGTGCTTTTTGTGGTGCATTTTGTGTTTTTTGCACACGCGATTTTATGGCGATTTTGCAGCGATTTGCATTTTTATGGCCAATTTTTTACATAGTTAGTGAGGTTGAAAAAATACATCAGTCCATCCAGTTCAACCTATGATGTGTGTTTGCTGTTAACCGTACATTGTATACCCCTGTATGTTGTACATTGTATACCCCTGTATGTTGTACATTGTATACCCCTGTATGTTGTACATTGTATACCCCTCTATGTTGTACATTGTATACCCCCGTATCTTGTACATTGTATACCCCTGTATCTTGTACATTGTATACCCCTGTATGTTGTGGTCTTTAAGGTGCCCATCTAATAGTTTTTTGACACTATTGATGCCCCCTGCTCCACATCCTTACTGCTCTGACAGTAAAGAACCCCTTACGTATTTTAAGGTTAAACCGCCTTTCCTCTAGTTTTAGTGAGTGGCCGCGTGTCTTATTGTATTCTTTTTCTCTGAATAGTTTGTTCCTTATGCTAGGGTCGCCAGTACAGTATTTGTACATTGATATCATATCCCCTCTCAATCGTCTCTTCTCCAGACATTGTTGTTGGGCAGATTAAAAAATGCAAAGCCAAAATTAAACCCCCCTCC
Organism: Pelophylax lessonae; assembly: GCF_965119305.1. Lineage (NCBI taxonomy): Eukaryota > Metazoa > Chordata > Amphibia > Anura > Ranidae > Pelophylax > Pelophylax lessonae. The sequence goes on along the minus strand of NC_138780.1, from coordinate 192,402,053 downwards.
ACTGTAGTGTGCTCTGCCCCCCCTCCCCCCATAGTAGTGTTCTGTACTCCCAATGCTGTGTCCACTGCCCCCTTCACATCACCCCCCCCCCCCCACTGTGGTGTCCTCTGCACCCTGCCCCCCATATTAGTGTCCTGTACCCCCCAATGCTGTGTCCTCTTCCCCCTTTAAATCACCCCCCCCCCCGCTGTGGTGTCCTCTGCCCTATTCATCCACAGAAGAAGTGTTCTGTAACCCCCAATGCTGTTTCCTCTGCCCCCTTCAAATAACCACCCCCTCTGTAATATCCTCTGCCCCCTCTCCTCATTGTAGTTTTCTGCACCCCTCCAATGCTGTGTCCTCTGCCCCCTTTATATCACCCACCCCCCACAGTAATGTCCTCTGCCCCCTCCCCCCGGAGTAGTTTTCTGTACCCCTCCACATGACCCCTCTGCTGTGGTGTCCTCTGCCCCCCTCCCCCCATAGTAGTGTTCTGTACCCCCCAATGTTGTGTCCTCTGCCCCCTTCACATCACCCGCTCCCCACTGTAGTGCCCTCTGCCCCCCTCCCCCCATAGTAGTGTTCTGTACCCCTCCACATGACCCCTCTGCTGTGGTGTCCTCTGCCCCCCTTCCCCCCATAGTAGTGTTCTGTACCCCCCAATGCTGTGTCCTCTGCCCCCTTTACATCACCCGCCCCCCACTGTAGTGCCCTCTGCCCCTCCCCCCATAGTAGTGTTCTGTACCCCTCCAATGCTGTGTGCTCTGCCCCTTCACATCAATCCACCCCCACTGTAGTGACCTCTCCCCCCCCCCCCCACATTAGTGTCCTGTACCACCCAACGCAGTGTCCTCTGCCCCCTTCACATCACCCCCCCACACGGAGTGTCCTCTGCCCCCCTCCCCTTACAGTAGTATCCCCTGCTCCCCTCCTCCCCATAGCAGTGTCCTCTGCCCCCTTCGCCCCACAGTAGCATTCTGTACCCCCACACTGTAGTGTCCTCTGCCTCCTTCACATCACCCCCCGATGCAGTGTCCTCTGCCCCCTTCACATCAAGTGAACCCGTCACCCAGGTAATTTTCCAATTCTCATTTCTGATATCTGCTAATACTGTTCTACATGTGCCACTTATGGAGGTTAAAGTGACACTTATGCTGGCCATACACGTATAGATTTTCATCCAGAAATTTTCGTTTCAAGAAAATTCGTTTGATTTTCTAATCGTTAGTGGGGTTAAATCGATGTCCCTTTTCGACTGCAGCGACGGGAAAATTCATAGGGGCAGAAGGGAAAACTTTTCTCGATCAACGGATTTTCGGGCAGTGTATGTGGTAATCGTTCAGAAATTACATTCATTTTAAAATTAAATGTTTAAAGCAAAAGACAATTTTCGAACGACATTCGTCTGTTCAACGAATGTTCACAGAATGTGCGTACGGATGTTCCACGAATATTCTCGTCCAAAAATCTATACGTGTATGGCCAGCATTAGGCTCGGTTCACACCTATGCAGTTGCACTACATGCTTTTCTCCAGCTTCTCCATTGAAGTCTATTGAACCAAAAAAGCACAGTTTTGCATGGAAAAAAAGTCCCTGACCCCTTTGCAAAAAATGCAGCAGCTGACAAAACAAAGTAAGAAACAGATTAATGAAAAGTAGAATACAGCGCCATTAAGTAGTGGATGTGTATGGATTATTTTTTGGAAAATAAGGGTATTATTTAGTGTCACTTTAACCACTTAATCTTTGGAATATTTACCCCCCCCCCCTTTGTAACCAAACCATTTTTTGCGATACGGCACTGCATTATTCTATTTGACAATTGCGCGGTCGTGCGACGCTGTACATAAATAAAATGTATGTCCTTTTTTCCCCATGAGTAGAGATTTCTTTTGGTGGTATTTGATCACCTCTGCGGTTTTCATTTTTTACTTTCTGGTATAAGACATATCCAATATAAAATGTAAAAAAAATTAACTTTCTTCATAAATTTAGGTCAATATATATTCTGCTACATATTTTTGGTAAAAAAAAAAAAAAAAAAATCCCAATAAGCGTATATTGATTGGTTTGCTCAAAAGTTATCGCGTCTACAAACTAGGGGATATTTTTATTTATTTATTACTAGTAATAGCGGCGATCAGCGACTGTGATATTACGGCGGACATTCTGACACTAACCTAAATGACACTTTTTGGGGACCAGTGACACTAATACAGTGATCAGTCCTAAAAATATACACTGTCACTGTACTAATGACACTTGCTGGGAAGGGCTTAACATCAAGAGGATTAAGTGCCGGTTCACACATATGCGATGCAGGAACCCTGCGAATCCACTGTGGGTTCCCGCATCGCATTCATATCGCAGGCAGTACACACTGCCATATGCAAATCGCTGGGGTTGTCAATACAAAGTTAACGACACCCCAAGATCAGTTCTCATATCACAGTGCGCACTGTCAGTTCGGACATGAATCGGATCGCATAGGTGTGAACCACCATGTGATCTGATTCTGCTGCGGACCCAAAAAAGGGTCCTGTGCGTGTTGTGTCTGAATGCGATGCGAATTCGGCCATACAATCTGTACAGCTGAATTCGCATCACACAGACATCGCATGTCATTTTCAGAGCAGTGCGCTCCGAATCACATGCGATGTCTGTCATCGCTATAGTGTGAACCGGGACTAGCTATGTGTAATATGTGCTGCTTTTACTTAACTATCTGGATGGTTTTTCTCCCAGAAACAGCCAGATCATTGTTCATAGTAAAGACAGTTCTGTGTTTTTGTAAACACAGAACTCTGTGTTTGATTGGCCACAGCCAATCAGCTGACTTCAGCCAAAATCATTGGCTGAAATCAGCTGCCAAATTCGTGCTGTCTCTAATCACATATTGCAGCTTAGCAATCATTAGATGTGGTGGCTGCATTTGTTTTGTTTTTTTTTTACTTTTCACCGGGTGATCTGGCCAGTAACCTTCTGTATTAGAGCGTCCCCACTCTGGATGAAGGAGCACAGGAGGGCAGCAGTGTTGTCAGTCTGGAGGGGGGAAGGGGAGTGATAGATGTGCTAGCAGATTTACATTCACTAACAAATAGAGGTCAAACTCCAGCTCAAACTTTATCGAAAGTTGCAGCAAACAGTTTTGTTTCCTTTTGGGATAAAGGTTTTACATATAAAAAGAAAAGCCGACTATTGTAGGCACCCCTTTCAGTGGTAAATGGTTTGTCCCATCCCTGTAACTTATATGTTTTGCTGGAGAGCTTGTTCTTTTTGAAATGGAACAGACTTACTGGCTGGATCGACAGATGAAAATAGAAGAAAAAAAAGCTTAACCACTTCTGGACCGGAAAGGATTTTCCCCCTTATGACCAGGCCATATTTTGTGATTCGACACTGCGTTATTTTAATGGACAATTGCGTGGTTGTGCGACGCTGTACCCAAATAAAATTGACGTCCTTTTTTTCCCACAAATAGAGCTTTCTTTTGGTGGTATTTGATCACCTGTGCAATTTTTATTTTTTGCACTATAAATAAAAAAACAGCGACAATTCTGAAAAAAAAAAATATATATTTTTCACTTTCTGCTATATAACATTCCCAAAAAAAAATCTAATTTTTTTTAACATTTTAGGCCAATTTATTTTCTGCTACATATATTAGGTAAAAAAAAAAAAAAAATCGCAATAAGCGTGTTTTGATTGGTTTGCGCAAAAATTATCGTGTCTACTAAGCAAAAGATTTATGTCCAGGGAGAAGAACGGTCGGCTGTGTTTACAACAGCTGACCGTTCTTCTCTCTCAGTGGGGAGCGAACGCTGGTGTCAGGGGGCAAACGGGGTCCCCGCTGATGAGGGGGGGGCGGTAGCGTGCCGCCAGCGGCACACGCTCGCCCCCTACCTGCACACAGTGCACCCCCCTCTTTAGTGTTAGGGTCAAGGCGCCCACATCCCTACAAAAAACCATTGCGCACCGCTGCACCTCCTGCCCACCCCTTCTCCCGGCTCTGCTTAGGAGCCAGGACATTACTTAGTGAAAAGGTCTCTTGTGAGAAGCCAGATTCATTAACCACTTACCGACCGCCCGCCGTCGATTTACGTTGGTACTTTGATGCTAAATACCGGGGTTATGGCAGCAGACAGCTGCCATAACCCCACAATTTTTCGAAACGGCGGGCGGTCCTCTTTCAGGAAAGGGTGGTCCCAGCAGCACCCTTATGGTGCAGCGGAAGAGGTTCCCCCCCCCCCTCCCGCCGCTTCCCGGTCGTTTCCCCTGCTTACCGGACCCGCCGGAAGTGGGAAGAACAATCCTCGACTCCATGGTCCTGGAGGACCGGAGCGATGTCAAATGTCGTCTACTAGCAACCTATTTAAAGAGCCAATTTTTTTTCAGCATTAAAACAAATGACTTTTTTTCTTTTTCTTTTTTAGTGTAGATGTGAGGTGTGAGGTCTTTTTGACCCCAGATCTCACATTAAAGAGGTCCTGTCATGCTTATTTCTATTACAAGGGATGTTTACATTACTTGTAATAGGAATAAAAATGATCAAACATTTTTTTTTTACAAAACTGTGTAAAAATAAAAAATAATAAATAAAATAAATAGAAAAAAAAAAAAAGTAGAGCGCCCTGTCCACGTTAGCTCGTGCGCAGAAGCGAACGCATACACAAGTCCCGCCCACATATGTAAACGGTGTTCAAACCACACATGTGAGGTATCACCACGATCGTTAGAGTGAGAGCAATAATTTAAGCCCTAGACCTCCTCTGGAACTCTAAGCTGGTAACCTGTAGAAATTTTTAAATTGTAGCCTATGGGGATTTTTAAGTATCGTAGTTTGTCACCATTCCACGAGCGTCCGCAGTTTTAAAGCATGACATGTTGGGTATCTATTTACTCGGCATAACATTATCTTTCACATTATAGAAAAAATTTGGGCTAACTTTACTGTTTTCTTATTTTTTAATTTGAGAAAGTACATTTTTTTTTTTAAAAAAATTGCGTTTGGAAGACCGCTGCGCAAATACGATGTGATAAAAAATATTGCAACCATCTCCATTTTATTCTCTAGGGTCTCCTTTAAAAAAAAAAAAAAATAATATATATATAATGTTTGGGGGTTCTAAGTAGTTTTCTAGCAAAAAAAAAAACAGATTTTAGCTTGTAAACAACAAGTGTCAGAAATAGGCCCGGTCCTTAAGTGGTTAAAGTAAAACTAGACCCAATCACTAAACCTCTAATAAGCTCTGAAATGTTAATGGCATTTCCAATCTTTTCTAATCTTCAACTTTCATTAAAGTAATCCCCGGTGATCCTGCCATGATGGTCTTCATTCAGATACTTTTCTGTCTCCCAATCATTCTCTTGTGTTGTCACATGCTTCCCTGGAGGAGAAGAGACCGTGCCATCACAGATTGCTTAATGGAGAAGTACAGCCAAAGCCCGTTTTTTGGCTGTACTTCTCCTATGGATCACAGGAGTGCAGTTCATTTTGCACTCCCCTGACCCGTTTGCAGCAGAGAGCAGGCTGAAGTCCGCTCTCTGCTGGCGTCAAAGAGTCAGTCCAGGCTGGACCGGCATCTGGCTCAGCCTCTCAGCAAGCCACTGAGAGCCTGAGCTGGCCGCTCCCGCCCCCTCCACAGCCCAGCACTTTAGTGAGCAAGGAGGGGGCAGGGCAGAGAGCCGGCGACTGACAGTCAGCAGCTCTCTGCACAGGGGAACCGAGTGATCGGTGGTGTTTCATCGCTCGGTTCTCAGTGTAGAGGCACTGGGGGACAGATGCAGCATCCACCTAGGTAAGTATGAATCAAAAATAAATAAATAAAACCCCATACATTTTTTTGAAACCACTTCTGGATCCAAAGGATTTTCCCCCTTAAAGCAGTAGTATACCGCTTTTTGACACTTTTAACTACAGGTAAGCCTATAATAAGGCTTACCTGTAGGTACAATTAATATCTCCTAAACCGGCACGGTTTAGGAGATATTTACACTGCATGCAACCGCTCACACGAGCGGCGCATGCGCTCTGAAGGTCCGGCGGACCTTCAGCTTTCCATGCTGGGAGCTTGGCAGAAAATGACTCCCACGCGCATGCGCGGGAGTGACGTCATCGCGGCTCCGGCCAATCACAGCGCCGAAGCCGCCGAACCCAGAAGAGACGCCGAGGGATCATGTCAGCTCCCACAGCGGTGTCCGGGGGTCCGTGTCGGGGCTTCGTTCTAAGGTATGTAATACATAATGAGCTAGTATGCGATGCATACTAGCTCATTATGCCTTTGTCTTGCAGGTTTTTTTTTTTTTTTTTTTTAGGTGTTTACAGCCGCTTTAATGACCAGGCCATTTTTTGCGATTCTGCACTGCGTTACTTTACCGGACATTTGTGCGGTCGTGGGAAGCTGTACCTAAATAAAATTGATGTCCCTTTTTCCTCACAAACAGAGCTTTATTTTGGTGGTATTTGATCACTTGTGCGATTTTTATTTTTTGCGCTATAAACAAAAAAAAAGCAACAGTTCTGGGGAAAAAAAAACAATATTTTTCACATTCTGCTATATAACATTCCCCAAAAAAAAAAATTGAAAATTTAAAAATCAAAACGTTTCATCCTTTTAGGCCAATTTTTATTCTGCTACATATTTTTTGTAACAAAAAATCCCAATAAGGGATATTGCATTTTATCGCATCTACAAACTAGGCGAAAGATTTATGTCATTTTTATTTAAATATTTTTAAATATTTTTTTACTACTAATTGGGTCGATCTGCGATTTTTAGCGGGCCTGCGACATTGCAGCAGACAGATCGGACCCCTGACATTTTTTACACTTTTGGGGGGACCAGTGACATTATTATAGTGATCAGTGCTAAAAAATATGCACTGTTACTGTAATAATGACACTGACAGGTGAGGGGTTAACCTAGGGGTGATCAAAGAGTTAATTGTGAGCCTAGGGGGTGTTTTCTAACTGTGAGGGGGGTGGGCTTGTAATATCAACACAAAGACCTGTGATGCTAAATAGGAGGAACACAGGAGCTCTGTGCTGATTCTTGAGAGAACAGTCTGCTGTATTTACAACAGCAGACTGCCGTTCTCTCTCCACGGGGAGCTACCGCTGGTGCCCAGGGGCAATCACGTCCGCCAGGCCCCGTGAATCAGCTTCCCCGCTGGCTAATGGGGGCATGCAGCCGAGCCAGCCTGCCGCCGTATATCTGCGTCGGGAGGTCAGCAAGTGGCTACGTTGAATTCATTCATCCATTCCCAACTGACTTTGTTTGTTGGGCGGCTCGCACGACGCATACACATAAAATGAATGGTCTCTCAAGTTCAACCCCAATATAAAAATAATCTTATTTGAATATTCACGCTGCGCTCACTAGAATAAAATCAAATGGATCTGAATCAATGTTGTTACGTTATTTCGGATGCTCCATACATTAGCAAAAGAGCCAAACTATGTAATTCTGTCATCCGAATCAAACAAATGAATAAAAATTAAAGCGGTTCTAAAGGCTGAGAGCGGGTTCACACATGTACGGCCATGGGTTCGTGCCTGGGGTCCGGTGCGTCCCTGTTCATCGGTTCAGGTGTGAATCAGGTCTGAATTTTTGCCTGAATTCACACCTAAAAGACGCACCAGACCCTTTTTAAACGCGTCCACCCCGGACCTGTGTGAACCGGCTTCATTGAGAGCCGGTCACACTCGCCTGTCATGCGAATTGGATGCGGGGAAAACCCAAATCGAATTTGCATGTGTGTGAACCCAGCCTGAAAGTTTTTTAGGTAAAAAAAAAAACAGGCTGTGCACAGCAGTCCCCCCCCCCCCCAATACTTTCCTGAGCTCCCTCTCGATCCAGCAATGTGCACGAGAGCATCAGACCTTTGGGACTCTCCCTCCTCATTGGCTGAGACAGCAGCGGGAGCCAAGTGCTGTCAATTACAGCCAGGCAGCCAATGAGGAGAAAGAGGGGGCAGGGACGAGCTGCATCTCCCTGTCTGAATGGACCCGCAGAGCAGCAGCTTAGGAGCTCGCCTGCTTGGGTGCCCCCATTGCAAGCTGCTTGTTCTGGGGGCACTCAACAGGAGGGAGGGGTCAGGAGTGCCAGCGGGGGACCCAAAAAGAGAAGGATTCGGGCTGCTCTATGCAAAACAATTACACAGAGCAGGGAAGTAGAACATGTTTGTTATTATTTAAAAAAAAAAAAAGATGCCTTTGGGCCCTTTTCACACTTGTGGGACTTGTCCTGCAGCTTGTTACTGCAAAGTGGCATGAAAAGTCGTACCCCATGATTTCCAATGGGTACCATTCATATCTGTGTGACTTCAAGTCCGAGCGACTTCAAAGTAGTCCCTGCACTACTTTGTTCCAACTTTGATGCGACTTGAGGTCCATAGAACTCAAGATTACACAGGCATTGCTTCAAGTCGGATTGAAGTTGCATCAAAATCACGTGGCAAAGTTGCGTGGCAAAGTCCCATCAAAGTCGTGCGACTTTCAGGTCGTACAAGTGTGAAAGGGGCCTAAATATCACTTTTTTCACTAATTTGTTGCTTTCATCAAAATTTAGTACATTAACATTTATTGGTGCCACTGAGCATCTGCGAATGGAATCCATCTTTTTTGTGTGTTGCACGAGTTCCTCATTCACATTGGGCATTTACCTGCATTTGGGGGCATTCAGTTTGCCTGTGTTTAGAGAAAATAGAATTGTGTGTCTGGGGGGCAGATTGGATACTCTGAACACGTTCAAATGCACATAAAATGCGTGGAAAATTAGTGTAAAGGAAAGTACTTTAAATGCAGGAGAACTTAACCTAATAAGGGGGAAATTTTCTGGCTGCCTTAACCTGAGAACAATTAAATTGGTCTATCCTTCCCAGAAGGTTTGCTCCTAAATGATCTAAATGCAGGAGGCCGGCGTGACTGAAGCCTTAGGGTTTAGATCTACGTGACAGTTGACTGACTGTCTATAGCTCAGTTTGTGGATGCGGAGTGTCCCTATAGCACAAGATAGTCTTTAGCCTCAGCAGGTAACCATGGACAAGTCAGTCCGAAAGTGTTTTCTTTAGGTGGCCAATAGACTTTGGTTCTGGGACCAAAATGAATGGCTCTGTAACCGCCCCCCACCCACCTCAGAGTCTTGTTCCTTTCACTGCATTCTTTACAATATGCTATAAACTCAATAGAAAATTTGCCTAATAGCCATAGGTGGATCAGAAAGGTTAAATATACTGTATATCCTATATACTCGAGTATAAGCCAACCCGAATAAAAGCCTAGGCACCTAATTTTACCACAAAAAAATAGGAAAACGTATTGACTCGAGTATAAGCCTAGGGTTGGAAATGCAGCAGCTACTGGACCCAACTGGACCACCACGAGACCCAAAACAGGGGCTGCGGGCATGGTACAGGAGATGCAGGGCTGTGGCCATGGTACAGGAGATGATACAGGAGATGGTTCGGGCATGGCACAGGTGATGGTTCGGGCATGGCACAGGTGATGGTTCGGGCATGGCACAGGAGATGGTACAGGCATGGCACAAGAGATGGTACAGGAGATGGTACAGGCATGGTACAGGCATGGCACAGGTGATGGTACAGGCATGGCACAGGAGATGCAGTGCTGCGGACATGGTACAGGAGAATGTCCTGTACCATACCCGCAGCACTGCATGAGGAAATGCAGGGGCTGCGGAGGAGTCTCACCTAGCGGTGAGACGCCTTACATTTAAAAATAGCGCTGCCTGGCACCAACACGTCACCGCACATGCGCCGCCAATGTTTGGGAAAGCCCTTACACATTCGGCTATTCCCGGGCAGACGGCGCATGCGCGATGACGTGTTGGCGCCATTTTTAAAAGGTAGGTGAGACCGTGACTCCAGTATAAGCCGAGGGGGGCTTTTTCAGCATAAAAAAAAACATGCTGGAAAAGTCAGCTTATGCTCAAGTATATACGGTAATATAACTAAAACCCAAGTATTAGGAGGTGGCTTAACCCTTTCATTGCTACTGACCAATGCCACAGCAGATGGTCAATCTGTCTAAATCTGACAAGCCGTCAGATGGAAGCTTTTATATGGCAACAGTTGGTCCCTTTCTCCTGCATTCATCCCCTCCATGTTTCCCAGGCGCTGCACTCCCATCCACGGACCTGGGACTGACATAGCAATTGCTGATGGGCAGAGAGGAGTGAATCACCAGGTAAGGTGAACGACAGGATAACGCCGCCAGTTCTGACACCCTGCGCACAGAGGTGATAGTCACCAAAAAGGCCACCTCTGGGACAGCTTAAGCAAGGGAATTTCCCAAAGGTTCTCAAAGGGGGGCTTCTGGAGGACCGAAAGCACCAAATTGAGGGCCCAAGGCGGTAACTGAGTCTGCACTGGAGGAACCAAATGTCGGACACCCTGAAGAAAGGTACGCACCAGGGAGTGTGTGGCCAAAGGTCATTGGAAGAAGACCGCCAAAGCTGACACCTGGCCCTTGATGGTACTCAAGCACAATTTCTGTTCAACCCCCCATTGAAGGAAGGTCAAGATCTGAGCCACTGAGAATGAGTGAGGATGAACCCCATGAGACTCACACCATGCCATGTACGTCTTCCAGATACAATGGTAGATCCTCCTAGAAGTAGATTTCCTAGCTTTTAACAGTGTAGGAATAACTGACTCAGATAAACTATCTCACAGCACCTGGCGTTCAACAGCCAAGCCGTCAAAGCCAGCGACTAAAGCAGGATGGAAGATTGGTAATTGGGACAGTAGGTCCTCCCTGAGAGGAACTACTGAGGCCGACCCTGAGGTCGCTTCCATGGAACATCGGCGACCAGCCGCACTAGATCAGCGTACCAAGCCCGGCGAGGCAAGTTCGGAGCCACTAAGATGACCAGAATCCCTTCTGCCTCGATCCTGCGTAGAAGTATTGGCAGAAGTTTGAGAGGAGAGAAGGCGTAAATCAGACGATGCTGACCCCACGGGGCCACCAGCGCATCTGTGGCAGCCGCCAGAGGATCCCTTGACCGAGCCACAAACCGCTGCATCTTTCTTTTGAGCCGAGTCGCCAACAGATCCACCTTGGGGGTGCCCCACCAGAGACACAACTCATGAAACACCTCTGGATGAAGGGACCATTTCCCTTGGTCCAACTCTGAGGTAATCCGCCTGCCAGTTTTCCACCCCGGGAATGTGTACGGCGGAGAGGGCTGGAACGAACTGTTCTGCCCACCTCAGAATGTCAGCTACCTCCAGAGCCACCTGGACACTTCTTGTACCCCTTTGGTGATTGACATAAGCCATGGCCGTGGCACTGTCTGATTGAATGTCCACTGGATAACCCTGAAGACTATAAGTTCAATAGTCCAGACTGGTAGACTGGACTCTTCCAGCATCCAGATCCCCTGAGCAGAATGCTTGCCGAGGACACCTCCCTACCGGACAGGTTGGCATCCGTGGTGACCACTGTCCAATACAAAGGTAGAATGGATTTGCCCAGCTGAAGAGCCGGAGAACGAAGCCACCATATCAGGGACTCCTTCGTTCCCCAAATCAGCCGGATCTGATTGTCCAGAGACTGCGGAGTCTTTTCCCATTTGGTCAGAATCTCCCTTCGCAGGGACCTCGTATGGAACTGTGCAAACGGAACAAACTCGAAGGTAGACACCATCAGGCCCAGCACCCGCATCCAAGTCCGGAGGGATGACCATCTGTTGGACAGCAGGAGACGATTTGCAGCCTGAAATTTCTGGAGTTTGTCCAGAGGAAGGAGCACGCTGGCTAAGGCCGAGTCCAGAGTCAGGCCCAGATAGTGCAGCTTTGTGGAAGGAACCAGGGCAGACTTCTGAAAATCCAGAATCCAACCAAACTCCGGCAGAGTTCGTACTGTGATCTCCAGGTTTTCCACCAGAGCAGAAGGAGACTCCGCTCTCAGAAGGAGATTGCCCAAGTAGCCCAGTACCGCGATCCCTTGTTGGCATAGCAAAGCTAGCACCGGGGCTAACACTTTTGTGAAGACCCGAGGAGCTGGTCTGGACAGACCGACTGCCAGCACCATAACAACCAGTGTCAATACAGAGCCACGACACACATTAACCGTTGCTATGGTGATGGCGTCTAGTTCACCCACACATGGCAATCCATGACTCTGTTTCAGGGCAGGCGGCACGCAGAGCTGTCCCCCAGCAGTCAAAAGAACATGGATGTCCGCTTCCTCCAAACCCTCCTCATCTCCCGCCCTGCTGGAGCCAAAAGGTAGGGCTCTGATTTAAAAAGTGGTTTGTGTGATTTTGGGGTCTGCGATGGGAGGACTTGTGTATAGGGAGGACCTCTGATGTGATGGGGGAACCTCTAATGTGAGAGGGTCATCTGATGTGATGGTGGAACCTCTGGTGTGATTGGGGAACCTCTGATGTGATAGTGGAACCTCTGATGTGATGGTAAAACCTCTGATGTGTGGGGAGAACCTGTGATGTGATGGGGGAACCTCTGATGTGATGAGGGGAACCTCGGATATATTTGGAGGACCTCTGTGATGGGAAAACCTCTAATGTGGAGGGGGCCCTCTCATGTGATGGAAAGTTGTCTGATGTAAAGGAGGACTTCTGATCAGAGGTCCTGCCATCACATCAGAGTTTCCCCCAAAACATCAGAGGTCCCCCTATCACATCAGAGGTCCTCCCATCACATGGTAGAACCTCTGATGTGATGGCAAAACCTCTAATGTGATGGCAGAACCTCCAAATGTGAAGTTCATTTCATCAAGGTCGTGCATGTGTCATCCCAGACTCAGGTTTCCCCTTAAGTAGTAAAATTTACATTTTATACATTTTGGACTGGGGTGCCTCGAAATTTTTAAAGGGTCCTGCAACTAAAAACAGTTGAGAAATGCTGAGCTATAGGGCCCATGCACACAGCTGTGGTGGTTAGTATTCCCTTATAGCTTTGAGTTGCAAAAAAAAAATTGAAAATCGTGTATGTAGTTGGTCTGATGTTGAACGTATTAAACATTTGTGCAAACATTTACACTGGTAACATGTAAATAGATATTAAGGGCATATTAGGAGGCTGTTGGTAGCCCACCACTGTGACCATATGTGCTGCCGCTGCCTAGTTTCCATGAGAATGTTTACATCTTTCCCCAGCCCTAAATGAGCAGCAGCGGCATTGATTGACCTTGGCCTTCAGTTATTCAGAATGCATCACAACCCAAAGCTATATTGACATCGTCATATGTTTGCCCTCTGGACCGTTTTTTGTGCAAGATCTTGCGTACATTTCAGTATTTTCTACTGCCTGTGTGCATAAGTCCAAAAAAAAAAAAAAAAAACGAAGAATAATTTGCGTTTCCATCCAGACATTTGGCTAGTTGAGCGGTTGTGCAGGTTCTCCGTTATATAACCAGATCCTTTTCTAAGAACAGGTTATCTCGGTCTCTTATCTCAGGGTTTTATTTTGGAATTTTTGCTGATTTAAGTGCAGAGAGTTTTTCCATGAGGGGTTTAACGTTGCTGGAGATAAGGCTGTATACCTTGGCAAGGATTATATTTGATATTAAGGAGCCATGTGTGAGCGCGGTGAAATTTTCCCTCACTGATATGTTCCGTATTGCATCAGAAATACTCCTTACCCTTGAAGGGGACCAATCAGAATTGACATATGGGAGCTGCCATAGCTGATTTTTTCTTGAAGAAGCGTACTCCAGCACTGTCATCTTTATCCTTGCTTAATTACTTGGTAAGGCCCCATGCACACTGGGCGTTTAGCCCCAATGCATAAGACTCTGGTATTTAGGTGTGGGTGGAAGGCACAAGGTGCATTGCCGGCAGCCTGTAAAACTATGAGGGTGAAATCTGCTGCAGTTGGACAGTGCATTGAGTGGTGATAACATTTAAGGTAGTGTCCGTGTAGGTAGGTTCCCTACAAGTGCATTCCTTAGTTAGTGGCTGGCCCAGGTTGAGGGGAGAAAGAGTTAATATGTGTGCTACAGTTCCTGGGCTTTTTGGATCCAGCCTACTCACCTGTGGTATAATTATGTGGTAAGGAAAGGTTTGAGGCTCTTTTTTGGCAGTTTGGATGGGCCACATTGGAAAGGACATTGCCGTTGGGAAGGACTGCTGCGCCTTGCAATCCTTCAAAGACACCGGGGTTCCCGAGAGCAGCCAAGACCTTGAGAATGCCAATATGGACTACTACCTTTGAGGTTTGCCTGGGCAGCCACCTAGGGATAGTTAGGGACATTATGATATTACTGTTCAGGTTTGACTGTACAGTACTATGAATCTCTACAGTAAACTGTTCTGAGTCTAGTCTGAAGTTATTCAAGAGGTGCATGTTGCTTCAGGCGAATTAAAAAAACTTGGGTCAGTGAGGCACATGTGGGGTATGAAGCTCTTCTGCTATGAAAGGTTTACTTGGCAAGTCAAGAAAGAGGCACAGTGTAGTCGCTATAGGTAACCAAGCACTAATTCAAGACACAACACAACCAGTTGTCAGGCAGTGGCAACTGGTAAAGGCAACAGGTCTTCCGGTGGCTAAGAAGTCGATGCTCTGGCTCCCTCCCCAGTGGTTAGTTTCCAGTAGCAACCCAGGGCCGGTGTTGGACTATTTTGTGCCCTGGGCAAGACCAGCTACCTGCATAACCACCCACCTAAAAAAAAAAAAAAAAAAAAAAAAAAAGGTTGCAGCCTGTGCAGGGATGCTTTCTCACCACCATGCGAACATTAGCTCTGTGTGGAGACTGACTAGGGAGCTGAGAGGAAGTGATGTTGCGTGGAGCACGGCTTGTGCGGCACCTGTCTCAATACCTCTTCTTCACAGATTGGCTGCAGGCTGCAGGAGATGGCTTAGTCTCCAGCTAACATCAAATCCTGCAGCGGTATGTGGAACGCTGGCGCAGAGTGTGGGAAACAGGGCAGCCATGAGAAATTTTGGGGCCCCCTTACACAGCTTTAGGCCTGGGCCTGAACCCCTTACATCAGAGTTTACCCCTTACATTAGTGTCCCCAAAGTCACCCCCCCCTTATATTTGGGTCCTCAAAGTCCTCCCCAACTTACATCAGGGTCTCCAGAGTTTGCCCTTACATCAGAGACCACCACATTCATTAGGATCCCCAAAGTTCCCTCTTACATCAGGTTCCCTAGAGTCCCCCCTTAACTCATGGACCCCAGAGTTCCCCCTTACATAGGAATCCTCAAAGTAGCCCCCTCTTACATCAGGGCCTACAGACCCCCCCCCCCCCGACATCAGGGCCCCTAAAACCCCCTTACATCAGGGTCCCTAAATCAACCTTGCATCGGGGTTCCTAGAGCCCATTTCCTTTCAATAGGGTCCCCAAAGTTAGAAGGGAAGAGCAGAGTGGGGTAATGAGAGTGGAGAGGTGTAAGAGAAGAGTTGGGGTAGTGGGAGTATTGTGAAGACCCCAGCCTACATCAGGATCCGTTCCTTCTCACAGCAGCAGTTAACTAATGGCTACAGGACAGGTGGAAGCTGGAAGGCTGGGCACTGCGACCAGATAGGTTTGGAGGAGGAACTTCCTCTTTCTCTGAATGTTGGAACCTGGGGAAGAGGTAAGCAAGCGATTGGTTGCTAGGACATGGGGGGTCCTAGCAAGCAAACCCTAGCTCAGAGAACAGCAGGTGGCGGTAGATGCTGTGAGTCAATGTACATTCAGAGACATCTCTGATTGCCGCACAATCTGCACTGTTGCTGACGCTGACTGAGTACTTGGTCAGGACTCTCTGGGGGTGGGGGGGATTTTTGGATCCAGCAACAACTGCCCATAGTTGTGCCAAGTATGCCTAGTGATAGTGGTAGCACTGGCCCTATAGCAGCTGGAACTGAACCTGCGTAATAGGAGCCCCGTGTAGAGGCTTCCATCTTGGTAGAGGCAGGGCTTTGCTTCCTCATACCAAAGCCTCCAGCAAGGAGAACAGTGTGCAGCACAGTAGTGAAATAACCAAATCTCACTCCAGTTCCCTCTTTCCCATCTTCATCAATATTCAAATACATTTTTCATTTTTTTTTTTAAATCCGTGGTGGTGCAGAAAAACTAAAACAGAAAAATCGGTAAGTGAATACAAAACATGCTTGTGACCACACACTAAAAAGTGCACTTAAGGGTGTGCTTTGTCCACCCCTCGAAGGTGTAGGACCTCTCCCTGATCCCCGGGGCGCTTGGCTCCTGACAGGGACAAAGGGTACGACATGGTCCCCCTAACCAGAAGGCCTGGTGAACCTTTTTCCTTGTGGTCAGCCAAAGCCAACCCCCGAGTACTAAGTCCAGGGGCTCTCCCAAAGAGAGACCACCCCCCAGGATCAGAGGAGAAATGAGCCTGAGAGCCACACATCCTCCCCCTAGATGTCAGGGCAAGCCCGAGGACTCACACCCTTCATCCTAGTGATGAAAAAAAGAAACACACACACAAAAGTGAAAGAATGAGAAACAGTTTAGAAAAAAAATAAATAGGTGGCCATGCAATAGTGTACTGGCTAGGCCGTGAGCCCGGTAACAAAAATTGCCCCGGACTTTAGGCAAAAGGCCCAGCCCTAAAAGGTGCAGTGCAGAAAGTTTTGGTGGCAAATTACATTTTTATATTAAACCTATTTTCATTACACACCTTATTTTAGACGCAGTGATCTCATCACTGCATCCCTTTGCTTCTCTATGCAATGGAGGCATATCATGGCTGGTGGGAGGGGCCAGCATGGTGGTGTGCATAGCTTTCTGAAAACATTACATCAGTATTCCTTTCAAGACACCTCAGTCCCAGATACAAGCAGTGGACTGGCCCTTGGTAGGAGTAATGCAAACAACAAAATGCCTTGCATGGTGGATGTCAGTCTGGAGGG
Source organism: Pelophylax lessonae (assembly GCF_965119305.1). Classification (NCBI taxonomy): domain Eukaryota; kingdom Metazoa; phylum Chordata; class Amphibia; order Anura; family Ranidae; genus Pelophylax; species Pelophylax lessonae. Next base: position 192,385,224 of record NC_138780.1, on the reverse strand, counting down.
GTAAGCTGTAGGCAGACTACATTTGCTTGCAGGCCACTTAGGTAACACCCACATGTGATTGAAAGAACTGATACTGATACCATTATTCTTGATCTTTAACAATGGTCTACAGACGGGTATGGTGCCAGCTGATTGGAAAAAAGCCAACATGGTACCAATATTTAAAAAAGGGCCGAGATATATCCTAACATCAGCCTAACATCTGTAGTCTGCAAGATTTTGGAGGGGGATGTTAAGGGACCACATACAAGACTTTAGTAATGAAAACTGTATTAGTAGTAATCAGCATGGATTCATGAAAAATCATTCTTGCCGCCAACCAATCTATTAACCTTCTACGATGAAGTGAGCTGCCACCTAGATAAAGGTAAGCCGGTGGATGTGGTGTATCTGGACTTTGCAAAGGCCTTTGACACCGTTCCCCACAAACGCTTACTGTACAAACTGAGGTGCGTAGGTATGGACCATAGGGTGAGTACCTGGATAGAGAACTGGCTCCAGGGGAGAGTCCAGAGGGTGATGATTAATGGGGAGTACTCAGATTGGGTGGGTGTGGAAAGTGGGGTCCCCCAAGGTTCTGTCCTGGGACCAATCCTGTTTAATTTATTCATAAATTATCTAGAGGAGGGGATATCTAGTACAATCTCAGTATTTGCGGATGATACTAAACTAAGCATGCCAATATCTTCTATGCAGGATGTGGAAACCTTACAAGCAGACCTGAACAAAATAATGGGGTGGGCAACTACATGGCAGATGAGGTTTAATGTTGAAAAATGTAAAGTAATGCACTTTCTCTTCCACAAGCAGTCGTATCAGCAGGGAGCATCGATAGTTTCAAAAAACTATTAGACACCTTAAAGACCACAACATACAGGGGTATACAATGTACGGTTAACAGCAAACACACACACATCATAGGTTGAACTGGGTGGACTGATGTATTTTTTCAACCTCACAAACTATGTAACTATGATAGCCAATTAATTAAAGGGACGGATTAAGGACTGTCAGATGATGCTGGACATCCTCCAGCCACTGAAATTGCTTAGTCTGATTTGACTGCACATTGTAAGAAACTCACAGTGTGCAGTGAAATCAGACTAAGCAATTTCAGTCCAGGAGAGTAGCCCAGCTTTAAATATTTTGTTATTTTGGGTTTTGATACATTTACATTTTATTTTGGCAACTTTATTCAACGAAAGTTCGGCCTCAACAACATGCACCCAGGTTTAATTCCTTGTATGTTCCACATGTTATTACAGGCTCAGTGAATGATTACACAGCTGGGAGGGGGGGAGCTTAACCTCGTCCACTTTGTCTTTATTCCCTCACCACTGATGTCAGGATAAACAATTATTTGGCCAGTTGGATGACACTTTGAGGACAGGTCCTCTTTCTTGCATGCTGAGCATCCTGTTATCCTCCATAGCAGCTGTGATCGTTAGCTACATCTTTTCCTATAGCGCATTGGAAAATTCCAGGTTTTCCCGTTAATTTGCACACAAGAGACAAAACAGGAAAAGATGAGACAAAAAGGAAACATGAAAAGAAACAAAGAAAACAAATATGTGAAATCAGCAACATTGTTACATCTGTGATGTTCACAGTTGCCATGATTGATGACTTAGCCGTGTTCTGTGCAGATATTTTGGCAGAGGTGTTTCAGCATTGTCTGTCACAGATATACGATGACGTTGTTTTTTTTCTTTTTTTGGCAAGGGAAAGGATTAAGAATATGGTCAGGTGAGGTGACAGATACAGGTCGGGTTAAGGTTTATGGATTAAAGGCATAGTTTACCAAAAAAGCTGTACATGCAGGTAAGGGGTGTCTGTAGATAAAAACAACCTGTTCAGATTTGACCAAGGCTGAATAATGACTTTGCTATAGGCGTAAGCCATTTATGTAACTCCTGAAGCCTGACTGAATAATTCCCAGAGGTGGCAACATCCCATCCTACCTTGTTGCAAAGACAGTCCCATCTGTTACTGCTCACCCCACCATCACAGGAGCGTGCTCTTTCTTTAAATCAAACCCCCTTACACATGCCAGGCTTTGGGAGGTATGTAAATAGCCTACATGTAGGTGTAGGTCATTTACATACCTCCCAAAACCTGGTTGGAAAACTCCCAGAGATGGCATCATCCCATTCTGCCTTGTTGCTAGGACATTGCTAAGACACTCCCATCTGTTACTGCTCACCCCCAAAATCACAGGAGCGAGCTCTTTCTTTGATTCAAACCCCCTCACGTGCGCCAGGCTTTGAAAGGTATGTAAATGGTCTACATATAGGTGTAGGCCATTTACATACTTCCCAAAACCTGGCCTGAAAACTCCCAGAGATGGCATCCTTCCATCCCTGTGCCGGGTCAAGGTCATCCAGCGCCAAGGGCAAGGATGCCAAACCACCCCCCCCTTCCCTTAGGGTCAAGGCGCATTCCTGCAATAAACCATTGTGCCCAGGGCAACTCCCCCTCCTGCCCACCCCTTGTCCCGGCCCTGTTCCATCCTGTCTTGTAGCTGTTACTGTTCACCATCACAGGAGAGAGCTTTAAAATGCTGAGCTCAGAGGTAATGTGTCAGGGAAACAGCTTGTGAGGGGGTTTGAATCAGAGACAGAGCTTGCTCTTGTGATGGTGGGGGGGGGGGGGTGAGAACAGCTGGGGTGTCTTAGCAACATCCTAGCAACAAGGCAGGACAGGTTGCTGCCATTACTGGGAGTTTTTCATTCAGGCTTCATGGGGTACGTAAATGGCCTACACCTAGCACCACCTAATCACTTTTACAGGGTTCTACCCCCATCTCATCGGGGTACCCTGGACCACTGAAAGAGGTCGGGTTGGCTGAGCAGAAAGGAGGAGGAACATCTATTCCTTCCCCTCCTCTGTGACATATAAAGCCAGAGGTAACAAGGATTTCATTAGTTCCAGTTTTGGTTCTTTGTTTATGTGGCCGGTACTGGCCAGGGAGGCAGCAAATCCAACCAATCTGTGCTTGATCGGCTGCCTTGGAGGGCTAAGGAGGGATCAGGGGTCTAATAGACCCCTAATCCCTCAATAAGGGCGGTGAGAATGTGGAACTTTCTTCCACAAATGGTGGTAGCTGCGGGGAGTATGGCTACTTTTAAAAGACTCTTGGACGTACATCTCACAGATCAACAACATTCAGGGTTATGGTAAATGAGCAGGCCACTGACACACACACCCACACCTATACAGGTTGATCTGGATGGAATGATGTCTTTATTCAACCTCAACTACTATGTAACTATGTAAAGAGCATCTGTCACTGCCCAAGCTATAACAAGAGATATTGTTCATCCCTTGTGATAGCAATAAAGTTTAAAAAAAAATGGTAAAACATAATAAGTGTAAAGTAAAATAAATAATAACATTTAAAAGAAAAATGAAAGCACCCCCATACCTTTGTGCTTACACACACATGCAAACGCACATGTAGGTGTTACACACATAAGTAAACAGCGATTGCATCATACATGAGAGTATTGCCACGAATGTCAGAGTGAAAGCAATACTTTTAGTGCCGGAGCTCACGTTTAACTCTAAACTGGTAATATGTAAAGGCTTTTAAAGCGTTGCCTAATGTTATTTTTAGATACCGCAAGTTTGTCACCAGCATGCAAAATTTTAAATTTTGACAGGTTTGATAATTATTTATTTAGTGCAACATCATCCTATTTTTATTTTACCAAACAACTGTTATTATATTGTGTTTGTGTGCACTAAAATTCATTTAAGTGTATTTTTCCCTAAAACTTTGAGCTTGATAAATTAATGCACAAATACACAATTGCACCAACGGCATTTTATTCTCCAGGGCCTCTATTTTTAGAAAATATATAATGTTTGGGGATTCTATGTTTATTTTTTATCAAAAAGACGGCAAGTGGTTAAATAAATTCCTTGAATTAACCACTTGCCGACCGCTCACGTTGCTGCTACTGCAGCAAATCGGCTCGGCTGGTTCCAGCAACGTAGACCTACGTCGCTGGACTCCTCCCTCTCTCGGCGGCGGCAGACACAGCAGGAGTTGGGCCAGGGGAGGAGAGGCGGTGATCACCGCCGCTCTTCCCCGATCGTGTGGGACAGAGTGAGGAAATCCGCCCGCTTGTGTAAACAAAGCGGACGGATTTCCTCTGTGACAGGCAGGGACAGATCACAAGATTCAGCATAGCTGAACCTGCGATCTGTGTCTGTGTCACACAATCCCCTCCCCCCAAACACGTCAGTAAGCATGAGGCACACATTTAACCCCTTGATCACCAACAGTGTTAACCCCTTCCCTGCCAGTGTCATTATTACAGTAACAGTGCATATTTATAGCACTGATTACTGTAGTAATGTCAATGGTCCCCCCAAAAGTGACAAAAATGTCAGTTAGGGGTCTGATCTGTCCGCCGCAATGTCGCAGTCCCGCTAAAAAAAAAAATCGCAGATCGCCGACATTACTAGTAAAAAAAAAATAAACAATAAAAACGACAAATCTTTCTCTTAGTTAGTAAACGCAATAACTTTTGCGCAAACCAATCAAAATACGCTTATTGTGATTTTTTTCTACCAAAATTATGTAGCAGAAAAGAAATTGGCCCAAAATGTTAAAAAATTTTGATTTATAAAAATTTTTTGGGGAATGTTATACATCAGAATGTGAAAAATATTGTTTTTTTTTCAAAATTGTCGCCCAGGGGGCAAGTACAAACTAGAGGCCCATGATGCAGCGACCCGGCCCCCTCCCACTCTCCCTGTTCCCGTCCTCCTCCTGATCCCCATTCCAAGCTGAAGCCCTGCTCCTGATACTCTATACTTACTGGCTGAACCCAGGTTCCCAGCCTGGCCAGCAGGGGGCGGTTGGGGGGAACTGGGACAGCTTGGTTGGGGCTGACCGGGGGAGCAGAATCTCCAGTGGGGCATGAAACTTGCCTCTACTCAGACACAGTTTACACCATGCATGCTGGGGGGGGGGAGGCCTGCTCTCGGTCCTGGTCTTTATCCCGCACTCAGTAGGTCAGTGGCAGTGACTTTTTACTTCTCTTCACCAGGAATCCTTTAGACATGTCTGTGGCAGAAGCAGTGTAGCCTTTTTACGGGGCATCAGAGTGGCCCAGGGGGCAATTGCCTCCCTGCTCCCTGGCCCAGTCCTCCCCTGGGCATTAGCATATTTCTTTCCAAGCAGTCCAAAGCCCATTGAAAAATGACTAAAATATGTCCATAGATTGCAGTAGATTCCACATGAGAAATTATCAACACAATCAGCACCCTAGGCAAATGAGCCCACCACCAGCACACAGATTGCTGGCTCACCTCAAACAAATTGACCCCCTGAACCAACAGGAAAGTCAATAATCACTTGTTCCAACCATCAGGGGAGGAGTACTGAAGGGTGCAAATGATCCCAATGGTCCCGGTGCTCACATCCAGCCCAATCAAAATGAAAGATAAAAAAAATCTAAATGTATATTCTACTTTAATGGTCAATAACCCTTCATTGTACTTTTTCTTTCTTGAAGGAGATTGATTTTGGCCATTATTCGCCTCAGTTACATTTCTTGTTTGTATTTCTGTTGCTTATAAGTTGGCATTGTTGTAACCTAATGAAAATTTTTCTAATAAACACACTGAAACAAAAAAAAAAAAATCTAAATGCTCTTAGTTTATTATAAAAGATCATTCATAAAGTAAAACACTTACAAGAAATTCTTCTTGTTTCTAGCATAATAGTACACAGAGCTGAACCCCGGATCGGCTCATTCGAAAAGCAGCGCGTGACGTCACAAGTCGTGGCTCTTCCTCCCGTACGTGTTACGTCCTATGGGACATTGTCAGCAGGGTCCCCTTCTAATTGTTGACCCGGAAGTGATGGGACGTCACTTCCGGGTCTCCGTTGACAGTTTCGCCGCCATCAGAGGCCGGGAAAGAATGTAATGCAGTGCGATGTGCATTACATTCAGTGGAGCTCAGGGAAGACATGCAGGGTCTTTTAGACCCTGCATGTCTCATTAACCACTTCCCGCCCGCCCTATAGGCAAATGACGGTGGGAATGTGGTTGTGTTATCCTGACCGGACGTCATATGACGGCGGCAGGATAACACAGCTCTGGGCACTCCCCGGGGGCGCGCAGAGCGACGATCGGTGATGCGAGGTGTCAGTCTGACACCCTGCATCTCCGATCTCGGTAAAGAGACTACTGACATAGCTCTTTACCATGTGATCAGCCGTGTCCAATCACGGCTGGTCACATCGTAAACAGGAACAGCCGTTGATCGGCTTTCCTTAGTTCGTGCCTGACAGGCACGAGTAAAGGAGCGCCGATCGGCGGCTCCCCTGACAGGGGGGGGGGTCAGCACTGGTAATCAAATCATTGATTACCAGTGCAGACCCTCGGGGGGGATGCCACTAGATCCACCAGGGATGCCCACTATGACCCCAGGGATGCCCACTATGACCCCAGGGATGCCCACTATGGCCACCAGGGATGGCAATCAGGGCTCAGGGAGCCCCCCATTGCCCTCCCCATCAGTGCTGCCCACCAGTATCCTCCCTATCAGTGCTGCCCACAAGTGCCCATCATTGCCATCCTTTAGTGTCGCCCACCAGTGCCCATTATTGCCCACCAGTGCCGCCTATCAGTGCCCATTAGTGCCCATCAGTGCCGCCCGTCAGTGCCGATCAGTGCCGCCCATCTGTGCCCATCAGTGCCCACCAGTGCCGCCTATCAGTGCCCATTAGTGCCCGTCAGTGCCACCTATCAGTGCCCGTCAGTGCCACCTATCAGTGTCCATCAATGCCGCCTATCAGTGCCCAGCAGTGCCGCCTATCAGTGCCCACCAATGCTGCATATCTGTGCTACCTATCAGTGCCACATATCAGTGCCTATCAGTGCCGCCTATCAGTGCCACCCCATCAGTGCCACCCCATCAGTGCCACCTCATCAGTGCCTGTCAGTGCAGTCTCATCAGTGCTCATCAGTGCAGGAAAAACCTATTTATTTACAAAATTGTATAACAAACAAAAAAACTTTTTTTTTTTTTCAAACTTTTTGGTCTTTTTTTATTTGTTTAGCAAAAAGGAAAAAACCCACAGGTGATCAAATACCACCAAAAGAAAGCTCTATTTGTGGGGGGGAAAATGATATAAATTTGGTGTAGGTACAGTGTTGCACGACCGCGCAATTGTGATTCAAAATGCAACAGCGCTAAAAGGGGAAAATTGGCCTGGGCAGGAAGGGAGGGAAGTGCCCTGTATTAAAGTGGTTAAAGAGAACCTGTCACCAAAAAAAAAATCATCACATAGGGGACTTTTTGCCATGTACTGACATGTTTAAGGCTTGACATTTTGGGTATCTATTTACTCAATGCAACCCTGGCTTTAAAATTTTGGTAATTTATTGCGTTTTTGTGCCCCCAAAAATTACCTTTTAATGTGTTTTGTACTGAAATTTTGTGTTTTCTAGACCTATGCAGTAATATCGTGTGACATAAAAAATTGGTACTTCCACTATTTTATTCTCTAGGAAGTCTGCTTTCAGAAAATATATAATGTTTGGGGGTTTTATGTAATCTTCAGACCTAAAATTTTTAACCTGTGCAAAAAAAACGCAAAAGCGACTGGCTGTGAAAGGGTTAGAGGAGAAGTTCACCTTGGGGAACATGTTACATGTTCCACCCATAAGATTTGTTAGTTAAAAAAAAAAAACGGGCTCCTAGCAAAGCAAATTTTTTAAGCCCCGAGTTACCATGCAGAGCTGCACCAGATTTTGCACTCTCCAGTTTGAGTAAATCTCCCCCACTAAAGCCTCGTACACACGTCCAGATTATCGGATGGATTTTCGTCCATTTTTTGTTGCATGCTGGTCTTATTTGGAAAGTGAAGAGGTGACTTTCATTTCATTTCATTCTCGTCCGACAGAATTCAACTTCAGAAGTGATGTCATGTGTTGAATTGTTTTGTATGTGTTCTTTCATTTCCGAGCATGTCTAGTCTTGCTCTTATGATTTTTTTTTGGACGAAAACTGTAAATTAATAAACCAAAATGAGACGTTTTCACGTACGGTAAACGTTTTATAGCCTGCACATCCAGTTTTGTCGTACGAAAATTCGGAATCGGCTGTTGAAAGCACTATACTAACGATCCGTTCGTCGGACAAAATTTTACTTTCCGATTTTCTTATTGTGTGAACAGGCCTTAAGTTTTTGGTGGTATGTCAATGCATAAAGCAGCATTTGAAACAGAACCAAGAGTCTGCATACACATAACCAGGGCTTTTTTCCAGCGGGAACGCAGTTCCGGCACCTTCAGCACTGACTGTATGTAACGGTAGGGGTGCTGGGGTGTGCTGGAGGGTCTATTGATGATGGCTGCTGGGGGATCTAGTGTGACTGGTGGGAATCTTGTTTTGCATGAGGGTCTATTGTTGCTGGGGGCCCAGTTGTTGCTGTGAGGGATCTACTGTTAAGTGAGGGGGGTCTATTGTTGCTGGCTGCTGGAGGATCAATTGATGCTGGTTGCTGGAAGATCTGTTGCTGCTGCTGAGGATCTATGGTTGCTGGGATGCATCCATTGATGCTGGGAAGGGGGGGTCTATTGTTGTGTGGGGGATCTACTGTTGCTGGCTGCTGAGGATCTATTTTACGTCTTTTCTTGTTATCATTAACACATTCCATACAAATTACTTAGCAACACGTCCAGATTATCGGATGGATTTAGCAAAAGTACTTAGCAAAAGTATACTTTGTTCTGCATTCTCTTAAAGAGTTGGTACTGGGAAGTGGGTAAGGGGTGGAACCAAGGGACAGTGCATGGAGGTGGGTAGGGGGCATAGACAAGGGGTGACTCAAAAGGTGGGGAGTTCCTGTGTTCTATCAGAATACCGCTACCTATCAGATTCTGCAACCGGAAGTAACGTTCGGACGAAAGCAACTTACTGGTCATGCACTATGCGTTCCAACATGGCTGCTAAGCGTTCCAAAAGGTCTCCTAATGTGAAAAAACACGAAGCAGAGGCAGACATCTTCTTACACCCACGTCTTGAATTTTACATTTATTTTAGCAGTAAAATCACCTTATATATTGAAATAGACTATTTCACCTCAATCGAGTGAAATAGTCTATTTCACTATGTAATCAATTTGTCGCTGAGCAGTGCGGGGTGTACCCAAGATGGCCGTTGCCACCTTCTGTCTGCAGGTTTCTCGCTATACTTACTAGAATACAATAATAATAATAAAAATGTGATACTGTGATTCACTATATAAGGTGAGTTTCCTGCTAAAATAAATGAAGAAAATTAAAGACTTGCGTGGGTGTAAGAAGATGTCCGCCTCTGCTTCGTGTTCTGTCAAATTAGGAAACCTGTTGGAACGCATAGCGGCCGTGTTGGAATGCATGGCGCATGCGCAGTAAGTTGTTCTAGTCCGTATGTCACTTCCGGTTGCATAATCTGATAGGTAGCGCAATTCTGATAGAACACCTGCACCTATTCTGAGAAAAAAACCTGCGCATAACGGTACAACATTGTAACAATAGTGCAGTAAACAGGATCAGAGATTTCTTGTCCTGGTTTCCGACATCAGAATTGGCCGTATTTGTTATTAAAGACCAGATTTGTGTGTGTTGACACTTTTGTGGCTCCATTAACCCTCCCATCAGTGATGGACAGGAATCTGGAGAAGTACTTCCTCTCTGAGGTTTGGTGGTTTGCCATGTAAGCCAGTGGTTAGAAAGTTTACTTAACTGTGTCATCCTCAGTCATTGCGCAGGCAGAGATTACACTGTTCCTTTCTTGTATGCATTCGATGAACAGTAAGCTTGTCAGTTGTGCATCCTGAGGGCTCATTCAGACCTTGGCGTCCCGATGCCTTGCATTAACACGTGTATTAACCCCTTCACCTCCGGAAGATTTACCCCCTTCATGATCAGGCTGTTTTTTGCTATAAGGCACTGTGCTACTTTAAAGGGTAACTCCACTTGGGGGGAAAAAAAATAGCAAATAAAGAAAAAATAATATAGCGTATACAATTGCGATACAAATCATATTGTAATTGAATGTTATAAAAATGACCTTTCCTTTTCCATCTTCAGCCGTTGCAATTTTCTGAAAATGCAATGCAAGATGGCCTCCTGGAGGTGTTCTGTACACCGAATGTATACTGACCACACCCCCAGAAACATCATTTCCTGCTTGTGTGATTGGCTCACCAATTTTCCCAGAAGTCTGCAGAAAGATAAAAGTCAGATTTCTGGCATCCCCTGCAACAAAAATGTCATTTTTGGTGAGATCCTCCCAATAGGAACACGTCTAAAGGGATGCAGGCCCAGCAGATTTCCTCATTAGAGCCCTGCAGCTGTCACAGCTGATAGATAATTATGAAACCACTCCCATTAGACCCACTCAGCACAGAGGAACAAACAATGATATCTTCAGAATAACAAAAGTTAGGAATCTGCAACAATGTTTGGTATAATCCCTGCAATGTACAGAGATCACCCAGAGGGGAGTGTTTTTTTCTCAACAAAAGTGGAGTTACGCTTTAACTGACAATTGCATGAACATGCAACTCTGTACCCAAATAAGATTTATAATATTTTTTTTCCCACAAATAGCGCTTTCTTTTAGTGTTTTTTTTTTTTTTTTTTGGGTTTATAAATTAAAAAAGACCGAAAATTTGAAAAACAAATAATATTTAATACTTTCTGCTATAAAACATATCCAATAAAAAAATTAAAACAAATTTATTTATCAATTCAGGCCATTAAGTGTTCTGCTACGTGGTTTTGGTAAAGTAAAATCCCAATAAGGGTATACTAATTGGTTTACACAAATGTCATAGCGTTTACAAACTATGGTATATATACTGGAATACTTATTTAATTTTTATAATGGTAATAGTGGCAATCAGTGACTTATAGCGAGACTGTGATATTGCGGCGGATAATCTGACACTTTTGACACTTTGTGAAACCAGTGACACTAATACAGTGATCAGTGCTAAAAATATGCAGATTTAAGATTGCCTCTTGGGGGATCAGGAAGGAATCTTTTCCCCCATTGGTGCAAATTGGATCATGCTTTACTGCGGTTTTTCCAGTTCCTCTGGATCAACTGCGGGTATAGGATTGTGTATATGGGATTGTATGATTGTGTTTCATTTTTTATTGGTTGAGCTAGATGAACTTGTGTCTTTTTTAAACCTGACTAACTATGGAAAGGGTTAAACATCTCAGGCAGTCAAAGGGTTAAATATGTGCCTAACCATTGTTTTTTTGTGTACTATGTGGTGATTTTACTAAGGGATGTGCTTTGCAGGGAAACAAAATTCAGCACATCCCCACTGACAGGACAGAGCTCTGCCTTTTTTTTTTACATAGGCAGAGTTCTGTCCCATCTTCCTCCTCGCCAATCAGCAGGTGGGCGCCCCTACCCGGAAGTTCCGGACCACGTACTAGTTACGTGATCCGACGCAGGAGAACCACTCTGCTGCCAAATAACTAGGTTATGGGGTTGGCAAGTGGTTTTAATATGAGTTAGGGCTCATTCACACAGATTAATGCAGCCTCACTACAACTCAGAAAATGTCCCCCCTATTGCTCTCAGCCTGCTCCACATCTCCAAACTCTCCCTTTTTTTTCTTTGAAGCTGCCATCTGACTCTCTTAGAGGGTGGCTACGTTCGTTCTCTATGGTCCCACTGTATGTAGGAACATAGCCTCCCTGTCTTGCTCAGTCCCAAGATGAACCATGGACTATGGCACTTGTAGTGTGCATAGTAGTTTTCCAAACAAACAGAATTGATGGAGAAAAGAAAAAGTTTGGGAGCTCACAAAGGACATTACAAGGAGGCAGAATATCGCTTATTAAAAAAAGATTATAGGCCTATGAAAGCGGACTTCCAGCCATTATTGTTTATTAAAAGTCAGCAGCTACAAAAAGTGTATCTGCTGACTTTTAATAAACTCACTCTCACCTGTCCCAAGATCAAGCGATGAGGCCTCAGTTCTCTCCCTCTTCTCCCCGCGGCGCCGGCATCACAGGTGTGGGCACCCGGCTGTGACAGCTTGGGGCTTCTCAGCCGGGTGTACACTGCGCATGCTTGAGTCGCGCTGCGCTTCCTTAGTGGCCGGGCAATCTTCTAGGACCTCTGATGTGTCCCAGAAGATTGAAGAGACAGGAACTCACTGCTCAAGGTGGTGTGATTGCCTGATGACTCACACCGGTGTATGCCCCGGCTCGCCTCCGTGAAAACTTGATAAAGGAAAAGGAATTGGCAGCACTCCAGGTTGAGTCAAAATCCAGATTTATTGACTGGACATCCAAATATGACAATCGTGACAAGGTAAGGTATGTCACGATTGTCATATTTGGATGTCCAGTCAATAAATCTGGATTTTGACTCAACCTGGAGTGCTGCCAATTCCTTTTCCTTTATCATGTCCCAGAAGATTGCAGAGAGGGAGGGGGAGAGGATAACTTCTGCACGAGCCGCCTAGGTGGCCTGAGCGGCAGTGGGAGCGGGTATCTGTCAAATCTAGGTAACCCCCCCCTCCCCCAAAAAAATGACAAGCCAAATGAGACATGTCAGGGGGTCAGTGGCACTGAAAGTGGAAGTTTCACTGTTGGGTGGAACTCCACTTTAAGTAGTAGACGTGTATGTATGAATTCTGGAGAATAAGGATCTTGGCCCTATTCACACACAGCTTTTTTTTTTGTTTTTTTTGCACATTTTATTTATTTTGCACAGTTTTAGTGTAACACACCTATGGAAGCCCAGTGACATCAACAAGTGTTGGACGAGAGTATCAGGGAACTCTTTCCGTCAGACTCGGATAGCGAGTATGAGCTCAGTAGAAAGCAGTGGCTCTGAAATGGAAACTGAGGGAGGACAGAATCCTTACAAAAAGGCTCAGGAGATTTAAGCAGGCGCAGGCATCCACCAGCAGCGCAACAAATCCTAAAGTAATCCACCTGCAGTGCAACAAATGCTGAGGTATCCACCTGCAGCACAATAAATCTTGCAGTATCCACCAGCAGCGCAGCAGTCAAAGATTATAGGCAGGCATCCACCAGCAGTTCTGCAAGTCTTGTGCAGTGGCAAGCACAAGCAGGGCAACATTCCTACATGATAGGCCAGATGCCACAAGGCAGGGCCCATAGTAGCCTCCCGGATGTATTATTATACCCTACATGGCTGCCCGATACTTCTGCAGAACCTGTAATTCCCCCTTTTACAGCACAGCCAGACCCTCAGATACAATCAGAAAATGTAACCCCACTTTATTATTTTCATTTATTTTTCACGGATGATCTGCTGAACTACATCATGGAGCAGTGTAACCTGTACGCCAGCCAACATATTGCCAGCAATCCTGATTCTTCCTATGCCCGCCCGTTTGTTCGGAAACCCCTCACCGTGAAAGAATTAAAATTTTTTCTTGGACTATCCCTCAACATGGGGCTGACAAAAAAAAAAAAAAAATGAACTCCATTCCTACTGGTCTGCCCAACATATCCATCATATGTCAGTCTACTCCTCTTTGATGCCCAGAACCCATTACGTAAGGATAATGAGATTTTTACATTTCAACAACAATGCCCAGTGTCTCCATCTAAATCATCCCGATTATGATAAATTATTCAAAATTCGGGCTCTAATCAATTTTTTTTGCTCCAGCTTCAAGCAAAGGTTTACCCCCAATATAAATATTTGTGTAGATGATTTGCTAATCCACTTCACCAGAAGACTTGGCAACAAGCAATATCTTCCCGGTAAACAGGCCAAATATGGTGTAAAACTTTCCAAGGAATGCGACAGGGCCACAAGGTTACACATATGGAAAGTGCTATCGGATTTATCACACTTCACTACACTATTAGTGAAGTAAAGACATTTTTCCAGTTTTCAATATCTGCTATTTCTGTGTATGACCCGGACTGTTTATCTACTATGATGTGAAGATATTTTTCCAGTTTCCGCTATTTCTGTGTATGACCTGGTCTTTTTAGCGACTATGCCTTTGCCAACCATGTTTCTGCCTTACACGAGAATTGACCTGGACCTGGTAAATGACCATACTTTTTCCATGCCTCCTGAACTGATTGTTTGCCCTGCCACTGTATTAGTGGGATTCAAGACAGCACAGGGGTCTCACATATGTGAAGGGCTCCAGAATAGAATTTCCGAGTGGAGAAAACTTTTTTTTACTCAGATTAGAGTCTGGAGACTCGGAGGCTTCAATGAGATTTGGGTGGGAGAAGCCTCTACCCCTGTCCTCAGGTCTTAGCCGACCAAGGCCCTAAGCCTTATAGTGCTGCCACCTGAACTGGCGTAAACTGGCGTAGAGAGAATTATACATTCTGGTCTAAATTTATGATGAAATTAGATTTTATTGGATTTCTTTTGAAACAGAAAGTAGACATTTTTTCTTTTTTTTTTTTAATTTTCGCTCTTTTTTCACTTATCGTGTTTCCCCGAAAATAAGCCTGGGTCCTATATTAATTTTAGGTACAAAAAATGCATTAGGGCTTATTTTCGGGGGATGTCTTATTTGTCCCCTGTCTTCTCTCCCTCCGTCAGCAAAGGAGTCAACATCCCTGTAACCTTCAAAATAAACTCTAGGTAAAGTCCTTGCAAAATCATTTAATCTGCTCTGTAAATGGATTATATAAAGTCCAGTGAGTGTCTTTATGTAATTTTATAGAAAATACCTGATTTACAGCGTTGCTGGGCACTCACATGACCCGCCGGAGCGCTTCTTTCCCGCTCCGAGCACTGCCGAGGGAGATGCCGGGATCCCCGTTGACGTCAGACCTGCTCCGAGCACTGCAGGGGGAGATACCGAGATCCCCGCTGACGTCAGCCCTGCTCCGAGCACCAAGGGGGAGGGGCCATTGACGCCAGCCGGGAGGAGGAGGAGAGCTCCAGCGGGTCACACGTGCGCCCAGCTGCGCTATAAATAAGGTATTAGCATGTTACATACAGCCGGGAGGAGGACTGGACATTATATAATAATTTTACAGCACAGATAACATGATTTTACAAGGATTTCAACTAGGGCTTATTTTTGGGGTAGGGCTTATATTGCACCCCCCCCCCCCCCGCCGATAATCAGACTAGGTCTTATTTTCGGGGTGGGGGCTTACTTTCGGGTAGGCACATAATATCGCAAAAAAAAAAACAAAAAAAAACAGTGGTGAAACAATACCACCAAAAGAAAGCTCTGTATGTGTAAACAAAAAATGATAAAATTTAAATTTGGGTACAGTGTAGCATGACAATTCAATTGTCATTCAAAGTGCGAGAGCACTGAAAGCTAAAAATTGCTCTGGGAAGGAATGGGGTGAAAGTGCCCAGTATTGAGGTGGTTAAAGTGTATTTCTTTTTTTGTTTTTTGTTTTGGATGGAATGAGGAAGACCCCCGATCACGTTTTTGTTGTTGGGGAAATTTATCCTCTCTATCTATCCTATGGGAAGCCCGTTTCCTGTCCTTTCGTTTCTCTTGACGTGATTCCAATCCTATGTGGCAATATCTAAATCTTCCAGTCTTTTGCAATCCCTCTCTGATAAGACAAGTATTTGTAGTATCTCATGATTCATTCTTCGATCCTTATTTTTTGTTTCCTTATCGCTTACAACACAGAGCCAAATGTGATAGAATCCTGCGGCTCATTTGCATAGCTCCTCCTCTTTACTTTGTTTGTCTTTGTTGAAATGCCAAATATTTTTACAAGATCTTTTGTTAATGCTGTTCTCTAAACTGCCTAATACTATAAAAAGTGTCTGCCCTCTGTTCATTAGGACTGATTGACGGGGCATCCGGCCTCTGATCTGCGAATGACAGTCAGCTACGCCTAGGATGGCGGCAGAATTTATAAAAAGTTGCTGCAAAGGGTGTTTTCAAAGTGAACAGAAGAAAGGTGAGTGTGACAAATAATTACAAAGTATCACTATGGGACTGTTCTGATTTCTTGCTTTATTATGCTGGCAATATGGGAATGGCTTTTTTTTTACCTATGTGGATTCTGCATCTGTCCCCTGCAGGCTCTAACACTGAGAACCGAACGATCAAACACCCCTGTGAGCAGAGAGCTGGTGATTGTCAGTCATTGGCTCTCTGCACTGCCTCCTCCCCTTCCTCCACGCTCACTGAAGTGTTGGGCTGTGAAGAGGAAGGAGCGGCCAGCTCAGGCTTTCAGTGGCTCGCTACACCCGGTCCAGTTATGTGGGTGGATCCCGACCAAATGGTTGCAATCTTTCCCATGCCTGGTGTGACATCAGCCGCCAGCGGGCTTCAACCCGCTGTCTACTGAAAACGGGTCACACGAGTTCAGAATGCACTGCAATCCTGTGATCCACAGAAGTACAGCCAAGCGAGCTTTGGCTGTACTTCTACTTGACAGCACCTAATGATGTGATGTCAAGATTTCCCCCAAAAGCCTTCTTGGATGGGTGATGTGACTATCTCAGGAGGCTTCAGGCAGCTGGGGACATTGTTATTGCCTAGGAGAGAAGGGCTTAAGCACCAGTTCTGCTCCCCACAAAAAAAAAAATTATTTGCGATATTCCTGAAAGGAAATTAAGAAAATGGAAATAGAGTGAAGGTCGACACGTTAACAACATTATGAGAATGGAACAACTAGTAGCTCGAAACAATGACCAGCTACACATTTTCTAAACTACCTGGGTCTCCTGGATCATTTTTAAGACTAATTTCAAGCTTAACTAAGTACATACCCTATAAAAAAAAACAACTGTAGGCAGGTGCAGTTAGCTAGTCTGCCACTAGCTGGCTCTATTTCAAAATAGTGTCTAGTTACAGAAGGTAGTGTCTTTAGGTGCTAGGCCCCTTATAGTTGGAACCCTCCTGCAGTGATGTCATAGGCAGGGCAGCCATCAGGGGGGGACAGCCCATACACATGTAGGGGGCCCAGGGGTTCCAAGGGGCCCAGGCCCCAACCAAGTAACGAGCAATTGCTAAAGCATGGCGGCTGCAGAGTAAGCCAATGCAGCTGAAGGGATGTCTCTTTACTGGTCTCCTTGCTGAAAATATGAGGCTGTCTCTTTGCTGGATTGGATGTGCCTTTGTTGAATATATGAGGCTGTCTCTTTACTGGATTGGGATGTCTGTTTACTGAATATATGAGGCCATCTCTTTGTTGGATTGAGATGTCTCTTTGCTGAATATATGAGGCCATCTCTTTGTTGGATTAGAATGTCTCTTTGCTGAATATATGAGGTTGTCTTTTAGCTGGATTGGGATGTCTCTTTGCTGAATATATGAGGGATGTCTCTTTGATGGATTGGATTCATTTTCATTCATTAAGTTGTAAGGGTGGTAAAATAGAAGTGGGTGCACTGAAGGACTCGGTGGGATGGCCAGTGGGCAGATTTGGTGGGACGGCTAGAGGGTGGGCCCTGCGGTATGTTTGTTTTCAGGCCCAGAGGGGCCCAGGCCTAAAGCTGTGTAAGGGGCCCCAAAATTTCTGATGGCTACCCTGGTCATAGGTGAGTCAGGACCCAGATATAAGCCAGGTTGGGAGGAGCCCAAGTGCAGTTGGGGCTTGGGAGCCAAACACCCCACACTTTTGTGGATGTAGTCAGCAACTGGAGGCCCAGGGCAGGGGGCTTGGTAAAAGAAGACCTGCACCCAAAAGAGAGGGCTATGGACTCTCTGACCCTTATAGAGGTGGGGGCGGGTTGCCAAAAGCTGTATATGCCAGGCCAAAAGTTCCCTGAGTGAGGCTATCCCCCTGGGAGAAGTGTATCCCTGAAGTAGGTGACCACAGTGTTCCTATTCCAGTGAGTACTAATGACCCCATATGGAGGGAGAAACTGTTAGGGGGAGATGGCCGCTTTAACGTGCTGAACGATACTTTCACATATGACTACTGCAAACCGTGCACTCAATGTGATGGACTATGTGCTGTCAAGTGACCCTAGGTACAGGTTAATGTTACTGTTGTGCCATTTCCCAAATACCACCAGTAAAGTGCAGTAACTCTTTTAATGTGTGGACATTCCTTCTCTTGAGAGATATAAAGGTCAACAGCCAGGAAAGTAGTGTGGTAAGGCCTCTGGTGTGGAGTGCGGCACAATTTGAGTGAGGGTACAACCTCAGCAGGAGGGTCACTGTTCTAGCAAGGAGACGAGCGGGGCAGGGACTTGTTCTGTTGGCCCTACCATGGGTCCCGCTGGGTCCATTGGACCCAGGCAGCACTTAGAGAGGGGCAGCAAATTGGTTCTCAATATTATCTTTCCAGCAGGTTTGTGTGTCATCAGTTTTCGGCGCGTTACGGACAGCATTTCCCCATCTTATACCGCCGCCCGTAGTGCAAACTGATGAGTATGAGGCTTAGAGTCTCTTCCGGGGGAACGTCCCACTCGTGATCGTGGCGTGCGCAATGACATCAGACATCGGCGCACTCCATCATACTCAGGGCAGGCTGGATCCTCTAGGGGGGCGGTGGCTGCGGCAGACACAGGAATGACAGGAGGACTGAGGACAGACAGTGGGTGTTTGGTGGACTGGTCCGGTGAGGAGTTATGGAAGATAACAGTATACATATAATATTTTATAAATTTTATATAAAATAATGGATGTGGAGGCGTGGTTTTTAATTTTTTTTGAGGGGGTTGGGGGGCAGCATTCATTGTCAGACACAGGCAGCACAATGTCTTGGACTAGCCCTGGCGCCAACATCCAGTTAATCGCAAAACCCCCCTTACACACCAAGATGCAGCCCTACCTACTTGTCCCCCTTATTTCCCCCCACCCCTTTTTTTCTCTTCTCTCTTTACTTTCTTTCCTGACCCATCCTCTAGCTATCCCTCCTCCCCCCTCTATAATAATACCAGTAAAGCTTCTTGAAGACAGGACACATTACAAGCCATCCTAGTTCTCAGCCATGATCTCACTCCTCGTTTGCTTTGACTTCCTCAGTCAAGAGACATAACAGCCAACCTTACAGTGCTTTGCGAAAGTATTCGGCCCCCTTGAACTTTTCGACCTTTTGCCACATTTCAGGCTTCAAACATAAAGATATAAAACTGTATTTTTTGGTGAAGAATCAACAACAAGTAGGACACGATCATGAAGTGGAACGAAATTTATTGGATATTTTAAACTTTAACAAATAAAAAACTGAAAAATTGGGCGTGCAAAATTATTCAGCCCCCTTAAGTTAATACTTTGTAGCACCACCCTTTGCTGCGATTACAGCTGTAAGTCACTTGGGGTATGTATCTATCAGTTTTGCACATCGAGAGACTGACATTTTTGCCCATTCCTCCTTGCAAAACAGCTCGAGCTCAGTGAGGTTGGATGGAGAGCGTTTGTGAACAGCAGTTTTCAGTACTTTCCACAGATTCTCGATTGGATTCAGGTCTAGACTTTGACTTGAACCATTCCATTGTAGATTTTGCTTTATGTTTTGCATCATTGTCTTGTTGGAAGACAAATCTCCGTCCCAGTCTCAGGTCTTTTGCAGACTTCATCAGGTTTTCTTCCAGAATGGTCCTGTATTTGGCTCCATCCATCTTCCCATCAATTTTAACCATCTTCCCTGTCCCTGCTGAAGAAAAGCAGGCCCAAACCATGATGCTGCCACCACCATGTTTGACAGTGGGGATGGTGTGTTCAGGTTGATGAGCTGTGTTGCTTTTACGCCAAACATAACGTTTTGTATTGTTGCCAAAAAGTTAGATTTTGGTTTCATCTGACCAGAGCACCTTCTTCCACATGTTTGGTGTGTCTCCCAGGTGGCTTGTGGCAAACTTTAAACAACACTTTTTATGGATATCTTTAAGAAATGGCTTTCTTCTTGCCACTCTTCCATAAAGGCCAGATTTGTGCAGTATACGACTGATTGTTGTCCCATGGACAGAGTCTCCCACCTCAGCTGTAGATCTCTGCAGTTCATCCAGAGTGATCATGGGCCTCTTGGCTGCATCTCTGATCAGTCTTCTCCTTGTATGAGCTGAAAGTTTAGAGGGATGGCCAGGTCTTCGTAGATTTGCAGTGGTCTGATACTCCTTCCATTTCAATATTATCGCTTGCACAGTGCTCCTTGGGATGTTTAAAGCTTGGGAAATCTTTTTGTATCCAAATCCGGCTTTAAACTTCTCCACAACCTGCACAACTCAGACCTGCCTGGTGTGTTCCTTGTTCTTCATGATGCTCTCTGCGCTTTAAACGGACCTCTGAGACTATCACAGTGCAGGTGCATTTATACGGAGACTTGATTACACACAGGTGGATTCTATTTATTATCATTAGTCATTTAGGTCAACATTGGATCATTCAGAGATCCTCACTGAACTTCTGGAGAGAGTTTGCTGCACTGAAAGTAAAGGGGCTGAATAATTTTGCATGCACAATTTTTCAGTTTTTTTGTTAACAAAGTTTGAAATATCCAATAAATTTTGTTCCACTTCATGATTGTGTCCCACTTGTTGTTGATTCTTCACAAAAAATTACAGTTTTATATCTTTATGTTTGAAGCCTGAAATGTGGCAAAAGGTCGCAAAGTTCAAGGGGGGCGAATACTTTCGCAAGGCACTGTATGTACTGGCTTCCCTGCCCATTCCTATATATGAAAACCTATTGTCTGCAACACCTGCAAACCTTCTGAAAAAAAAAAAAAATCAGAAATCTGAAACCCTCCCAGCTCTATTCAAAAGATACAATTACAGTTTTGGCTGGAGTTTTGCTCATACTTAAAAATTTTGGCAAGTAAAAGAGATCAGGTTTATGGAAACGTGTCTTTTGCAAAAATACAAAATTATGGTCCGTCTGTACTCTCTGAACTGATGAAAGTAGAAAGCCAAGTGAGGTCAGGATTTGTCTTTTCTAAAGAAAAAAAAAATAATAATATTTTGGCTCCAAAAAACATCCCTTTTTCGATCTTAGAAATTTGGGGAGGATCCTCTGGTGTCCTATTGGTTAATCAACATCGCTGGTATGTAATTCTCTGCAGGAAACCCAGCCTGGTCTCTCTGCCAGCTGAGGACTTACTGAAATGTCATTAGTGACATTGTACCGGTAACACTGGTGACGTTGTCTCCGACTGTACAAATGTGGCTTACTGGGAGAGTCCAGGTTTGCACAGCTATTTACTAAAGGAGTACATAAGAGTACACACATATTATCACCTCGCTGCACCGCCTAGCTGTGTCTCATCCGTCCTCCTCCGCTATGATCTGCTGCTGTCATCAGTCTTCCTGCTAAAATGTAACCCTTTATAGTCACCTGTATGCAAGAAAACCACCATAACGACACTAATCAGGAATAGGGACTGCAATACGAGCAGGGCTGCTGATAGGGGGTTAGAGAATGGCCTCCTGTGCCAGTCTGGAGTCCCATCAGTATAGTAGGGGGTTCGGGGCAGAGAGGGAGCTATCTTTGGGTTCATGCACAGTAATCCCATGGGCCATGGCTTGCAGCAATTGAATAAAAGGTGGGGACAGAGAGGAGACTACTTACTCATTTTTTGAAACAGGTGAAAGTAATCTTTCCTGTCGTAGCTCCTGACAATTAAAGGCCTGACCTATTCTTCCATACAAGGTCCTCTTCTCCACAACCCTGGTTGTGGGGGTTTGCAGAGAGGGGCTTATCGGATCTATGTGGTTGCCAGCAACCCCTGCTTCCTTGGGAACCATTGGCAGCAGGAAGCAGATTATATATATATATATATATATATATATATATATATATAGCTCAACAAAAATTAAAGGAACACTTTGAAAACACATCAGATCTCAATGTGGAAAAATCTCATATCTATACTGATATGGACTGGGTAATGTATTTGGATCTATACTAGTATGGACTGGTAATGTGTTAGGATCTATACTGGTATGGACTGGGTAATGTGTTAGGATCTATACTGGTATGGACTGTGTAATGTGTTAGGATCTATACTGGTATGGACTGGTAATGTGTTAGGATCTATACTGGTATGGACTGGGTAATGTGTTAGGATCTATACTGGTATGGACTGTGTAATGTGTTAGGATCTATACTGGTATGGACTGTGTAATGTGTTAGGATCTATACTTATATGGACTGGGTAATGTGTTAGGATCTATACTGGTATGTACTGGTAATGTGTTAGGATCTATACTTATATGGACTGGGTAATGTGTTAGGATCTATACTGGTATGTACTGGTAATGTGTTAGGATCTATACTGATATGGACTGGGTAATGTGTTGGGATCTATACTGGTATGGACTGGGTAATGTGTTAGGATCTATACTGGTATGAACAGGGTAATGTGTTAGGATCTATACTGGTATGTACTGGGTAATATGTTAGGATCAATACTGGTATGGACTGGGTAATGTGTTAGGAAGGAAAGGATGCCACATCATTCGATTAGAAATTAAAATTATCACCCTACAGAGGGCTGAATTCAAAGACACCCCAAAAATCTACGTGAAAAAAATTATGCAGCAGGCTCGTCCATTTTGCTGAAATTTCATTGCAGCAACTCAGAATGGTCCTCAGTAGTTTTTATGGCCCCCACGTGCTTGTATGCATGCCTGACAATGTTAGGGCATGCTCCTAATGAGACGAAGGATGGATATTTCCTCCCAGACCTGGACCAGGGCATTACTGAGCTCCTGTACAGAGGTGCAACTGGGTGGCGTCGGATGAACCGAAACATAAAGTCCCAGAGGTGTTCTATTGGATTTAGGTCAGGCGGGCGTGGGGGGCATTCAATGGTATCAATTCCTTCATCCTCCAGGAACTGTCAGCATACTCTCGCCACATGAGGCCGGGCATTGTAATGCACCAGGAGGAACCCAGGACCCACTGCACCAGCGTAGGGTCTGACAATGGGTCCAAGAATTTCATCTCGATACCTAATGGCAGTCAGGGTGTCCTTGTCTAGCCTGTAGAGGTCTGTGCATCCCACCATGGATATGCCTCCACAGGCCATCACAGACCCACCACCAAACTGATCATGCTAAGTGATGTTACAGGCAGTATAACGTTCTCCACGGCTTCTCCAGACTCTTTCACATCTGTCACATGTACTCAGGGTGAACCTGCTCTGATCTGTGAAAAGCACAGGGCGCCATTGGTGGACCTACCAATTTTGGTGTTCAATGGCAAATGCCACTTGAGCTATACGGTGCCGGACAGTGAGCACAGGACCCACTAGAGGACGTCAGGCCCTCAGGCCACCCTCATGAAGTCTGTTTCTGATTGTTTGGTCAGAGACATTCACACCAGTGTCCTGCTGGAGGTCATTTTGTAGGGCTCTGGCAGTGCTCATCCTGTTCCTCCTCGCACAAAGGAGCAGATACCGGTCCTGCTGATGGGTTAAGGACCTTCTACAGCCCTGTCCAGCTCTCCTAGTGTAACTGCCTGTCTCCTGGAAACTCCTCCATGCTCTTGAGACTGTGCTGGGAGACACAGCAAACCTTCTGGCAATGGCACTTATTGATGTTTCATCCTGGAGGAGTTGGACTGCCTGTGCAACCTCTAAAGGGTCCAGGTATCGCCTCTTACTACCAGTAGTGACACTGATCCTTGCCAAATGCAAAACTAGTGAAAAACAGTCAGAAAAGATGAGTAGGGAAAAAAATGTCAGTGCCTCCCCTCCATCTGTAAAACTATTTCTGTTTTGGAGGTTGTCTCATCTAGTGTACCTGTTAATTTCATTACCACCAAAGCAGCTGAAACTGATTAACAACCCCCTCTGCTACCTAACTGACCAGGTCAATATCCCAGGAGTTTAATTAACTTGATGCTCTATACTCGGAATAAAAAGTGTTCCTTTAATTTTTTTGAGCAGTAACTGGTCTCATCCCTGACCCCTCTTGCAGTTTTCTGTAGTGGGTGGAGCTGGTTTGGCCCCTCCAACAGCTCTGCACAGGCTATGTACAGTATATTGATATCACTTCTACTTTCACAAGGTGATATCTGGGTTTCCAAATGCATTTGATGCACAAAAAGTGGGTTTATATCTGTAGCACTGCCCCCTTGAGGACTGCTGGATTTTCACACTGGGTTACCGTTAGAAACTTGACATTCACAGTCTATCACTTTACTTTTTGGATCAGTCAATAAGTAGTCCAGAGGTATGTAGTCGTTTTGTGTTTTATTTTATAAATTAGGGATGGGAGAAGGGAATAGTGGGATACTCCAGATTAAATATGCACAAGGTTTGGAGGACATCTATCTGTTGATACAGCTAGGCTGTTGTTCCACCTTGCCACTTAGGTGGATTTAGGGCTAAGTCTTTTTCCAGGTGACTTGATGAATTAATGTTATCTACAGGACACTCTCCTAGTATCCTCTCTCTCGACCACTGACACCCGTCCACTGACTATCCTACTCTGGGTGGTCCCCCTCAGGTCAGGCCCCTTGACACGATCCCCTGTACTCACAATACTGTTTTTCTAGGGTCTCCAGTGTCTCCCCCTCAGTCAGCTTTCCTGGACCTCTGGGTCCAGCTCCATTCCTCTGGCCCTCAGGACGACCTCCTGATGCCATGTGCCACTGCTATAGAGGAGGAGGCAGCCGCCACCCTCCCTCCGGGGACTCTGCTCACCAGCCAAAGACCCCACAGCACATGTGCTCCTGGCTTTTACACAGTATCCCAGAATGCACCGAGACAGCCTGTCTCTGCCAATCACCAGGACTGTATCAAAGCCTATGCATCCATTGGTCAGGTTTCCTCCCACTGTCCAACATGCCTCCCTATTGGACCAGTGACTCTCTAGACACAATGAATCGCACACTGAGCACACTGAGCAGACCTCATTCACAGATCCTGCTCTCTGGTAGGCAGTAAGCAATATAGATTTCCCTGCTGCTCCTCTGATAGGCAGACAGATCCAAAAACTATACTCCCTCACTAGCACCTACCTAGGAGGGTGCTACATATCTTTAGTGACTATTGAAAACATGTTTAAATGAAAGTATGTATTTTTTTTTTTTTTTTGATAAATCCAATGGTAACATAGATGTACAGGTCTTTTTTTAATATGTGTTCTGCTCTTTCCAGCCTTGCCAGACTCAGGATGTGTAGAGGCCCCCAGGAAAGGATCGCACATTGTGGATCACCCTCCAATGTCAGCTGTATCAACGAAGCAGCAAGTGGGCTGCACAGAGGATTATCTGCTTTCCAAGCTGCCCACAGACGGAAGAGCCATTCCATTTGTCGTTCCAACATTCGCACCGACGTATGTTCAGCCAAGAAACCTTACCAGCCCCACCAACATGGAAGGACTGAAAGGCAAGTTTGCGTTCTGTGCAATAAAGGGACTAACGCTTCTCCAAACAACTATACATCTCTGCTACTTCCAGTGAAGATGCCTCTGTACACAGAGGCCTGTTGTCTCTTGAAAGCCGTGTGTCCGAACTCTTTAAAGCGTTTGTTACCCCAACACTTCATATTCCTGATGTGTGCCTGCTGTACCGTGTACTTGTATCAGAAAGTATCCTGTTCTCTATGTATTGCTTCCTTTATGTGAAATCCCTGGTGGTTTTCCTAGTCCCCTTACTTTCCTATTAAAAACTGACCACATTAAGCAGGAGAGCACACCGTGGTCAGTTCTCAAGCTATGCTGTTAACTCAGTGTATTCTCCTCCAATGGTCAGACTTCTCCTGACAAACCCCCTCTGCACAGCCATTTACTGGGAAGCTCAGTGTGCTGCTGCTTCTCCTCCCCCCAGCTCTTATGCAGCTGAGAACAGAGGGAATGTGATCACTTTAACCGCTTGCCGACCGCCCGCCGTAGATATACTGCAGCAGGCTGGCTCGGCTGCGCGAATTGTCGCTCTTTGTTTATAGCGCAAAAAATAAAAATTGCACAGGTGATCAAATACCGTCAAAAGAAAGCTCCATTTGTGGGAAAAAAGGACATTCATTTTATTTAGGTACAGCGTCGCACGACCGCGCAATTGTCTGTTAAAAAAACGCATAACCCATATTGCAAAATAGGGCCTGGTCATTAAGGGGGCAAATGCTTCCGGTCTTTAAGCGGTTAAGGGGGAAAATCTTCCGGTGCAGAAGGGATTAAAAAAAAAAGGGGGGGGGGAAATGTAATTATAAAACTTTTTTTTATATCTATACACAAATGTTTTGCCTTTCATTTCTATTTTAAACTGAATGGCTCGTTTTACAAGGTGATCCTTTACAATCACTTTAACCCCTTTTCAACCGCTTAACTCAGGGATCCTCAAACTACGGCACTCCAGCTGTTGCGGAACTACACATCCCATGAGGCATTGTAAAACTCTGACATTCACAGACATGACTATGCATGATGGGAATTGTAGTTCCTGAACAACTGGTGAGCCATAGTTTGAAGACCCGTTGCTTAACACATGTGCTACAGCAAAAGCGTGGGGTTTAACGCTCGCATTCCAAAGAATATGAGACAAGACTTAGTTAAAGCGGTTGTAAACCCAAAAACGCAAAAAAAAAAACCTGCAAGACAAAGGCATAATGAGCTAGTATGCATCGCATACTAGCTCATTATGTATTACTTACCTTAGAACGAAGCCCGACACGGACCCCCGGACATCGCTGCGGGCGCTACCATGATCCCTCGCCGTCTCTTCCGGGTTCGGCGGCTCCGGCGTTGTGATTGGCCGGAGCCGCGATGACGTCACTCCCACGCATGCGCACGGGAGTGATTTTCCGGCAAGCTCCCGGCAAGCAAAACTGAAGGTCCCTCCGGACCTCCAGAGCGCATGCGCCGCTCGCGGGAGCAGCTGCATGCACTGCAAATATCTCCTAAACCGTGCCGGTTTAGGAGATATTAATTGTACCTACAGGTAAGCCTTATTATAAGCTTACCTGTAGGTAAAAGTGTAAAAAAGCGGGATACTACCGCTTTAATTGTGGCTCCACATCCTAATGCAAAATGGTAAAAGAAGCAGAAAAAGGAAATGGGACTTTAAAGGTAGCCACTCATAACCCCATGGAGATTTTTGTTTCCCTTTAAAGTCCCATTTCCTTTTTCTGCTTCTTTTACCATTTAACGCTCGCATGTCACTCAAATGCGTCACAGGAAGGGGAACATTTTTTAATGCGTGCTGTCATCACAAAGACTGAGCTGTCAAAGACAGCTGTGAGTCCGGCAGGGCCGGCCCGTCGATCATGTAATAATTGTGACAGTGGTTACATGATTCTGATCTCTTGTTCTGAACTGTTAAAGGGACGCCAGGTTGGGCAGGAAGGGTTCAAGGACTATGTCACACAGGTGTGTCTGCCGCTGGCAACACCTTGCTAGCGATGCAATCACTAAAATGGGACTGGTACTTTTCCTAAAGTTTCTCCATCATTGAAGAATCCCAAGTAAGGCTCTCCTCACAAAATGCAGGAGTGATGGAGTGCACACATTTCTGCACGTTTGCTACACGTTACGTGTAGGTCTTCCATTTATTTCACTGGGCTTCCCTACTCCTGAGAAACGCGGGGAAAGAATTTCCTGATCCTTTTCCAAACTCATGTGGCACCATGCATTTTAGCATCTGCAAATATGTACACGTTAGCAGTTGCGAGCGTGAAAGTGCCATTAATGCCGCCGCTACACGTCCGCTGAAGGGCATGTTTCTGTTCATCGGCTCCATGATCTATAGTCAATGCTGTCCAGGGGTGGCTCCTTTGTTCCTCCAGCCAGAGTAGAGGCACCTTAAGCCAGGAAATATGTTACTGGTGGCAAGATCCCCAGGTGAAAAAGGAAAAAGATTGAAAAAAGAAAAGTAAAGCAGCCACCACATCTAGGATTGAGCACTAGATGTCCTTGTTATCCTTTCATGTGGATTCATATTACCAATCTGCTGAGGTGCTGAAGTATCCATGATTGTAAGATTGGGACAGGAGGAGTTCACCAGAGTCTATGTCAAAGCGCAACGGCCCTTGTGGTCAGTGTATGGAGGTGAGAGGCTGGCATTAACTGTGGTGGTGGAATCACGCATGTTTGGTGATTTGTTCTACTTCTCAACACGGGTCACCTTTACCTCATTCCTGGCTTTGGATATCATGAACATTCTCAGATCTATTGAATAACATGGACATTGCTCTTGTCTATTGGTTTTAACATTTTAGCGCTGCACCATTTTTTATATTTTTTGCCTATTTTGGATTTGTTAGTATTGACCAATACCGGTGTTCAGCTGCTTATTTCTTATTCTTACGGATTATAGCGCTGAATAAGCCCTTGCTTGTACATGTTGGGAAAGCTTGTGATTTTGCGCACTTTCACAAACGCGCACGCTGATATGTGATCGATTGACACGTCCCAGACTTGGGTAGCGAGGGAGCTAGGCATTCTAATGTCCACATTTAAATCTACCAAACTAGCTGTCACCGTCACATTGAGGCAGCATGCCCACAGTTTCCCTGTACAGAGCGGATCAGACAGCTCTCTAGTCTACAGATAAAGGAGAGGTCGCACTGTAACCACTTCTGTACCGGAAAGTTTTACCCCCTTAATGACCAGGCCATTGTTTGTGATTCGGCACTGCGCTACTTTAACTGACAACTGCACAATCGTGCGACACTGTACCCATATAAAATGTATGTTCTTTTTTTTCCCACAAACAGAGCTTTCTTTTGGTGGTATTTGATCACCTCTGCGATTTTTATTTTTTGCGCTATAAACAAAAAAAATCGCAATAAGCGCATTTTGATTGGTTTGAGCAAAAGTAATCGCGTCTACAAACTAGGGGAAAGATTTATGTCATTTTTATTTATTTTTTACTAGTAATGGCGGCGATCAGCGATTTTTAGCAGGACTGCGACATTGCAGTGGACAGATCGGACCCCTAAGTGACATTTTTTACACATTTGGGGGGGGGGGACCAGTGACATTACTACAGTAATCAGTGCTAAAAATATGCACTGTTACTGTACTAATGACACTGGCAGGGAAGGGGTTAACACCAGGGGCGATCAAAGGGTTAAATGTGTCCCTTAGGGGGTGCTGTCTCCTGTGGGGGGGATGGGCTTGCTGCATTACCATAGAGACCTGTGTTCCTAAATAAGAGGACCACATGATCCCTGTGTTTATTACTGACAGAACAGCGGTCTGCTATGTTTTCAACGGCAGACTGCCGTTCTGTCTCCACAGGGAGCGATCGCGGCCACTGGACCTGCTGATTGCCCCCCCCCCCCCCGTGGCCAGGCGGCACGCGCATCCCCACTTGCAGTCCCGCGAAGCGACGTACTTGTACGTCGTTTCGCAAGACAGAGCCGACCTGCCGCAGTAAAACTACGGCGGCTGGTCGTTAAAGTAGTTGAAAACCCTTACTTACTCAGGTGATGCACAGAGATTAAACAAATCCTCCTACATAAGTTATACCTGTTTATCTGCAGCCGTCTCTCCTCTACATACATTCAAATACAGAATTTATAGAGCTTGTCTGAGATTTCAGAATGCAGGGAATGGAGAGCTGAAATTACACTCTGCAGAGCTCAGTGAGGGCTAATTGGAGGGGAGGGACAGGACAGGACGGGATGGGGCGGGGTGGGATTGGGCGGGGCACCCCCACACAGCACACAGGAACAGAGCTGGGGCTGTCAATCACAGGCTGTGTGTTGGAGCTCCCTCAACTGTCACCTTTTTTTCTCTTGGTGGGTTGAAAACCTGTCGAAAGTGATAGCAAATGAAGGAGGCAACAGACAGAAATGGCACTTAGTGCTCTGGACTGAGACAAGAAGACACTATAGGGCAGGGGTCTTCAAACTATGGCCCTCCAGGTGTTCAGGATTTACAATTCCCATCATGGCTTGTCATGTTTGTGAATGTCGGAGTTTTACAATGCCTCATGGGACATGTAGTTCTGCAAAAGCTGGAGGGCCGTAATTTGAATATCCCTGCTATAGAGGGATATGCTTTGTTCATACTTCATGTCTGAGGTTTACAACCACTTTAAATCTGAAAGAGTTTGTAACTTATTGATTGCAAGTTTACCAGTCCACTCACACTGGCACCATCATTAGGTTGTAAATTTCCCATCTCAGCAGGTATGATCATTCATCATCTCAGCAGTTTGGCCAGAAAGAAGCTCGATATTCTGTCGCGACAATTGCATTCAGCTCCCCCATCCAAGCGGAATCTCCACCGCTGGCTAATACATTCAGCCGGGAGTGCCACCTAAGTGCAATGGCGCCGATAGGATAAGCCCTGTACACACGTAGCGATTGTCGGCCGAACGATCGGCCGTCTTTTGTCCGGTGCTGTCCTGTCGGTTGAAAAGTGCTAAAGACTGCACACGAATTTTGTCGGCCAACAACAGCCGACTGCAGAAGTGATGTCATGTGATGGTTAATTTTCCGTGTGTTTTTTCTTCTCTGAGCATGCCCAGTCTTGCTCATCTGCTGTTTGTCGGCTGAATTCTGTACTGACTGACGAACAATCGGCCGTTCTGGTGTTGGCCAACAAAAATTTTAAAGCATGCACACCAGATTCTGTTCGGCCGAAAAGTCGCAGTCGGTTGTCGGAAGCATCATACTAACAAGCCGACGATCGGCCAATCGGATGTTGGCCGAATATTTACGGCCGACAATCGCTACGTGTGTACGGGCCTTTACAGTCAGTGTTAACCTCATTTTCAACCCAGCTCAGTCCATTTTTTTAATTGACTTTTGTTGAGCCAGGTGGTGCTTGCACGGCCATCCATCAGCCAGAAGTTCAGGCTCCAGCTTTCTATGGAGGCAAGGAGCCTTCTGACATCTAACATACAAATAACAGCTGAAAGCAGACTCTACAAATCTACTAATCCACATAGGAACTGCAACCGTAAAAATATGGAACAGCAAGGCGCGTAGAATGTGAGCAGCACATAGGCTTAAGCCCCGTACACACGCACAGATCGTCGTCATACAAATGTTCGTCTTTTCTCCCCGGGATGTCGGTGTCTGTTGAAAAGTGCAAAGACAGCACAAGGACAGCACAAGAATTTTGTCCGCAGACTTCAGCTGACTGCAGAAGTGATGTCATGTAATGGTTAACTTTCCCTGTGTTTTTTATTTTCTGAGCATGCCCAGTCTTGCAAATCTGCGGTCTGTCGGCTGATTTCTGTACTGACAGGCGAACAATCGTCCGTTCTGGTGTCCGCAGACAAAAATTTTCATGCTTGCAAGAAAGACTCTTGTCCGCGGATTGTGTGCAGACAGCTGTCGGAGGCACCATACTAACACGCGTACAATCGGCAGATCTTTCGTCCGCCGACGTTTGTATGACGACGATCTGTGCGTGTGTACGGGGCTTTAGTGGTTAACACTTCTGCCTTGCAGCACTGGGGTTCCCGGTTCAAATCCTGGTCAGGACAGTATCTGCATGGAGTTTGCATGTTCTCCCTGTTCATGCGTGGGCTTTGAAATACTCTGGATTCCTCCCCCACACCACAAGTTGTGCTGGTAGGTTAACCACTTATGAACCAATGTGAACTATTAAAAGCAGTTGTATCCCAAAAAAACAAAAAACAAACAAACAAACCCTGCAGGACAATGGCATAATGTGCTAGTATGCATTGCATACTAGCACATTATGAAATACCTTAGAACGAAGCCCCGACACGGTCGCCCGGACGCTGCTGAGGCAGCTGACATCTTCCCTTGGTGTCTTTTCAGAGTTGAGCTGCTCCGGCGCTGTGAGCCGCCGGAGCAGGGACGACGTCACTCCCGCACATGCGCGCGGGAGTTCACTTTCCGGCAAGGAGCTCTAAAGGGCCGGCAAGATACGCCGGACCTTCAGAGCGCATGCGCCGCTGGTGTCAGCGGCTGCATGCAGGGTGAATATCTCCTAAACCGTGCAGGTTTAGGAGATATTAATTTTACCTACAGGTAAGCATTATTATAGGCCTTATTATAGGCTTACCTGTAGGTAAAAGTTAAATAGCGGAGTATACTACCGCTTTAATACCACACAAGTGGCCAAATATATACTTGTGCATAAAAAAAGTTCATAAAGCATGTGGCTAGTGGACCACTAATGAATTTCACTGGTCACATGTCTAATTATTTATTTATACATGGATTTAATTTGCACTTTTTATTTTCATTGTAGCACTGATGTGTTTTCACTGGCCACATGCTTTATGAACTTTTTTATGCACAAGTATATATTTGGCCACTTGTGTGGTATTAATATTTCCCATTATATGTTTTAACTCTAGAGTTATTTCTGTTAGGTTGTACATATCTTTCTATTTACACATTTATACCAATTTCCTGCATTATAGCACTTTTTAATGATTGTCGGGGGTTGGGAGTTGCGCTGTAGGCTTTACTATTCATTCAATATTCCTGATGCGGCCCACAATGTAATTGACTTTGACACCCCTGCTCTAGACTGTCCAAAATTTTTAAGGGTGCCTTGACTGAAAAAAGGCTGAGGTATACTTGTATACACTTTTTTTTTTTTTTTGCTATTTTTTCCGCCACAAAAGTGGAGTTACCCTTTACATTTTTTGGGCTCAGTCATCGTCAAACCGACACCCGAGTCATTATATGGTGAAAGGGAAAATATTAAAAAAACCCCACGCCCCAGACGATGTCAACCCTATGACGAAACGCGCCGGGCATTGCCAGACGTGACGTTACCACACCCCCTGAAGCCGGCTTTTTTTCTTCTGTGAGTGCAGGGACGCCGCCGCTCTTACTGCTATAGCGGTTTTATTTATGGATATGCCTGTTTTCTCCTTTACCATGTGAGTACACCTTTTTAATAAACTTTATTGCAGTTTTTTAAAACGGTATCACGCTATGTACCTTCTCATGAATGCATCCTTACCATGACATCTGGATGACTGACACCTGGCGTTCCTGTTAACCCTTTGTTAAGCGCTATTCGGCCTCTCCATTAGTTTGGGTGGCCATTGTGTTCTGGTAAGCTGCCATTTGGTGTATTTTATCCCACGGTTGATTTCTTCCTGTTTGCTGTGAGAGAAGTACGGCTTACATCTGCGTTCTTTTCTCTTTTTTTGTGCTGTGTGTTCACGTTTTGTCCTTTTTTATGTGGCGGTATACTTTATCACGGCACGACAAGTATGGCATAGGTCCTCGGGCATGCCCTGAAAGTCTTGGGAGGGGGTGGATATGGCCTTCTGGCTTAGTTCGCCCTTTCTAATGGGGTCTCCCTTCGGGGAAGCCCCGCCTAGTACTTGGAGTGGGCTGTTTCGGCAGTCCTCCCAGAGAACGGGGTCTGCCTGGTTTTGGGCCAGGCAGGACCAAGTGAGTACCTCAGTCCCTGTCAGGAGCCTTGCGCCCCGGGGGATCAGGGTTAGGGCCCTTCCTTTTCGTAGGAGGGCTATGTGTACGCCTTGTGCACTTTTTGTGTTTCCCACGTTTTGCGTGTGTGCACTTTTTTATGCACCGGGTGTAGCTTTTGAGTGTGTTTCACACACCACGGGCTTAAAAAAAAAAAAAAAATGGGTTATATCTGCATGGGACTTGTGGTTACTCTTCATTTACACAGTTTTTTGGGGGGGGGATTCCTTTTCATTTAAGGACTACTACATGGACTTTTTATTGTTTTATTTCACTATTATGTACATTGTTTATGATCACTGATTTATGTCACAATTCATTGTTAGCGCTACACGTTTATTTATAGAAAGGGAAAATATTACCTATAATAACATTATAAGATGGACAGGACAATAGGTCTGACAGGCTTTTACGTTAAAGAGGTTGGTTGGTGACGGCTTTTATCTCATGCTGATCCTCTGTAATGTCAGCAGTAATTCCTCATCTTGTGACTCACATATTTGATGCCTTTACTTTCTGTCACTCAGGATCTGCAAGGGCCACATTCACAGACAGGAAGACGGAGTTGTCTGCAGCTTATCAGTATGGATCGAACTATGACATCGTCTACAATCCGGGCTTCGTCCAGACGCCCATCTCACCCGATCTGAGCAGACGAGGAACAATAAGCCCAGATGCAGCAAGAATGTATGGCTCAGGTAAAAACCTGGGGGGTGGCTTTTTAAACCACTTAAAGCGGTTGTATCCTCAAAAAAAAAAAAAAACCCTGCAGGACAAAGGCATAATGAGCTAGTATGCATCATCCCAACACGGTTGCCCGGATACCGCTGAGGCACCTGACATCTTCCCTCTTCCGGGTTTGGCGGCTCCGGTGCTGTGAGTGGTTGGAGCCGCGATGCGAGCGGGAGTTCACTTTCCGGCAAGGAGCTCTGAAGGTCCCCCTGAGATCCTTGCCGGAAAGTAAACTCCCGCGCGCATTTTCGGCAGTGACGTCATCATTTTAGTACCAGGGTTGCATTGAATATTTTACAAATATTTGCAGACTGAAAAAAATCCCCACCTTCCTTACGGAGACCTTCCTTACGTGAAAGTACCCCTTAGGTCAGGGTCCTCATCAGTGCCTCTTAGCTGCGGGCCAGATAAAATCCTTCAGCGGGCCACATGTGGCCCATGGGCCATAGTTTGGGGACCCCTGCTGTATATAATTTTGTTGCTTATCTGCAAACGCTACCTTTAAACAAAAAAGGTACTAGCAGTCTTTTAATGATATATATGTTTTTATTCTCTAAACCCAGAAACATAATCTGGATGAAAACATTTGTTATTGGAATTTTATTTTGCTTATTAGTTTTGTGCGTGTGGGTGTCTAAATGCAAAACTGTTTTTTACTTTGAATTTTGAAAATTTGAATTTGAATTTGAAATTAGAGCAGTAACAAATTTTGTGTCCAAATGTTTAAACTAAAAGGTGAATATCTTTCCCACCTCTGAAGTTGGTATCCAGGTTTGGGCAGCTTAAGTAAAATACAGTCAGGTCCATTAATATCGGGACATCAACGCAATTCTAATCTTTTTGGCTCTATACACCACCACAATGGATTTGCAATGAAACAAACAAGATGTGCTTTAACTGCAGACTTTCAGCTTTAATTTGAGGGTATTTACATCCAAATCGGGTGAACGTAGGAATTACAACAGTTTGTATATGTGCCTCCCACTTTTTAAGGGACCAAAAGTAATGGGACAATTGGCTGCTCAGCTGTTCCAAGGCCAGGTGTGTGTTATTCCCTCATCATTTACAAAGAGCAGATAAAAGGTCCAGAGTTCATTTCAAGTGTACTATTTGCATTTGGAATCTGTTGCTGTCAACTCTCAATATGAGATCCAAAGAGCTGTCACTATCAGTGAAGCAAGCTATCATTAGGCTGAAAAAAACAAACAAACCCATCAGAGAGATGGCAAAAACATTAGGTGTGGCCAAATCAAGTGTTCTCAACATCCTTAAAAAGAAAGAATGCACCGGTGAGCTCAGTAACACCAAAAGACCCCGAAGACCACGGAAAACAACTGTGGTGGATGACCAAAGAATTCTTTCCCTGGTGAAGAAAACACCCTTCACAACAGTTGGCCAGATCAAGAACACTCTCCAGGAGGTAGGTGTATGTGTGTCAAAGTCAACAATCAAGAGAAGACTTCACCAGAGTGAATACAGAGGGTTCACCACAAGATGTAAACCATTGGTGAGCCTCAAAAACAGGAAGGCCAGATTAGAGTTTGCCAAACAACATCTATGGACCAACATCCTATGGACAGATGAGACCAAGATTAACTTGTACCAGAGTGATGGGAAGAGAACAGTATGGAGAATGAAAGGAACTGCTCATGATCCAAAGCATACCACCTCATCAGTGAAGCATGGTGGTGGTAGTGTCATGGTGTGGGCATGTATGGCTGCCAATGGAACTGGTTCTCTTGTATTTATTGATGATGTGACTGCTGACAAAAGCTCTGAGGCTCTGAGGAAGAGGCGCATGCCTCAAAACGCATCAGTGGTCATCCTAATAGGACAATGGACATTCATATGGACTACTTTCTGAGTCCGATATGATTGATTTCATCTGCGTTTGTGAGTAGCCATTTTTTATGTTACAACAATAAAGCCATTATTGAGGATAATGCGCTAGGTCGGTGCGCCCTTTTTTTGTGTTTTTTGTATGCAGTGCTGACAAAAGCAGCAGAATGAATTCTGAAGTGTTTCGGGCAATTTTATCTGCTCATATTCAGCCAAATGCTTCAGAACTCATTGGACGGCGCTTCACAGTGCAGATGGACAATGACCCGAAGCATACTGCAAAAGCAACCAAACAGTTTTTTAAGGGAAAGAAGTGGAATGTTATGCAATGGCCAAGTCAATCACCTGACCAGAATCCGATTGAGCATGCATTTCACTTGCTGAAGACAAAACTGAAGGGAAAATGCCCCAAGAACAAGCAGGAACTGAAGACAGTTGCAGTAGAGGCCTGGCAGAGCATCACCAGGGATGAAACCCAGCGTCTTGTGATGTCTATGCATTCCAGACTTCAGGCTGTAATTGACTGCAAAGGATTTGCAACCAAGTATTAAAAAGTGAAAGTTTGATTTATGATTGTTAATCTGTCCCATTACTTTTGGTTCCTTAAAAAGTGGGAGGCACATATACAAACTGTTGTAATTCCTACACTGTTCACCTTATTTGGCTGTAAATGCCATCAAATAAAGCTGAAAGTCTGCAGTTAAAGCACATCTTGTTTGTTTTATTTCAAATCCATTGTGGTGGTGTATAGAGCCAAAAAGATTAGAATTGTGTCGATGTCCCAATATTTATGGACCTGACTGCATTTAAGTGGTGAGTGCAGCATACAACAAAAATGTTTTCTTCCCTCCCCAAGCCAAAGGTCTTCCACCAGTACAGAGTCTCCCCACAGTACAGTACACTTCCCTCTGGTACAGACTCCCCCCCCCCCATCAGTACAACACCCCTTATTACTGATCTCCACCAAAATACAGCCCCCCATAGTACAGATCTCCCCTCAACAGTACAAATCCCTCTAGTACAGATCCCCTTCCCCCATTACAATGCAGCTCCCCATAGTACACATCTTCCCCCCACCAGGAGAGCTGGTAATACAGATCTGCCCCCATGCCCACCAGTACAACCCTCTCTAGTACAGATCCCCCCCCCACCAGTTTAGCTTGCTCCAGTACAGCTTTCTATCGTACACATACCCCCCCTCCCCTACCCAGTACAGCTCCCTCCAATACATATTCTCAGCCCACCAGTACAGCACCCCCTATTGCCGATACCCCCCCCCACCAGTACAGATCCCCCCCCACCCCATACAGCTTCCCATAGTACAGGTCTCCCCCTCACTATTACAACTCCCTCTAGTACATATCTCCTTCCCCCATTACCATACAGTTCCCCATAGTACAGATCTTCCCCTAGTACAGATCTGCCCCCATGCCCACCAGTACAACCCTTTCTAGTACAGATCCCCCCCCCCCCCAACCAGTGTAGCTTGCTCCAGTACAGCTTTCTATAGTACACATACCCCCCCCCCACCCAGTACAGCTCCCTCCAATACATATCCTCAGCCCACCAGTACAGCACCCCCTATTGCCGATCCCCCCCACCCACCAGTACAGCTCCCTCTAGTACAGATCCCCCCCACCCCATACAGCTTCCCATAGTACAGGTCTCCCCCTCACTATTACAACTCCCTCTAGTACATATCTCCTTCCCCCATTACCATACAGTTCCCCATAGTACAGATCTTCCCCTAGTACAGATCTGCCCCAAGCCCCCACCAGTACAACCCCCTCTAGTACAGATC
Organism: Pelophylax lessonae; assembly: GCF_965119305.1. NCBI lineage: Eukaryota > Metazoa > Chordata > Amphibia > Anura > Ranidae > Pelophylax > Pelophylax lessonae. The sequence goes on along the minus strand of NC_138780.1, from coordinate 192,347,601 downwards.
CCCCCTCCCCCACCCGTGTAGCTCATTCTAGAACAGCTTCCTATTGTACAGATACCCCCCCCCCCTCACCAGTGCAGCTCCCTCAAATACGAAGGCCCTGCCCACCAGTACAGCACCCCCCTATTGCAGATCCCCCCCCTTCTCCAGTATAGCTACCTATAGTACAGATCTACCCTCACCAGTAGAGCTCTCCCTAGTACAGATCTCTCCCCCTCCTACCAGTACAACTCTAGTACAGGTCATCCCCTCCAGTACAGCTCCCTCTGGTACAACACCCCCACCAGTAAAGCTCCTTCTAGTCCAGATGTTACCTCATACCAGTACGTCTCCAGCACTTTGGGTGAGCACCCAGTGTCAGTGCTGGCTACAGTGCCAGACACTTTGGGTGGGATTTGGACCCCATATCTCCCCCCTTATCTACTCTCCTGTAGGTATTAGAGTTCAGCTCTTCAATTTCAGATTAAGGAAAGATGAATTTTGACTGACGTACACTTTATACATTGCTCTTATTGCCCATTGACACCAGTGGGTTGTGAACCTCATATGAGTTTTGTAAAATGTTTGTTTTTTAATGGTGTGGGTTTCCACTTTTATTCTTCATTTCCTGCTTGCAAATGTGACACCATGGACATGTGCGTGAAAGCGGATGAATTCAAAAGCATATTACATTTTCAGTGCATTTTCAAAGCATAACCACTGAATATAGTATAATGCATGGATTTTTTCCTAAATGCAACACACTGTATTATGATGATGAGGTTATCCACTCAGTTGTGTCAAACTCTCGGCCATTCTTTCATCCGAGGCAAGAAGGCCTGACTTGCAGTCTCCGTTCAAATTCATCCCAAAGGTGTTCTATCGGGTTGAGGTCAGGCCAGTCAAGTTCCTCCACCTCAAACTCGCTCATCCATGTCTGTATGGACCTTGCTTTGTGCACTGGCCCAAATTATTTGGTAGAAGGGGGATTATAGTGTGGGGTTGTTTTTCAGGGATTGGGCTTGGCCCCTTAGTTTCAATGAAGGAACTCCTAAGGCGTCAGCATACCAAGACATTTTGAACAATTTCATGCTCCCAACTTTGTGTGAACAGTTTGGGGATGGCCCCTTCCTGTTCCAACATGACTGCGCACCAGTGCACAAAGCGAGGTCCATAAAGACATGGATGAGCGAGTTTGGGGTGGAAGAACTTGACTGACATCAACCCAGTAGAACACCTTTGGGATGAATTAGAGGGGAGACTGCGAGCCAGGCCTTCTCGTCCAACAACAGTGCCTTTCCTCACAAATGCGCTTCTAGAAGAACGGTCAAACATTCCCATAGATACACTCCTAAACCTTGTGGACAGCCTTCCCAGAAGAGTTGAAGCTGGTATAGCTGAAAAGCGTGGGCTACATCAATATTGAACCCTACGGACTAAGACTGGGATGCCATTAAAGTTCATGTGCGTGTAAAGGCAGGTGTCCCAATACAGTTCCTTGCAGAATATGCCCTTTTATGCATGTGCGGCGTGGTGTCCACGTGCGCGCCAAATTGCGTTAGAACACGCCCACAATATTTGACAATATAGTGTATATCAGCGCTGCTGGTCGATGCAGAGCAATCATTTTCTGCTCTAGCTGATCAGTTTGATCAAATCTGAACTAAATGAGGTGTAAATTGACTGGAAAGATTCTATCGCTAATCTATTGTTTGCAGATTCAATCCCTTTGATGTGTTCACTAGGGATGATCGAACTTTTGAAAAGTTCGGTTCGACCAGAACACCCGAACTTCACGAAAGTTCGGTTCGGATTTCAGAACCCCATTGAAATCAATGGGACCCGAACTTCTGTAATCAAAAAACACCATTTTTAAGCCCTAAAACCCAATAAATGCCCCTAAAAAGTGCCTAGGGTTCTGGGTCATGCCCCAGGGACTATTAATCACACAAAAAAAAGTTCTTAAAAATTGTCATTTTTGATAAAAAAAGCCAATTATTGAAAAATTTAAAAAAAAAAAAAAAGAGATTTTTTTGATTTTTACTTTGGATTTAGTATCTGGGGGGTCTAAAAGGTGTGCATGTGAAGTTTCAGCTCTGTAGCATGTCCAGAACCATGAAAAAAAAAAGATAATTTTTCAGTAGAACAGGGATGTGGTTCGGGAGCCTCCTTTAACTTTAACACCTATATGATCTTTTTTTCTGGTTCTGGACATGCTACAGAGCTGAAACTTCACAGGTACACCTTTTAGACCCCCCCAGACACAAAATCACACAAAAAAAGTTCTTAAAAATTGTCATTTTTGATAAAAAAGCCAATTATTGAAAAATTAAAAAAAAAAAAAAAAAGAGATTTTTTGATTTTTACTTTGGATTTAGTATCTGGGGGGGTCTAAAAGGTGTGCATGTGAAGTTTCAGGTCTGTAGCATGTCCAGAACCCCCCAAAAATTAGCATTTTCTTATAATTTTTATTAGAACAGGAATACGGCTTCTCTACGGCGCTTTTTCTTGCATTTATCGGGCATTTTTGGAGGCAGGCATGACTTTTTTTGGATTTAGTGTCTGGGGGGTCTAAAAAGTGTACCTGTGAAGTTTCAGCTCTGTAGCATGTCCAGAACCAGAAAAAAAGATAATTTTTCAGTAGAGCAGGGATGGTGGGACCCCTCTTTTACACTTATATGATCTTTTTTTGGGGTTCTGGACATGCTACAGAGCTGAAACTTCACAGGTACACCTTTTAGACCCCCCAGACACAAAATCACACAAAAAAAGTTCTTAAAAATTGTCATTTTTGATAAAAAAGCCAATTATTGAAAAATTAAAAAAAAAAAAAAAAAAAAAAAAAAAAAAAAAGAGATTTTTTGATTTTTACTTTGGATTTAGTATCTGGGGGGTCTAAAAGGTGTGCATGTGAAGTTTCAGGTCTGTAGCATGTCCAGAACCAGAAAAAAAAAGATCGTTTGTATTAGAAAACTTTAAGCACAGGAATATGGCTTCTCTGCTGTAACACCTTGCCGGTTTAATAGCAGGCATTTTTTTGGGTTCTTTGCAGTCAGGAAAAACATCTGAACTTGTGTATAGTAGTACTGTGCACAAGTTCTGATGTTTTGCCTGCCTCCAAAATTCCCCAAAAAATGCCAGCAAAAACACACCTGGGCATTTTTTTTTTTGACGCTAGCGTTTTTTTTTGGCATTTTTTGGGGTTCTTTTGAGGCAGGCAAAACATCTGAACATGTGTATAGGGGGGATATATAGACATATATGTCTGAATATATACCCCTAGACATATATAGGTGTGATAGTAGCAGAAATAAATGCTTGCGCTAATGAAATCATTTACAGTAATATATTTCTGCTACTATCACACCTATATATGTCTCGGGGTATATATTCAGACATATATGCCTATATATACACCCTATACACATGTTCAGATGTTTTGCCTGCCTCAAAAGAACCCCAAAAAATGCCAAAAAAAACGCTAGCGTCAAAAAAAAAATGCCCAGGTGTGTTTTTGCTGGCATTTTTTGGGGATTTTGGAGGCAGGCAAAACATCAGAACTTGTGCACAGTACCACTATACACAAGTTCAGATGTTTTTCCTGACTGCAAAGAACCCAAAAAAATGCCTGCTATTAAACCGGCAAGGTGTTACAGCAGAGAAGCCATATTCCTGTGCTTAAAGTTTTCTAATACAAACGATCTTTTTTTTCTGGTTCTGGACATGCTACAGACCTGAAACTTCACATGCACACCTTTTAGACCCCCCAGATACTAAATCCAAAGTAAAAATCAAAAAATCTCTTTTTTTTTTTTTTTTTTAATTTTTCAATAATTGGCTTTTTTATCAAAAATGACAATTTTTAAGAACTTTTTTTTGTGTGATTTTGTGTCTGGGGGGTCTAAAAGGTGTACCTGTGAAGTTTCAGCTCTGTAGCATGTCCAGAACCCCAAAAAAAGATCATATAAGTGTAAAAGAGGGGTCCCACCATCCCTGCTCTACTGAAAAATTATCTTTTTTTCTGGTTCTGGACATGCTACAGAGCTGAAACTTCACAGGTACACTTTTTAGACCCCCCAGACACTAAATCCAAAAAAAGTCATGCCTGCCTCCAAAAATGCCCGATAAATGCAAGAAAAAGCGCCGTAGAGAAGCCGTATTCCTGTTCTAATAAAAATTATAAGAAAATGCTAATTTTTGGGGGGTTCTGGACATGCTACAGAGCTGAAACTTCACATGTACACTTTTTAGACCCCCCAGATACTAAATCCAAAGTAAAAATCAAAAAATCTCTTTTTTTTTTTTTTTTTTTTTTTTTTAATTTTTCAATAATTGGCTTTTTTATCAAAAATGACAATTTTTAAGAACTTTTTTTTGTGTGATTTTGTGTCTGGGGGGTCTAAAAGGTGTACCTGTGAAGTTTCAGCTCTGTAGCATGTCCAGAACCATAAAAAAAAAGATCGTTTGTATTAGAAAACTTTAAGCACAGGAATATGGCTTCTCTGCTGTAACACCTTGCCGGTTTAATAGCAGGCATTTTTTTGGGTTCTTTGCAGTCAGGAAAAACATCTGAACTTGTGTATAGTGGTACTGTGCACAAGTTCTGATGTTTTGCCTGCCTCCAAAACCCCCCAAAAAATGCCAGCAAAAACACACCTGGGCATTTTTTTTTTGACGCTAGCGTTTTTTTTGGCATTTTTTGGGGTTCTTTTGAGGCAGGCAAAACATCTGAACTTGTGTATAGTGGTACTGTGCACAAGTTCTGATGTTTTGCCTGCCTCCAAAACCCCCCAAAAAATGCCAGCAAAAACACACCTGGGCATTTTTTTTTTGACGCTAGCTTTTTTTTGGCATTTTTTGGGGTTCTTTTGAGGCAGGCAAAACATCTGAACTTGTGTATAGTGGTACTGTGCACAAGTTCTGATGTTTTGCCTGCCTCCAAAACCCCCCAAAAAATGCCAGCAAAAACACACCTGGGCATTTTTTTTTTTGACACTAGCGTTTTTTTGGCATTTTTTGGGGTTCTTTTGAGGCAGGCAAAACATCTGAACATGTGTATAGGGGGTATATATAGGCATATATGTCTGAATATATACCCCTAGACATATATAGGTGTGATAGTAGCAGAAATATATTACTGTAAATGATTTCATTAGCGCAAGCATTTATTTCTGCTACTATCACACCTATATATGTCTAGGGGTATATATTCAGACATATATGTCTATATATACCCCCTATACACATATTCAGATGTCATGTCTGACATCAAACATGTCCTCAAAAAAGCACTGGCAGTGGCAGCCCCTGCAGCATTAAAAAATGCTTGCTGGTGAGAAGCCACATTCCTGTCCCGAAGCAGAGAAATGATCATTTCTCTATAGCGGTCACCCTGCTATGGAAGGGTTTTGTCACCCTTCCATAGCAGTCACTGTCAGTTAACCCTACACTACACTACGGTCCCCTGACACTTAACACTTTCCCTACAGAAACTAAATTTTTGAAGCTAACTTAAGTGTAAAGGAGCACTCTAACTACACTAGATATCCCTTTCCTCACACTAAAAATAGCTAAATGACACTTTTAAAGTAAAATTAACAGAACTGCTTCCACTCTCTTCCATGTCCAGTATAACAATGCTGGGAATATGGCGGGGGCGATCTTATATACTGGGGGGCGTATTCACTAATGATTGGTCTAGGGACCCCCTAGTCACTCCAATCACATTCCTAGCATTCTTCTGCCCCCTCAATTGGCTTTTGCTAATGGTTCTGGTCCAATCACGGGCTTTTAAAGCCCATTTCCTGAAGCATTGCATTTTGGGCGGTTCTGGTTGCCGAATTCCGAACTTTTTGGGCAAAAAGTTCTAAATTCGGCCGAACCTCGAACACCCAATGTTCGGGCCGAACCGATGGTGGACCCGAACCGTTCGATCATCCCTAGTGTTCACTCCATCATTCCTAGTCGATTTGTTTTCCATCGGTCTTCGGGGGACAATTTCTCAGCAACAGAGCGTAGTTCATTGGGGAACACAGGGGAGGGAAGTATTCGGCTTGCTACATGCTTGCTGGACAGGGTCACTTTAATGATCACAAACCTCTCACTTTATAACTACATTATGACTTTTTGTCTTCCTGTTTCTCTGATACATTGTCTACACCGCAATCTACAGCAAACAATGACTTAGGACTTTCCTCTGATGATTAGGACATTAATCATGACACTGTTTGAACAACATACAGGGAACTATGAATGCTGCTGCACATTCAGACTGTGGTGATAGACTTGAGGAATGACAACACACTGGCTTCTGCAATAATTTAACTTCTTCTATTGAGAGATTGCAGGAAAGTGCTACAATCTAATAAACAAGCAAGACAGTACATTTTCATGGGAAAAAAATTAAAATAAAATTAGAGAATTTATGTTACTTAACCACTTAAGCCCCGGAAGATTTTACCCCCTTCCTGACCAGGGTTTTTTTTGCGATTTTTTACTGTGTGACTTTAACGGACAATTGCGCGGTCGTGCGACGCTGTACCTAAACAAATTTGATGTTCTTTTTTTCCCCACAAACAGAGCTTTCTTTTGGTGGTATTTGATCACCTGTGCGATTTTTTGATCATGCGCTATAAACAAAAAAATAAATGGAATTTTTGCAAAAATAACAATATTTTTCACTTTTTTTTATATGAAACTCCCCCCCAAAAAAATGTAAAAATCAAACATTTTTAACATTTTCGGCCAAATTGTTTTATGCTACATATGTTTGATAAAAAAAAAAAAAAATCGCAAAAAGCGTATTTTGATTGGTTTGCGCAAAAGTTATCGCGTTTACTAACAAAGGGAAAGATTTTTGTCATTTTTGGTGTTTTTTTTTTAACGAGTAATGGCGGCGATCTGCGATTTTTTTTGCAGTACTGCGACATTGCGGCGGACAGATCGGACCCTTGACTGACATTTTTGACACTTTTGGTGGTACCAGTGACATTACTGCAGTAATCAGTGCTATATATATGCACTGTTACTGCAAAAATGACACTGGCAGGGAAGGGGTTAAATGTATTGGACAGGGAGGGGTTAAGTGTGTCCTAGCGGCGTGCTTCTAACTGTAGTGGGACATGGCTATTGGTGTAAAAACAAAGATCAACGGTTCTACATAGTAGAACCGTCTGATCTTCATTTTTACACAGGGGAGAATGACAGGCGGCTTGTTTACATAAGCCGCTCTGCCTTTCTCCCGCTGTACCGACGATCGGCGAGTGACCGGCGGACATCGGGTCCGCCGGTCACACGCCCGCACACCTCCCTGAACGAGCCGAGGCGGGCGCGCGCTCGCCCGCTATTGGCTCCAATACCAGTGACATGCGAGTGACATAGATCTACGTCACTCTGCCTGGCCGGGGCTGACTGCCGCAGTAAATATACTGTGCGCAGTCGGCAACCGGTTAAATGAAGGGCAGCACCATGGATTTTTAGTAGTTAGCATTTCTGTCTTGTAGCACTAGAATTCAAGTCCTGGTCGGGACATTATCTGCATTAATTAGACATGTATGAATGGGGTTCCTCCAGGCACTCCAGTTTCCTCCTACACTCCAAAAACATGCTGGTAAGTGTAGCACTGACCCTGCAGGACCTGCTGAATAGTGTCTTGAAGGACTCCCCTGATCACCAGCACACGGTTACCTGGATAAAGTCTCTGGATTCCTCCTTGCTCCTGATGGCTTGTCACTCAAATGAACAGTCTAGGGGTGTTGGTTTTTTGGTTGTTTATTTGTGCTTGGGATAGGGGAAGGGAATCGTGGGATACTCCAACTGAACTATTCACATTGGTTTAGGACTTCTATCTTCAGGTCTTTCTTAGCAATTATGAACAGCCAGGCTACTAATCCACACAGCCACACATGTAGATGGGGTTAAGTCTCTTGCTCTCATTGAGTCTCTGACAAGACTTGCTGAACGATAACTTATCTTCAGGACACTCTCACTGGTATCTTCTTTCCACTGACATCCGTCCACTGACTATCCTAGGAGCAGGGATGGCCCTCCTCAGGTCAGGCACCTTGACATGAGTTTCTGTACTCACTGTACTGCAGAGACAGATCCTCCAGTGTCTCCCCTCTCAGTTAGCTCCTCTGGACCTCTGAATTCAGTTCCTCGCTGCTACTCTTCAGGCCCTCAGGACGACCCCCTCTGGCCACATGGCACCTCTTCCGAGGAGGAGGCAGCCGCCCCCTCCCTCTGGGACTCCGCTATCCAGACGAAAGACCCGGAGCACATGTGCTCCTGGCTTTTATACAGTATCCCAACATGCACTGAGGCACTTTTCCCTCTGCCAATCATCAGGACTGTATCAAATCCCATTCACCCATTCATCAGGTTTTCTCCCACTGTCCAACATGCCTCCCTATTGGACCAGTGTGAAACACTCTCTAGAAAGAATGAATTGCATCCTGAGCACAATGAGCAGACCTCACTAACAGATCCTGCTCTTTGGTAGGCAGAGAACAATATAGATTTACCTGCAACTCTTCTGGTAAGCAGACAAAGCTCAAACTATACTCTCTCACTAGCACCTACCTAGGAGGGTGCTACATAAGTTAATTGGCTCCTATCTAAATTGGCTCTAGTATGATACTGCTGAGGGTAGATTTGCTGCCTCACCAACAGTGTTAATTTCATCGACGAAATGAACACTATTTTAGTGGACTAAAATACAACTAAAGCAAAAACAATCCAGATGACTACAATACGACTAGAACTAAAACAAAATCGAAATCAGTGCACTTTAGTTGACTAAAATCGAATGGCCTTAGTTAAATTGTGACGCATTTTTTACCACTTTCCAACCGCCCCATAGCAGATTTATTGCTACAGGTCGGCCGCACTGCGCAGAATCACGTGTAAATATACGTGATTCTGCACTTCCGGGTTTTTTGGGCGTGAGTGGGCGCCCCCAGCAGCTCGCTGACGCTGTGATTTTACACAGCGGGAACTGATCAGTGGGTCCCGCAGTCCCAAGGTCCACCGGCACCCGCTGATCATTCAGTACACTGACAGAGTGCCAGTCTGCCTATGTAAACAAGGCTGTTCTGTCAGTACAGAAGACATGGATCCTGTGTTTCTGTATAGCAGAAACACCGATCCATGCCTTACACTAATAAAAGCACCTCCCCCACTACACTGAAATATTAGCTAGGCACACATTTAAACCCCTTAATCGTCCCTGATGTTAGCCCCTTCCCAGCCAGTGTCATTAGTACAGTGACAGTGCATATTGTTAGCACTGATCACTGTATTAGTGGTTCCCAAAAAAGTGTCAGGTGTCCGATTTTTCTGCCACAGTATCGCAGTCTTGATATAAGTCAGTGATCGTGGCCATTATAGTAAAAAATAAACATATCCCATAGTTTGTAGATTCTATAACTTCTGTGCAAACCAAGCAAACAATATATGCTTATTAGAATTTATTTACCAAAAATAAGTTGTAGAATAGATATTGGCCTAAATTGATGAAGTTTGTTTTTTTAAATTTTTTTATTGGATATGTTTTAGAGCAGAGTAAAAGTTGTTCTTTGTTTATAGCGCAAAAAATAAAAATCGCAGAGGTGATCAAACACCACCAGAAGAAAGCTATTTGTGAGAAAAAAAAGGACATCAATTTTATTTGGGTACAGCACTGCACAACCGCGCAGTTGTCAGTTAAAGTAACGCAGTACTGAATCGCACAAACTGGCCTGGTCGTGAAGGGGGGTAAATCTGCTGGAGGTGAAGTGGTTAAGCATTTCCATAGAATTTTCAAACTCATACTGTATACTCCTGGAGGAAAAAAAAATATACAATAAGTTATTTCTGGCATTAAAGTATAACTAAAGGCAAGACTTTTGGATAGAGGGGAGAGGAATTAGCAACCCTGTCAGGTTTTATTGCTGTCTGTGTCCCCGTGAGGGGATTCACCCTCCCCATTTGTCCTGTTCACCATTATCTCCAAAAGTGAAAGTAAACAAACAAAAAAAAAAAAAGTCCCACATTTTGGGTTGTCCCCAGAAAAGTACTAGAGGGGAAATCTTCCAATTGGGACACAAGTTCTGGTGACCTGGGGGGTCCCCAAAGGATTCACCTAATTTGCAGGCATTTCTTCTCACTTCCTGTTTGGCGATGGGACAGGAAGTGAAGGGAAATCTCCAAAATTGGGACACAGATGGGGGGAAAAAAGCAAAAAAAAAAAAAAAAAAAAGAAACAGACAAGGGTTATAACTAGTGATCGACAGATATCAGTTTTTCGTTGCAGATACCAATACCGATATTTTGGCCATCGCATATATCGGTATCGGCCGATATTTTGTACATTGAAAGTTTTGCAAAATAAACACAAATTTCAACACAAATCTGTTACTGAATATGTTAAATCTTTATTTATTAACATTTTTAACATTAAGGGCTCGCTCTTCACACCTTAACTGCATGAAAACTGATAGGAAAACTGCACTTGCAGGGACATCAGTTTCACATCATCTGATTGTGGATGATGCATAAACTGCTGCAGTAGTGCACTCACTCACTGCAATAATTTTAAATAACTACTGCAGGGCAGTCAGTGCAAAACTGCTAGAAAAAAAGCTAGACAAACAGCTAGACAGTGGATTGGACTGGAGTCAGTGGACTACTGCTGCAGTAGTGTACTCACTGCAATGATACTGCAGTCAGTGCAAAACTGCTATAAAAAAGATAGACAAAAGCTAGACAGTGGGTTGGACTGGAGTCAGTGGACTACTGCTGAAGTAGTGCACTCACTGCAATGATACTGCAGTCAGTGCAAAACTGCTAGAGAGAAAGCTAGACAAAAGCTAGACAGTGGATTGGACTGGAGTCAGTGGACTACTGCTGCAGTAGTGCACTCACTGCAATGATACTGCAGTCAATGCAAAACTGCTATAAAAAAGATAGACAAAAGCTAGACAGTGGGTTGGACTGGAGTCAGTGGACTACTGCTGAAGTAGTGCACTCACTGCAATGATAGTAGTGCACTCACTGTAAACTGCTAGAGAGAAAGCTAGACAAAAGCTAGACAGTGGATTGGAGTGGACACTGGATACTACAACTAGACTTTTCAATACTCGCAGTTAAAGTAGAACAATGTTATACTGCAGAAAGCAGAACATTTCAGCATGTTCATCATGTTCACCTGTTAAATGGCTTTTTTCATATAATGCTGCCACTTCATTAACATGCTCACTCGGTACAGGAGGAGAGGAGGACAGAGGAGCAGAGAGAGACAGGTATCTTCTAGCATGGGAAGCAAGTATTTTGTAGCATGCCTCATTTTCTTTCCACCACTGAAGAGGATCACCACTTCTTCTGTCAATTACTGGTTCCTTCAAATAGAGATGAAGTTCATCATCCAGGCTCATTATTTTATTGCAGATCCAAATAAAACACTGAAAATGTCATGATCACTTCGACCACGATGAAGAAGATTATCTTCTGTTCGTTGTCTTTTTGGACATTTTTCTGTTTTTGCAGCATGCTGCTCTTTCAGATTATAAAAATGCTGTTTTGTTTTCGGCAGGAACCTCCTGCACCTCCCGTTGAATATCTTCTGTCAGCCATTGTTTTGCTTTGGCCAATACATCATCAGAAGGGAAAGCATGGTTCTTGTATCAAGGATTCAAAAGACTTGCCAGCACAACATTTTTAATCTCTTCATGCTTCTTAAAACATATAGCAATCAAAGCTCTTTGGCTTGACAGACCTTCATTTGAAAGTTGGAGGGTGTTGTGTGCCATGAAACGGAGGTCTGACATATCAGCAAGCCTCATTCCTTTCCGCATGTTTGCTCTGCTGTCTCGAAGGAGCACAAGCATCACTTGGTCTTTGGTGATTCCCCATTCTTCAAGCATGCCTAGAAACATTTCTCTACTGTACTCCCCAGTGCGGGATCCTTGCATCACTTTTGTAGTCAACACCAATTGCCTTTTTGTCTATCTGCTGTCAATGAAGTGGCATGTAAGAATCACTAGTGACTGTTTGTCCTGACCAGCAGTCAGTCGTGAATGAGAGTGAGTTGCTAGCATTCTCTGGTTGCAGCATAGCCTTTACTTTCTCGACGACCTTTTGGTGAATCTTTCCCAGCATTTCGGTTCGATAATACTTCTCACTCTTCAGTGTGTACCTTGGCTCAAAGATGGACATCAACTGCTTAAATCCTGAGTCACACAACATTGTAAATGGCTGGTTATTAGTGACCATCATTTCTGTGATTACTCTGTCCAGCAGTTGAGATCTTCCATCTGAATCTAGACAGTGACATCTGTTATTTTACAGAAACATATCTGTTGTTGTTGCCTGGGATAGTGGAGGAGGTATTTCAAAATCACATTGATATTAATTTTGTTTTTTTCTGTGCTGCATGATATAATTCAATATAATGAACTCTTAGATAGGCCCAAAGATTTGACGTATTTTTGTTTTTTGTAGTTACTGATCCCATGCTTATATTGGTTGTGCATGTGTTGCACACTGCTGCTTTTCCTGGAGATGGTTGAGATGAGAAATAGTCCCAGAACACACTTTTACTTTTTCTGTCTTCATCCATCTCCATTGAAATTTGAAAGACACAATAAGGTTAAAAAAAATGGCTGGCTGGCTGCTGGCACCCTGCTCTGCTGTGGGTGGCTTGCTGGCACCCTGTTGTGGATCGGTGACTGACGCCTGGCAGTGTGGGTGGCTGGCACCCTGTTGTGGGTCAGTGGCTGACGCCTGGCAGTGTGGATGGCTTGCTGGCACCCGGTTGTGGGCCGTGGCTGACACCTGGCAGTGTGGGTGGCTTGCTGGCACCCTGTTGTGGGGTGGCTGGCTGCTGTCACCCTGTTGTGGGTCGGTGGCTGACGCTTGGCAGTGTGGGTGGCTTGCTGGCACCCTGTTGTGGGTCGGTGGCTGACGCCTGGCAGTGTGGGTGGCTTGCTGGCACCCTGTTGTGGGTGGCTGGCTTGGTGTCACCCTGTTGTGGGTGGCTGGCTTGCTGGAATACTGTGGTGGGAGGCTGGCTTGGTGTCACCCTGTTGTGGGAGGCTGGCTTGCTTGAACACTGTGGTGGGTGGCTGGCTTGGTGTCTCCCTGTTGTGGGTGGCTGGCTTGCTGGAACACTGTGGTGGGTGGCTGGCTTGCTGGAACACTGTGGTGGGTGGCTGGCTTGCTTGAACACTGGTGGGTGGATGGCTTGCTGGAACACTGGTGGGTGGCTGGCTTTGTGTCACCCTGTTGTGGGTGGCTGGCTTGCTGGAACACTGTGGTGGGTGGCTGGCTTGGTGTCACTCACCCTGGCCTGTTGTGGGTGGCTGGCTTGCTGGAACACTGTGGTGGGTGGCTGGCTTGGTGTCACCCTGTTGTGGGTGGCTGGCTTGCTGGAACCCTGTTGTGGGGTGGGTGGCTGGCTGCTGGCATCCTGTTGTGGGGTGGGTGGCTGGAATCTGGATGCTGGCCTATGTGTCACCCTGTTGTGGGTGATCTCATTTGCTGCTCAGTGATTGCAGTATTCTAGTCTGCATCTCCCCAAGGTAATACTTAAAATCTGGTCTGTTAGTGGGCCCCGAGGACAGGAGTGGAGGACCACTGTGCTATATAACATTACCAATAAAAAAAAATGTAAAAATCAAAATGTTATTAGTTATGTCATTTTTATTTATTTCTTTTACTAGTAATGGTGGCGATCAGCGATTTTTAGCGGGACTGCGACATTGTGGTGGACAGTTCACTTACCTGGCATTTTTGACACTTTTGGGGGGGGTCAGTGACATTACTACTGTAGCACTGCCCCCTAGAGGACTGCTGGATATTACACTTTAGGGATTACCCTGGGTTACCTGTAGCAACTGTTTGCAGAAACGTAACACTTTAAGTTCTTGGCTCAGTCAAAGATCAGTCTAGGGGTTGTTGTTTTTGTGGTTTTATTTAAATTGTATGGGAGAAGGGATGAGTGGGATACTCCAAGTATACTCAGTAGCACTTTTTGGCTTGAGGTAGAGGGGTCCTCCCTCGAAATGTGTCAGCCTAGCCATATAGTTGCTGACACCAGCACGTCATTCAGTACAGGGGTTCCCTTGTCACTTTGGAGACGACCGATTTGGCAAGTATGGAACGGTACTCATTGGAAATCATGGAGTATGACTTGTCATGCGACTTTGAAGTCCCAAATCGCAGGACAAGTCGCACAAGTCTGAAAGGGGCTTTAAAGAAATAATTATCTATGAAAATTCTTTGTAAAAACCCAAATGAAAATCTGTTGCAGACATACAGTTAATTTTATGTTTGTCTAAACTGTGTGTGAAGCTATAAAACAATACAGCATTATTGTCCACTCACGGATTGCCAGCCCTTTAGTCTCGAAGTCTTCTCTATATCTGCTTGGAATAACTCATTGTAACTAAATCCTTTAATCTCTGGGTCTGTTTCAGTCTGTGACTTGAGGAACATCAAAACGACTGATTCTTCGGGTCTCAGCACTTCCCTGTATGATCTGAGCAGCCTTATTCAGGTACTGGAAAAGTAGACAAATTATAGACTGTAATAACTGGAGATGTAATAACTAGAAGTTTCTATGGAATACAATACTGGATTGAAAGATGTGCAGAGCAGGCTTGCCAACACTAATCACACAGGTTTTGTATGTTAGGGGTATAGGTCAAAGCAGTAACCCAAAACCAAAAATGTAATATATTGCAGCTGACCAATCAGATGTGGTGGCTGCATTAGGGCTCTTTCACACAGGCGGGCCGTTCAGATCTGCCTGTCCGTTTTTTGGCGGATCTGAATGGTCCTCCCATGCATCCCTATGGGGCATCGGATGTTAGCGACTACATGTCCGAGTCAAATCTGGATGGATGGAAACCCTATTTTCCATCCGTCCAGCGGATCGGATCGGATGAGAATGGACCAACGGTCCGTTCCCATCCGATTTCCCCCATAGAGATGCATGGGGAACTGACGGCTGTGTCTCTGCACACAACGCGGAGAACAGCGGTCAACCTCCTGCTCAGCGGGGGATCGGCGGATCGATGAGTTCATCGGTCCGTTCAGTTCATCAGTTCAGTCACGTCAAAATGAATCAGTTTTTCATCCGTTTTTTTTTTCTTTTTACATCCACTACCAATGCAAAAACGGATGAAAAATGGACCGTTTGTCCGTTTACATCCGCTTTTCGTCCAATCTGTTTTTTTGACGGATGAAAAATAGGGCATTCATCCGTTCTAAAAAACGGACATTGACGGAAGCGGATGAAAACGGATGTTAATGAATGATCATCCGTTGTCATCAGTTTTTACATGATGAGATGCATTGATGTTCGTTTTTTATCCATCCTTTGACGGACCGTATGTGTGAAAGGACCCTTAGAGTCAGGGCTGCTGTTAGAAATCACGGGACCCCATACAGCCTACCTGACAGGGCCCCTCCCCAAAAAAAATATGTCAAGACAATATTTCCACTAAAAATACACTAAAATCATTATTAGCAGACACAAACATAACAAAGAACCTGTGTGAATTAGCCATTTTTAATAATTTTTTACATTTAAAAAAAAAAAAACTGAATTTCATTTTTTTTTTAAATGTTAGTGTTTCCAATTTTTTTATTTTACAATTTTTTAAAAATATTAAATTACAATGTTTAATTTTTTTACAATTTTTTTTTTTTTTTTACAGGACAGGGAAGCCTAAAGCACAGTGAAAGGGGGCACACGGGGAGGGGGGGGGGGAATCAGAGGCAGGCAGAATAGGGAGAGGGAGGACTGGTGTCAGAGAAGCAATTGTAAGAAGGATGCCCTGTGTCCGTCCCTGCAGCAGCTGAAAGCTGGTAGGAGGGGGGAGAAACGGACTTTCAGCTGCTGCCTGTAGAGAGCCGCACAGGGCTTCCTTCTGTAATTGCCCCTCCGCCCGACCACATCAATTCACCGTGCTGTCGGAGCTCCCCTGTGTGCCCGGTCCCCCTACAGGAGGACTGGTGTTCCCTCCATCAGCGGCCCTGATTAGAGTGTCCCCACTGGAGGAAGGAGCATAGGGGGCACCTTTGGACAGCTGCATGGTCAGTCTGGGGGGGGGGGGTCGGGGAGTGTTAGATGTAGTAGCAGGTTTAAATAGACTAACAAATTGCAGCCAAACTCAAGCAAATACTTTATAAGCAGTTACAGAAGTTTTTCCTTGTGGGATAAAAGTTTTGCCTAAATAAATAAAAGCTGATCATTGTAAGCACCCCTGCCAGTAGTAAATGGTTTGTCTCATCACGCTTTGGATGAAGGAGCACAGGGGGGTGCCTTTAGGCTCCGTTCACATATAGGCGTTTCAGATCGCGGGCAGAATCGCCGCGATTCTGCCCGTGATTCGGAACCATTGCAAGTCGCAGGATGCTCGAGGGATTCCCGTGACTTGCAATGGCACCAAAACACGGCGCAATTTTGCTGCGATTGTCGTCCGACGAATCGCGGTAAAACCGCGCAAACAGAATCGTGGGACACCTGACGCCCAAAAAAAGAACGGGACAGCAAATTTACACTGTTATACAAGCTGTACACTCACTACTTTACATTGTAGCAACGTGTCATTTCTTCAGTGTTGTCACATGAAAAGATAGAATAAAATATTTTACAAAAATGTGAGGTGTGTACTTACTTTTGTGAGATACTGTATGTATATAATACATACTCTGGTTTAAATAGTTGCTGTGTATGTGTTGCCGTTGTCACCCATTAATAGAGGTTATGTTATTTTTCAGAGATACGATTCTGTTTCCAGCATCCGCAGCAGCAATTCCTCCAGGAAAGATTCACAAGGGAGTAATCGCAGTCTCGGTAAGACCAGAAATCTGCTGGATTTCCACAATTTGGCCTGTCGCTAAAGAAATAAATATACTAGGATGCCTCCCTGAAACTGATGTGCACCGCCTAGAAATGTATCATCCCGTAACGCAGTGGTTGTCACTTATGAGCTAAAGGAGGCCTCAAATGTGGCCCCTGTGATCACCTAAGGGCCGCACATAATGTTCAATATATGTAATGCTGGAGAGGACTGTCAGACACTGCAGACCTAATAGAGCAGGCATAACTAAATGGTGGACCGTGGTCCGGATCCGGACAGAGTCACTGTCCCATCTGGACTCAGGGGGCAGAAAGGACTACTTTGGGGGGGGGGGGGGCAGAAAGAACTATTGTGGGGGGGTGATGTAAAGGGGTAGGGGACACTACTGTGTGTGGAGGGGATGTAAAGGGGGGGGGGCAGAAAACTATTGTGGGAGGGGGGGTGATGTGAAGGGACAGAGAGCCCTACTTTGGGGGGGGGCATGATTTAAAGGGGCAGAGAGCACAGCTGTAGGGGGCAGGGGCACTGCTGTTGAGGGGAGTAATGTAAAGGAGAGAGTGATGTGAAGGGGCAGAGAACACTACTGAGGAGGGCAGAGGACACAACTTTGGGGGGTGATGTGAGAGGGGAAGAGGACACTGCTGGCAGGGGGGGAGGGTGATGTAAAAGGGGCAGAGGATACTGCTGTGGGGGGGGGGGGTGATGTAAGAGGGGCAGAGGACACTGCTGTGGGGAGGTGATGTGAGAGGGGCAGAGGGCACTGCTGTGGTGAGGGAAGTGATGTGAGAGGGGCAGAGGACACGGCTGTGGGGGGGGGGGTTATGTGAGGGCTGGGTTACTGTTGGCTGGGGATATGCTTCAGATGACAATATGAAACTGGGAACATGTTACATGAGGCTAGTAGAGGTCAATGCTATTACCCTAATTAATGTTCCCACTACAGACTGTGCCGAGGTCCGAGGACTGCACATCCCATACCAAAGGGCCGCATTCGGCCCTCGGGCTGCAGGCTGGTCACGAGGGCCATAGGAGATCCAACCAACACAATATATGGTTTAAAAAATTCCAGTTATTGTGAAACCTTAGTGACAAAGTCATTTTTCTTTTTTAACCACTTGCCTATGGGGCACTTTTACGCCCTTCCTACCCAGGCCAATTTTCAGCTTTCAGCGCTGTTACACTTTGAATGACAATTGCACGGTCATGCTACACTGTACTGTATACTATGAAATGTTTATCATTTTTTTGAGCCTAATAAAGCTTTCTTTTGGTGGTATGTCTATGGACGAGGACGCCCCCTCAAAACTATAGTACTCAGTGCAGCCTCATCAGTGAAAGAGAAAATTTCCTGTTTGTAAAATTTTATAACAAATTATGAAAGTTTTTTTTTTTTTTTTTCAAAATTTGCAGTCTTTTTTCACTTAGCAAAAAACTAAAAAACCCAGTAGTGATCAAATACCACCAATAGAAAGCTCAATTTGTCTGAAAAAAATGATTAAAAATGTCATATGGGTACAGTGTAGCAACCGCGCAATTGTCACTCAAAGTGCAAGCTGGTTGGCAGTTATCCTGGGAGCTGCGATGCACACCGGGCGCCCTCCCCTTCTTCCTTGCCTTGGCTTGAGGAATCGGGGGGGGGGGGGTATGTTACCCGACGTGCATCAGCGCCACACCCCGCACTGTGCGCCTGACATCACAGCAGGCGCCGATGGACTCCCCATTTTGGCTGGTTCACTAGGGAGGCACCCGGACGTCAGTAGCGGTTTTCCGCTCTGGCGGGGATGCAATTCCTTACTTACTATGCCTAGCCTGACGATGGGAGGAGCCCATGGTCATGCTGGGCTATTTTAGGAGCCCCCCTTGGTTTTAGGTGTTTCTCATTGCACATTTGGGCACACCGCACATTGCACTCTGGTGCATGGTTTCATGTGG
Organism: Pelophylax lessonae; assembly: GCF_965119305.1. Lineage (NCBI taxonomy): Eukaryota > Metazoa > Chordata > Amphibia > Anura > Ranidae > Pelophylax > Pelophylax lessonae. The sequence continues at coordinate 192,328,846 of NC_138780.1, read as the reverse complement.
GAACATAAGGTATATTCGGATGTACTTTTCTGCACCATTATTGGTTTCAATATGGAAACCTCCTTTCCCCTGGGGGTGTGTTTCTGCACCCGGCTCTCCATGGGTTTCCATCACCTCAGCTCCTGGGACAGACGTTCCTAGCAGCCCTGTGTTTGTAGTACCACATGTTTTTACCTGTAACTGCTATATATGGTCTGCATCCGCTCCTGAGGAAGTGGAACTCATCCACGAAACGCATCGAGCTTATTGGATGCAGCCATGCTTTTAATATAGTCTATTATTTATACTTTTTTTTTTCTACTGGCTGTTATGCTATACTTGACCATACATTATTATCCGCTTACATTACCGGTTACAATAATGTACTCAGTATGATCTAGGTGTAAATACATGAATTGCTTTTAGGTTATCTTTGTGTGTGTGTGTGTATATATATATATATATATATGAAAAAAACAACATCTTCGTATGTACAAATTGCAATATGTCATGCCTTATGTCCATATCAACAATTATGTCTATATAATTTTCCAAGCTGTGGGTGATATGTCTCATTTAAAGTCCCAACACCCCCCCCCCCCCCTTTCCTATTCTCAATCTATATGAACAGATTTTTTTTGCTGCAGATACAATAACACTGTCTGGAGATGAACGGGAATTTGGAAGGCTGAATTTCAGACTGCGATACGTCACTGACGTGGAACAAATCTGGATCACCGTATTACAAGTAAGAATGTAGTGCTGGAATTTTGCTGTGAGAGGTTTGCAGGAAAAAATCAAATAATTTTTATTTTTGAAACTGTGACATATGAAATCACCTGCAATCTTTGTATTTGTATTAAATACCCATTATCTCCTGCACACCAGCTAAAATTTAAAGCTGAAGTTTAGGCATGACAATTTTTAGGGTCCATGTACACGGGACGCTGGAAATGGACGTTTAGGAGCATTTGGGCGTTTTTTTCCGAAGCCCCTGAACGCAGCTCCATGTTATCTTATCTGTCCATGTACACCAGGTCGTTAAAGCCCCGTACACACGTACGGATCGTCGTCATACAAACGTCGGCGGACAAAAGATCTGCTGATTGTACGCTTGTTAGTATGGTGCCTCCGACAGCTGTCTGCGCACATTCTGCGGACAAGAGTCTTTCTTGCAAACATGAAAATTTTTGTATGCCGACACCAGAACGGACGATTGTTCGCCAGTCAGTACAGAATTCTGCCGACAGACCGCAGATTTGCAAGACTGGGCATGCTCAGAAAAGAAAAAACACAGGGAAAGTTAACCATTACATGACATCACTTCTGCAGTCAGCTGAAGTCGGCGGACAACATTCTTGTGCTGTCTTTGCACTTTTCAACAGACATCGACATCCCGGGGAGAAAAGACGAACGTTTGTATGACGACGATCGGTACGTGTGTACGGGGCTTTACAGTCATTTGCAGGCAGTTGCGTTCAGGGACTTTTTTTAGAACGCAATTATTTGCGTTCGAACCTGTGTTTCCCGGCGTTTCAAACGCACAAACGCGTCCGAACGCGTCTGAACACGATGACCCGCGTTTAGCGTTCGCGTTTTTCCATTTTAAAGGGGAATAATTTTTTTGACCTCTAGGAACGCTTCTAAACGCAAACGCCCACAAACGCCGCTAAACGCCCGCTAAACGCAGGTACAAACGCGACCGAACGGATGTTTCAAACGTCCTAAAAATTCCAGCATTCAAAGGGACTTTTAACAAAGTCCCGTGTACATGGAGCCTTACAGTCACATTGATCCATCCAGGGCAGCTGGAAATCACTGTAGTAACACCGCTACTGCAGTGATTTCCACTTACTTCCGAGTCTCATATTGAGCGGCCTGCTGCAGGGGGTCGAGTGGCAAGGGGGGGTGTATGGGAGGGCGCATGGGTGCCATACAGGGAAAACATTTCATTTTTTCAGGAAATGAAATGTGTTCTCTGATTGGACGAGGTGGGGAGGCAAGGTGATGACGTCCAATCAGACACGGGACCTGTAAGCTGGCAGCAATTGCTGTAGTAGCAGTCCTTACTACAGTGATTTGCAGTTTCCACAGGGATCCCATGGCACATACCAAGATGGACCAATGTAACTACTGTGTGTAAAAGCGGCCATACCCAAGCTTCAGCTTTAGGACACAAGTTAAAATTTGCACCCAAGGTTTTAGGCACTGGGGATAGATGGGTTACACAGCCCAAAGAGTTCAGGCATGTGTCAGGAGGTGGAGGATCAGCAAGCTCACAACCTGTGGCCACAGTAATGAAATGATTACAGATGACATAGAATCATTATATATATATATACACACACACACCATATAGTATATAGTGTGTGTATATACTGTATATATCTATCTATATCTCATAGGTGTGAGCACAGGATGTGCTGGGTGTGGCACTCCCTAATCATTCTGTGGAGTACCGATTCCCCTTGCTTCCTGGCACCCCGTCTCCCCCCTGCAGTGCTGTCAGCTTCCCTCCTCTCCACTTGGCTGCTGTAGGGGTTGTTTTAGGATTGAGAGCGGGGGTAGGGGTAAATATTTAATTTACCAGCCCCTTTTCTTTTCTAAAAGATTACAGCAAGTGTTCTGTACCGATCCCTCCTGTGTTCATTTTTAAATGAAGCATAGTAAACGATGCTGCTTAGCACAGAGCACTTCCCATTCCTTCACTGTCCAGTGCAGCTGAGGCTGCAGAGAAAGCATGATGGGGAAGCTCTGTCCTCAGTCCCTTTCTCTGTCTCAAAAGTGATTTAGGCCCTTGATAGTTCACCAAAGCCACCCAACGGGGCTCCTAAAAAAAATTGTAAACCTTATAGAAAAAAATTATGTAAAAAATATAACCCCCCCCCCCCTCCCCTACTGACACCATCCACTGCCCTACTGGCAGTGGGCAAACACAAGGCCCGTGGGTAAATATATTTATTTATTTATTTGTGTGCCCTTCCCCATCATGTTTTGTCTGTTCTATGCCCCTGGCTTAACGCAGTCCTAGGTATGGCATCATATTTTAACCGCTTGCCGACCAGCCGCCGTACTTATACTGCGGCAGGTCGGCTCTATCCCACGAAATGACGTACATCGTTTTGCGGGACCGCTAGTGGGACCCAATCAGCGGGTCAGGCGGCTGCAATGTCTGCCAGGCACCCACAATTGCTCCCCGTGGAGACAGAACGGCTGTTCTGTCAGTAAAGGACACAGGGATCATGTGCTCCTCCTATTTAGGTAAACAGGTCTCTGTGTTCATTCAGCAAACCCATCCCCCACACAGTTAGAAAGCACCTCTAGAGACACATTTAACCCTTTGATCACCCCCTGGTGTTAACCTTCTCTGCCAGTGTCATTATTACAGTGACAGTGCATATTTTTTAGCACTGATTACTGTAGTAATGTCACTGGTCCCCCCAGTGTCAGTTAGGTGTCCGATCTGTCTGCCGCAATGTCGCAGTCCCGGTAAAAATTGATGATCGCTGCCATTACTAGTAAAAAAATAAAAGTAAATAATGACAGAAATTACAAAAATAACTTTTGCGCAAACCAATCAATATACACTTATTGGGATTTTTTATTACCAAAAATACAGTATGTAGCAGAATCCATATTGGCCTAAAATGATGAAAACATCTGATTTTTAATTTTTTTTTTTGGGAATGTTTTACAGTATAGCAGAAAATAAAAATATTGTGTTTTTCCAGAATTGTCGCTCTGTTTTTGTTTATAGCTCAGAAAAAAAAAAAAAAAATTGCACAGGTGATAAAATACCACCAAAAGAAAGCTCTATTTGTGAGATAAAAAGAATATCAATTTTATTTGGGTACAGCGTCGCACGGCCGCGCAATTGTCAGTTAAAGTAACGCAGTGCCGTATCGCAAAAAATGGCCTGGTCTTTAAGAGGGTCAAACCTTCCGGTCCAGAATAAGAGAAGGATTTCCTGCACATTGATCACTGTCTCGTGTTGTGAAGATCTGAAGGAGATTCTGCTACCTGTTAGGGACGTATGGACAGGTAAGTACACCACTTCACCACAGTCGTAACTTTATGATCACTGACCGGTTAAGTGAAAAACATTTTCTCATTATATTGGCATCTGAAAGTGAGTGGGATAATAAGGCAGCAAGTAAACCGATTGTCTTTGAAGTTGATGTGTTGAAAGCAGAAAAAATCAGCATCACAGTTTGTTGTGTATGGGGCTGTGTAGCTGCAGATGGGTCAGGGTGCCCATGCTGACCCGTGTCCACCGCCAAAACACCTACAATGGGCACTTGAGCATCAGAACTGGAGCACAGAGCAATGGAAGACGGTGACCTGGTCTGATGGAGGAGGTTTTCTTTAACATCATGTGGATGGCCGGGTGTGTATGCGTCACTTACCTGGGGAAGAGATGGCACCAGGATGCAGTATGGGAAGAAGGCAATCCGGCGGAGGCAGTGTGATGCTTTGGGAAATGTTCTACTGGGAAGCCTTGGCTCCTATCGTTCATGTGGATGTTACTTGACACGTACCACCTACCTAAACATTGGTGCTGACCAAGTAAACACTTTAATGAAAACGGTATTCCCTGAGGGCAGTGGCCTCTTTCAGCAGGATAATGTGCCCTGCCACACAGCAAAAAGGGTTCAAGAATGGCTTGAGGAACACAACAAGGTTTTGACTTGACCTCCAAATTCCCCAGATCCCAATCCAATCGAGCATCTGTGGGATATGCTGGAAAAACCAGTACACTCCATGGAGGCCCCACCCCACAACTTAACAGGACTTAAAGGATCTGCTACTGACATCTTGGTGCCAGAGACCACAGCATACCTTCTGAGGTCTAGTGGAGTCCATGCCACGATGGGTCAGGACAGGGGCAGACTGGCAACTTTCCGCCCAGGGGGCAAGTACAAACCAGAGGCCCATGGTGGAGCGGCCCCACTCCCACTCTTCCTGTCCTCCTCCTGACCCCCATTCTAGGCTGAAGCTCCGCTCCAAGTATTCTCCACTCACCGGCTGAATCTGGGTTTCCGACCTGGCCAGCAGGGGGCTGTTGGGGGGAGCTGGGACAGCTTGGTTGGGGCTGGCCGGCGGAGGAGAGTCTCCAGTGGGGCATTAAATTGGCCTCTGCTCAGACACAATTTACTTTACATAATGCATGCTGGGGGAAGGTCTGTGCTCTGTCCTTGTCTTCATCCCGCACTCAGTAGGTCAGCAGTGGGGTCTTTTTACTTCTCTTCACCAGGAATCCTTTAGGCATGTCTGTGGCAGAAGTAGTGAAGCCTTTTTATGGGGCATTAGAGAGGCCCAGGGGGCAATTGCCCCCCTGCGCAGTCCTCCTCTGGGCCAGGACTGTTTTGGTGGTAAAAGAGGGACCTACTCAATATTAAGCGGTTGGTTTTTAAAGTCATTGCTGGTGATATGCTGGAGATGGTCATATGCAAGATGGAGCCCTAAAATGAACACAATGGACTGAGCTCTTAGAAAATGCCAAACTTACTCTACAACATCATAGCTTGCCTTAACATGATTGATGAATAATAGAATTGACAAGACAGGTCTGGGTTACCTTCACTGTGCAACAGACAGAAAAATCCTCGGTGTACTGGCGTCGGTTCACCTAAAACTTCTTGGATAGGTTTGTGATTACTGAAAGCTTTTTTGGCACAGAGGAAAATATGACAGTGTCACCGAATACACCGAATGACGCAGAATCAGCGAGCAAGCGCTTACTGCCTGGAATCATATGACTGATCTGGATGTTTGTTTGGTCCCCTAAGAACAAGAAGCAACTGGCTTGTCTCCAGAGTTCTCCCGTACACGGCGGCTGGCAGAGATATACACTACTACACCCATCTGGCAAGCCTGGTTCACTTGAAATAGGATAGTGTGCCTGCTTCACTTTAAGTGATTCTAAAGGAAAGAGTTAACAATAAAAACAAACATGTTATACTTACCTGCTCTGTTTAATGATTTTGCATAGTGCAACCCCAATCCTCTACTTTTTATGTCCCCCTGCAGGTGGTTCTGGCTCCTCCTTGCTGCTGAGTGCAACCAATAGCAGGCCTTTTGCTATGAGGGCACTCAAGCATGCTCACTCCCAAGCCACGCTGTGTGTGTCCATTCACAAACCGAGCACAGCTTGCCCCCACCCCCCGCTCTCTCCTCAATGTCACAGTGGGCGTGATTGTGTGAGCTGCTACTGTGTGAGCCGGGGAGAGCCACTGCTCTCATGTACATCGCTGGATCGCGATAGAGCTTAGGTAAGTACTGGGCTGCACCCAGAACGTTTTTTACCCTAATGCATAGAATTTATTCAAAAGAGAAGTCCCTAATGCCCACCACCCCCCCCCCCCCCCCAAAAAAAAAAAAAGTTAAAGGTCAGCAGCTACAAATACTGTAGCTGCTGACTTTTACTATTAGGTCACCCAGCGGTGTCCTCACCTGGGCTGATTCTTGAATCAGCTCTCCAGTCCTGCTGCCGCCATCTTGCTATGCTGCTTCACAGACGATTTCCTACTGCGCATGCACAAATCGAACTGCGCTCTCTCAATGGGCTGGGGGGAAGGAGGAAGGGACTGAATTTCCGGCTCACTTCGCCGAGTGAGGGACAACTGTCTTTCTCAGCAGATATAAGCTGGCAGCAGGGAGAGGGAAAGAGATCAGCTTTCAGCTGCTGGAGGAAGATTTCTGTAAATGTCGTTCATCACCAATCTCCCTCCCTGTGTGGGCCCCCTGTGTGCTTAGGCCCCCTACAAGAGGACCGGTGGTCCCCCCTTTTCAGCAGCCCTGGTAACAGTAAATTCTTCATCCTATGGGAATGCATCTGATAAGCTGTGACTGTCAGGAAGACATAGCAAAGAGGGAGAGAGATGAAAAAAACTATACAGGGTGGGACAAAGAGTATAGGAAGAACTGCAGGGAGAGAAACAAAGTTACAGAGATAAACTCAGGAGCAGAGCTAAGATTAGAGCCAGGGCTGGGAGGGAGGGAGGGGGGGGGGGCACTCAGGGAGAGGGATTAGTGAGGCTCAACTCTCTTTCTTAGCAGATAAAAGCTGGCAGCAGGGAGAGGGGAACAGATCAGCTTTCAGTTGCTAGAGGAAGATGTCTATAAATGTAGTCTATCACTAATCCCCCCTCCCTGTGTGGGCCCCCCTGTGTGCTCAGGCCCCCTACAAGAGGACTGGTGGTCCCCCCTATCAGCGGCCCTGCCCCTGTCAGTGGTAAATGGCTTGTCTCATCCCTTCAACTGATACATTCTGCTGGAGAGCTTGTTCTTTTGAAATTCAACATACTTACTGGCCAGATCACTAAAAAATAGGAGAAAAAGAAAACAAATGCGGCCATCACATCTAATAAATGGCAAGCTGAAATATAATGTAATAGAACGTTTGCTTTTGGATTTTATGCTTCATTCACACTTGTGCACCTTGTCATGCAATTTGGAACATCAATGTCGCATGACAAGTTGTTTTCCAATGATAAATGTTCATATATGTGCGACTTGAAGTTGCAGCAACTTCAGAGTAGTTCAAACACTACTTTGGTCCGACTTCCATGCAACCTGAGGGCCGTAGACTTCAATGTTAATCTTCAAATGTTGCTTGAAAGTCGTACCTGAATGTTATACAATGCAAGAGTTGTTCATTATCACTGGCCAAAGCCAAAATCGTATCCAAGCTGCACCCATCCAAAATTGCATCAACCACTTCAGCCCTGGGAAGATTTACCCCCTTCATGACCAGGCCATTTTTTGCGAAACGGCACTGCGTTATTTTAACTGACAATTTCCCAGTTGTGCTGCGCTGTACCCAAATAAAATTGATGTCCTTTTTCCCCACAAATAGAGCTTTCTTTTGGTGGTATTTGATCACCACTGAGTTTTTTAATTTTTGTGCTATAAATAAAAAAAAAAAGACCGATAATTTTGAAAAAAGAAAAAAAAAAAAAACATTTTTTTACTTTTTGCTATAAAATATAATCAATAAAAAATGTAAAAAATCGAATTACATCTTCAAACTATTGAACAGATTTATGGAATTTTATTTTTTAAATTTTTATTTACTAGTAATGGTGGTGATCAGTGTCAAATCACAGCGGGAGCGGGTCGCCGGTGTAACGTTCGAAAACCATACCTCGTTAGAATTCCATACCCTCGTCCCTTCCTGTCCAAAACAGCTGAGCAGCGTCGGAGTGCGCATGCTCAGAGCCCCGTAAACATCATTGAACAGCAGAGAAGTTGACAAGTGCGCATGCTCGGAGGGAATGAAATTATCACGGTAGTGTAAGTAATGTTACACTTGCGGCGGTTACATAAAACAGGTCAGCTGCAAAATGAGTCTTCTCCGCTCCAATCCCTGTCACTTTCCTGATGTCGGCTAATAAATATAAAAGCAGCGGCGGGTGTATGAAATGTAAATGACGGAGATCTCGGCTCCGTGATCCGCTTTTATATTAGCCGAGATCAGGGAAGTGAGACTGGTAGGAGCGGAGATGACTCATGTTGCAGAGGAGCTGTTTTAATGTAACCGCGGCAAGTGTAACATTACACAAAGCTTCAGGGGCAAAAGTCAACTGAGGGAAGTCAGAGATCATGCTCTTCGGAAAGTGGTTCCTGCCTTCTTCTGCATCAATCCCTTTCAGCATCAAGGCGGACTTCATCAAAATTCTTGGAGTTTGGTTTGGAGCTGAGGGCGCAGCCCTGAAGTCTTGGGAGGAGAGACTGTCCAAGATGAGACAAAAGTTTGGACTATGGAGCCTCAGAGAACTCACCATCGAAGGGAAAACACTGGTACTCCGCAGCGAGATCCTCCCTGTGTTGCAGTACCTCGCCCAGGCCTGGCCCCCCCGGGTCAACACCTGCAAGGCCATCACCAGGGCGGTGTTCCACTTCATCTGGGGCTCCAAGATGGACAGAGTGAAGCGAGCAGTCATGTTCAAGGAACCCCTCAAGGGCGGTAAGGGCGTGCCCGACATCGCAACGTTACTGGGGGTGTTCTTTGCCTGCAACTGCATCCGCAGAACTTTGATTGACAAAACTTCGGACTCTGGAGGCAACTCCATGTCCCGTTTTTTCCTCCTGCCTCTCTGGAGGTCCCTTGGATGGGACAAATGGGACAGCTCCATCCCCTACAACTGGGACACTCCTTGGTACTACTTGGACACTTTCAAGTTCATCAAGGAGCTGGGGCTGCATGGAGTTAAGCCCGACTTGTGGAAGCCAAAAACTATCTACAAGTTGATCAGAGCATCGGACATTGCTGAGACGGTTCCAGGCCTCCCTTCAGCCACTTGCAAAGTGGTCTGGAGGAATGTTTCTTCAAAGGGACTCACCAACAGGCATAAAGATCTGGTGTGGATGGCTGTCCAGGGGGGTTTGCCACTCAGGACATTTATGCATGCCAGAAACTTGTGCAGATACAGGCACTGCCCCTTTTGTATCATCCATGAGGAAACGTCTTTTCACGTTTTCTGGGAGTGCTCATTTGCACAGAGCCTGTTGAGGGCCTTGGAACCTGAACTGAGAGACTTTGTTCCACAGACTGCCATCACACATTTTGCTGTGCTGAATGGACTTTTTCATGGAACTTTTTCCCAGGAGGACATTGACAACGCCTGGCGGGTGTTGTGTTGCTTTAAGGACGCTTTATGGTGCGCCAGAAAGCGCCTTATCCACCAGCGGGAGAGGATGTCCATTGAGGACTGTCGCAGACTGGTTCACAGTCTGCTCAGAGACTATAACCTGATGGATCTCATGGAGGAAGAGGAGGTCTGAAGATTTCCCCTTCCCCCACTCTCCCTTGTGTGTCTTTGTCCATTCAATAAAGCTTCGGGCCTGTGATTTCATTCCCCTCCCCTTACCCCTCTCTCCCACCCCCCATCACACCTGTTGTTTTTTTGAAATGTTTATTATTTGATATCGTTTAAGGAATGCAACGTATAGACAACGTATTTTTCAGTTTCATGCTTTAGGGGTATTGCGGCGTCATGCATGATGTGATGGCACGGGGTATCCTTACTCCGCACAACACATCAGGCATCATACCGCAGAATGAATGTATGTGATTGAATGTATTTATTAGTATGACCGGAAATGTATTGTAATGTAGTGTATTTATGCGCTGCGTCGCAGTACAGGGGAGAATGTACCCCGACAAAAGTATTGTTTTTTGTATATCTTTTATTCAAAATAAAGATTACATTTTCAACAAAAAAAGTGTAACATTACACACACTACTGTGAGAAATCCATACCCTCCGTAGGTGCACCGGAAGTGACGAGGGTATGGTTTTCTCACGGGCATGGTTTTTTCACGGAACACCGGCAGTATATCTGCGCGGGGCGGTCCATAAGCAGTTAAAGTTGCACTCCTAAGTTGGCGCAACTTTGGAATCGTACAAGTGTAAAAGGAGCCTAATACTGCTTTAAGATGAAAAAAATAAATAAAAAATCTGGAGGAATGCAAAGGGTCTGTTGGCCATGGAAAAAAAAATCCTTTTTTCATTATTCTGTTCTATAGAAGATGCTATCAAAACTTTGTTCAGGGCAATATGTATGCTCTCTAACCTTCCTTTTATTCCAGCACTGCAGTCTCCGTAAGCTTCTTCAAATATGTAAAACGTAGCAAGGGCGCCATACCGAAGGTGATAGAGTCCAGAAGTATAATTTACTGAATGATCAACAATACAATGCAAATATAATCATGTCATGGGTCTCTCAATAGTCAACACCAGAAGGACGATTTAACACTCTAGCCGGCCAGTGTATGAATGAACCACACTGGATCAGAGGTAGGAAAGGAGCGGATCCAGGATAGATAACCGTTAGCAATCAGTGGCGGCCAGTGCGTTGGGGGCGCAGGGGCGCCGCCCCCCTATCCATGCGTCCGGCCCCCTAATCTACATGCAGGGGCACCGGACGCATGGAGTCCAATGGGGATTTTTTTTTTTTTGCATCACCTGATTAGAGCCAGAGGCTCTAATAGGCTGAAGAAAAGGGTGGACCCGGGGCGCAGAGCAGTGCGTCCTTAGCCCACCCATTGTGTGACAATAGCAAATGAAAATTCGCTATTGTCACACGGATCCTCCTCCTGGCCAATCAGGAAGCGTGTCCGATACGCGCTTCCTGATTGGCCGAAAAGCAAACCCCATGCCATTGGCTGGGGAGGAGACGCCGGAGAAGCCGCGAGCCGCCGCTGATTGAGAGTCAGCTGTGACCGGGGAGGGGGAGGGAGGACCGGCATCAGCTGTGTGTGTCTATGGCAGATCCGGGTGACTCACCTTCACCATGGACAGAGCGGCCTTCCTCTATAAATAGACCGGAGGCAGCTGAGGACAGGAGGAGGGCCCATGAGGAGGCAGGACTTCGTGTGGGGGCTCATCCTGACTGATCGGCCGATCAGACACCGGAGCCCATGAGACCCGCCGCCACTGCTTCTTCTACCGGACACACCGAGAAGATGAAGCCCGACAGAGGTAACCGATCAGTGTGGGGGCACATCGGGGGGCTTTATATATCATATATCGAGTAAAATGAGGGGGCATGTACCCTGGTCACTGTGCATAGAAGGGGGCATGTACGCTGGTCACTGTGCATTGAAGGGGGCATGTACGCTGGTCTTTGTGCATTGAAGGGGGCATGTACGCTGGTCAATGAGCATTGAAGGGGGCATGTATGCTGGTCTCTGTGTATTGAAGGGGGCACGGTGGTCTCTGTGCATTGAAGGGGGCATGTACGCTGGTCTCTGTGCATTGAAGGGGGCATGTACGCTGGTCACTGTGCATTGAAGGGGGCATGTACACTGGTCTCTGTGCATTGAAGGGGGCATGTATGCTGGTCTCTGTGCATTGAAGGGGGCACGGTGGTCTCTGTGCATTGAAGGGGGCATGTACGCTGGTCACTGTGCATTGAAGGGGGTATGTACGCTGGTCTCTGTGCATTGAAGGGGTCATGTATGCTGGTCTCTGTGCATTGAAGGGGGCACGGTGGTCTCTGTGCATTGAAGGGGGCATGTACGCTGGTCTCTGTGCATTGAAGGGGGCATGTACGCTGGTCTGTGTACATTGAAAGGGGGCACGCTGGTCTCTGTGAATTGAAAGGGGGCACACTGGTCTCTGTGCATTGAAAGGGGGCACACTGGTCTCTGTGCATTGAAAGGGGGCACACTATACCTTAATTACTGAAGGCCCCTTTCACACTTTTGTGACCTCAAAGTCACGCAATTTTTTTACAGCGTTTTTTGCCGCAAAGCAATGCCTATTACATTTTCCTGTTTGTGCCCCCCCCCCCCAAAAAAAAAATTTTGAGCACCAGCCGCCACTGTTACCAATCCTCCACTCGATTGAATTTACCGATCACAAGGAGTATAACCACATAACAAATGGGAAGCTCATAGTGAAGTATGTTTGATCAAAAGACGTTTATTAAAAATGTACTTACAATGTTAACAATAAAAAGGAGCAAAAACGATAACCAATGCCTCGTAGGAACTGCCTGATGCATTTCAGTCAATGGGCCTACTGACACAAGCACACCTTTTTAACCTCAGAAATCGGAATTGACGTCATCATAAGTAACAAGGGGGGAGGTTGAGACTTTAAATAAGACGCATAAACCTGCCAATAGCATAATGAATAATATTTATTACAATAATAAAAACATTGCATGTAACAGAAATCAAAAGAAAGTTGTTAGATAAAATGCATTGTAGATATGAGCTGGAATGTGTAGATGAAGATTCGCACATATGCACAGGCAGTGGTATGGTATAGTAGTCAATACATATCACTAAATAGCATCAAAGTAAGCCCGACGCGTTTCTGTGGGTACTGATCCACTTCATCAGGGTCAAATAATGTAGTATATCTGTGAAAGATATATATGTGTAATAAAGTACAAAAATACCAAAAATATGTGTAATATTGAAAAGGAAGAGAGAGAAACATCAAACCTAGTCAACTTACAATGCAGCTCAGATCTACTAGTGTGCTTGTATAAATTGCGGGGTATAGCCGGAAGTGCACATCTCTCCCCGGAGCTGAGGGGGCACGTGGAATGCAGACAGGCAGGGCACAAAGAATTGCAAGAACTGAAAAGAGACAGATGAAAAAAATGTATGAAATAATGAAAAAAAGTATAGAGTGTGGAAAAACGTAGATGCATAAATGGCTGAGCAAACGCCAAGTCTTAGGTAGACAGGTAAAGGAGTGTATGCACGTAAAAAGTGCAAGGTGAAGTAAATATAAATGGCGTATGATCTCGAAAGAGCTCCATCAGAGATAGTAGAAACATAAAAAGAATATATATATGAGGAAATAAATATATTGAGACATGGCAAGTAAAAATAATAATAATATTAATGAAGCCCAGATGGGAAAGTAAAAGCTGAATACAGAGGATGATAAGACTAGAAAGTCCCGTGAAGGAACTCTTGACGAAGGCCTATTGGCTGAAACGCATCAGCCGGTTTCTATGAGACACAAGCATGCTAGAGCTGTGGCATTGGTTATCGTTTATGCTCCTTTTTATTGTCGACGTAAGTACATTTTTAATAAACGTATGAGCTTTCCATTTATTATGTGGTTATGTTCCTTGTGATTGATGAATTCAATCAAATGGAGGATTGGTAACGGTCATCTATCCTGGATCCGTTCCTTTCCTACCTCTGATCCAGTGTGGTTCATTCACTGGCCGGCTAGAGTGTTGTATCGTCCTTCTGGTGTTGACTATTGGGAGACCCATGACATTCTGCCTATGTTTTTCCTACCAAGGAGTTATTACCTCACGGTAGTGTGGTGTGCCTCTTTTCACACTGAGGTTGGTGGAGGAATTTCTTCTCTAGATTTGGGACTTTATACTAGGCAATGCCGATATATCGGGGGCCAATATGCACTTTCCCCGATATATCGGAATCGGCCCCTGAGGTTACCGATATTACCGACATTTCGGGAAAGTGTTTGTACCGGAGTGATGCCTGCAGCCAGAGTCATCACCCCGATACCGGCGTCCATAGCCGACGGTCGGATGTCTTGTAATGACAACCGATGTGGCTGAGAAACCGCTCGGCTGTCATTACAAGAAGCGGGAAGGGAACGTCCCACCGCCCTCTGCGGCCACCGGGAGAGCCGGGCATCCTAACTGCACGGCCGCCGAAGAGAAGACCTGAACAAAGCTACATTCGGCTCTCATCGGGTCTCCATGTAAAAAACCCGGAAGTGATGTCATGACCGCTTCTGGGTACTCGACAGCAAATTAAAAAAAATGCGAGCATTCAAAACAGCCTAAATTGGCGTTTTGAATGCTTTTAAGTGCAGAGGAGGGGTTTGGGGTCTTTTAGACCACCAGATCCCTCCACCAGAGTACCTGTGAAAAATAAAAAAAACATTTTTTTTTAAATGTCCGAAAATATCGTCTGAAATCAGCCAATACCGATATCCGATGACCGAAATATCGGTATCGGCACTAAAAAAACCATATCGGTCGATTACTACTTTATACACCTCGCTTTAGTTAAGCACTGCATGTGGATTTTTCATGCTTTTTATGTATTGTCATCAACGAAATTTATGCTGGCTGCTAACTGACCATTCACTTTTTAGTTGCTATTCGCTTGAGCGCGAATATCCCATTGAATTACAGCCTACCTAGCCCCCCCATTACATCAAGGCAATATTTTCACTAAAAATACACTAAAATCATAATTAGTGGACACAAACGTAACAGAGGACCTGTGTGAATTAGCCATATTTTAACTGTTTTTTACATTTTAAAAGAGAAAAATTATATATTTTTTTAAAAAATGTTCAAAAATGTTTACAATTATTTTATTTTACAATTTTTTTAAACATTTTGAAAAACGTTTTTTTTTTATTTATTACAATGTTTAAATATTATTATTTTTTTTACAATCTGTTATTTTTTTTTAACAGAACTGGGAAGCCTGCAGCACTGCAGGAATGGTGCAGCACAGTGAAAGGGGGGCACACAGGGAGGGGGACTGGTGTTGGAGAAGCAAATACAGGAACGATGCCCTGTGTCTGTTTCTCTCCCCGCAGCAGCCGAAAGCTGGCAGGAGGAGGAGTTACTGGATTTCAGCTGCTGCAGAGAGCCACACAGGGCTTTCTTCTATAATGGCCCCTGAGCCCGACCGACCGCACCGATTCCCAGTGCTGTTGGGCCCCCCTGTGTGCCCGTGCCCCCTGCAGGAGGATTTGTGGTCCCCCCCCTATCAGCGGCCCTGACCCTAGTTGTGGGTAATACTGCTTTAATTCACTCTCATGGGGATTTCATATAGTCAAATATGTGATTACTTTGAGATGCAAAATCTGGTCAGTTTACATGTTGGAAGATTGAAGCCAACTCTTTCTGTCCCTTTTTTTTTTTTTTTAGCTGAAAGACCTGTATTGGCCGGCAAGCTGCGGGGATTCTCCTAATATCTTCATTAAAGGCACCATTACCCTCCCTAAAGCCGTCCACTTCAAATCCTCTGCGAAGGAAGCCGCTCTGGTGAGTACACAGTGAAGGGTGTCATTAGGAACTGGCCACGTTTAAGGATTTACTTACTGCTGACATGCAGGATAATTGCTTGTGTAATTAGATCTATTTATCTGTGATCAGGTCCGTTTACCATGGCTGCTTCTAGGAGGCTGACCTATGATTGCAACAAGGGATAATAGGAAGGAAAGCAAAAGGAGAAGCTGCAATATTTCAGCAGCTTCGTCTCCCTGCAAGAGCTGAATAAGCTCCATGTTCCCAACAATGGTGGACTATGGAATATAATGCAAAAGTATCAGCCATAGTGGTCAGTAGACATGTGTGATTTGTTTCATTATGAACTGGATTTCGGACAAAATTTTTCCTTATTCAGAGATTTGGTTGTATTCGAATCACAATAGTGATATAATTTATTCAAATTTAAAATAAACCGAATAAATTATAACAAAACAACAAATTAATTAATATTTATTTGTTTTATTCCGATGGCAGGATGCAATAGTTTGGTCCTATTGTTAATGTTTAAAGCATCAGAAATAACGTAACATAACGAAGGATCTGAATTGATTCGCATCCATTTTGTTTTTATGTTGCATCAACATTTTTCATTATTATAAACAAAATCACTACATAGGAAATGGAGAAATATTACAATAAATACTGTAAGGTATAACAGTAAAAGGGGGTGATAATTCTTCTCCATTGTGTTTGGGTTGGATGAAGGTGGATCCATTAGAATCTCCAAAACATAACATTACAAATGAATCCGAAATTCATTTTGTTACATTTGTTTCGTTATATTTTGGAGATTTTAAAGGATCCACCTCCATCCAACCCAAACAGCGTGCATAAGTAATCTCCCAAAGCAACAACATTTTAAAACTAAATATAGCCAATCTTCCGACATAGCTTTCAAAAATAAAAATCAATTTGGAACAATAAATATATTTGGAACAATAAATAAATAATAATATAAACGAATCCGAATAGACGGAACAAATTCCAAATATAAAAAACAAATTTCGAATATATGAAACAAATTACAAACATACGAAAAATTCCAAATATACTAAACAAATTTTGAAAATACGAAACAAACTCCAAATATACAAAACAAACTCCAAATATACAAAACAAACTCCAAATATACAAAACAACCTCCAAAACAAACTCCAAATATACAAAAACTCCAAATATACAAAAACTCCAAATATACGAAACAAATTTTGAATATACGAAACAAATTTTGAATATACGAAACAAATTCCAAATATACAAAACAAATCCTGAATATACGAAACAAATTCTAAATATACAAAACAAATTCCAAATATAAAAAAACTAATTCCAAATATTCAATAAAAAATTCCAAATATACAAAACAAATTCCGAAAAAAGAATCATTCTAACATAACGAAAACAACGAAACAAAAATGATAACTGTAATCTAAAGTAGAACTATAGGCAAATTTTGGATAGCGCAAGAGAGGGTTATAACCAGTGTTCCCTTTAAGGTGCGCGCGTGCGCGGACGCGCAGTGGAAATTACGTCCCGCGCAAGCACCTAGTTAGACGGCGCAGCCGCAGACAGGGTGGCCAGGGAGCAGAGCATGCGCCCCGAGAGCACGCCCATCGTGTGACAATAGCGAATGAAAATTCGCTATTGTCATACGGATCCTCCTCCTGGCCAATCAGGGAGCGGGTCCTCCCGCTTCCTGATTGGCTGAAAGGCCAACTTCATGCCATTGGCCGAGGAGGAGGCGCCGGGACTCGGGAGGATGGAGACGCGGGAAGCTGGAAGCCGGGGACTGAAGACAGAGTACCGTGACCGTCCGTGAGGTAAGTGCACAGGGTCGCGGGGGGGCCACGCCACGGCTGGTCAAACACCAGAAGATCCACTCAGGAGGTCAGAAGCTGTTCATTTGCTCAGAATGCAGCACATCCCTTACCCGAGCCGCAATGCCGACTTCCTGCTCCACCAGCATGTTAACGCAGGAGAGAAGCTGGCATCTCTGCATTTATTGGGGGCATTGCTGTGGCACTCTGCAGTTTATTGGGGGCATTTCTGTGGCACTCTGCAATTTATTGGGGGCAATGCTGTGGCACTCTGCAGTTGATTGGGGGCATTGCTGTGGCACTCTGCAGTTGATTGGGGGCAATGCTGTGGCACTCTGCAGTTTATTGGGGGCAATGCTGTGGCACTCTGCAGTTGATTGGGGGCATTGCTGTGGCACTCTGCAGTTTATTGGGGGCAATGCTGTGGCACTCTGCAGTTTATTGGGGGCAATGCTGTGGCACTCTGCAGTTTATTGGGGGCATTGCTGTGGCACTCTGCAGTTGATTGGGGGCATTGCTGTGGCACTCTGCAGTTGATTGGGGGCATTGCTGTGGCACTCTGCAGTTTATTGGGGGCATTGCTATGGCACTCTGCAGTTTATTGGGGGCATTGCTGTGGCACTCTGCAATTTATTGGGGGCATTGCTGCGGCACTCTGCAGTTTATTGGGGGCATTGCTGTGGCACTCTGCAGTTTATTGGGGGCATTGCTGTGGCACTCTGCATTTTATTGGGGGCATTGCTGTGGCACTCTGCAGTTTATTGGGGGCAATGCTGTGGCACTCTGCAATTTATTGGGGGCAATGCTGTGGGCACTCTGCAATTTATTGGGGGCATTGCTGTGGCACTCTGCAGTTTATTGGGGGCATTGCTGTGGCACTCTGCAATGTATTGGGGGCATTGCTGTGGCACTCTGCAGTTTATTGGGGGCATTGCTGTGGCACTCTGCAGTTTATTGGGGGCATTGCTGTGACACTCTGCAATTTATTGGGGGCATTGCTGTGGCACTCTGCAGTTTATTGGGGGCATTGCTGTGACACTCTGCAGTTTATTGGGGGCAATGCTGTGGCACTCTGCAGTTTATTGGGGGCATTGCTGTGGCACTCTACAGTTTATTGGGGGCAATGCTGTGGCACTCTGCAGTTTATTGGGGGCATTGCTGTGGCACTCTGCAGTTTATTGGGGGCAATGCTGTGGCACTCTGCAGTTTATTGGGGGCATTGCTGTGACACTCTGCAATTTATTGGGGGCATTGCTGTGGCACTCTGCAGTTTATTGGGGGCAATGCTGTGGCACTCTGCAATTTATTGGGGGCATTGCTGTGGCACTCTGCAGTTTATTGGGGGCATTGCTGTGACACTCTGCAATTTATTGGGGGTATTGCTGTGGCACTCTGCAGTTTATTGGGGGCATTGCTGTGGCACTCTGCAGTTTATTGGGGGCATTGCTGTGGCACTCTGCAATGTATTGGGGGCATTGCTGCGGCACTCTGCAGTTTATTGGGGGCATTGCTGCGACACTCTGCAATTTATTGGGGGCATTGCTGTGGCACTCTGCAGTTTATTGGGGGCAATGCTGTGGCACTCTGCAGTTTATTGGGGGCATTGCTGTGGCACTCTGCAGTTTATTGGGGGCAATGCTGTGGCACTCTGCAATTTATTGGGGGCATTGCTGTGGCACTCTGCAGTTGATTGGGGGCATTGCTGTGGCACTCTGCAATTTATTGGGGGCATTGCTGTGGCACTCTGCAGTTTATTGGGGGCATTGCTGTGGCACTCTGCAGTTTATTGGGGGCATTGCTGTGGCACTCTGCAATGTATTGGGGGCATTGCTGCGGCACTCTGCAGTTTATTGGGGGCATTGCTGCGACACTCTGCAATTTATTGGGGGCATTGCTGTGGCACTCTGCAGTTTATTGGGGGCATTGCTGTGGCACTCTGCAGTTTATTGGGGGCATTGCTGTGGCAATCTGCAGTTTATTGGGGGCATTGCTGTGGCACTCTGCAGTTTATTGGGGGCATTGCTGTGGCAATCTGCAGTTTATTGGGGGCATTGCTGTGGCACTCTGCATTTTATTGGGGGCATTGCTGTGGCACTCTGCAGTTTATTGGGGGCAATGCTGTGGCACTTTGCAGTTTATTGGGGGCATTGCTGTGACACTCTGCAATTTATTGGGGGCATTGCTGTGGCACTCTGCAGTTTATTGGGGGCAATGCTGTGGCACTCTGCAGTTTATTGGGGGCATTGCTGTGGCACTCTGCAGTTTATTGGGGGCATTGCTGTGGCACTCTGCAGTTTATTGGGGGCAATGCTGTGGCACTCTGCAGTTTATTGGGGGCATTGCTGTGGCATTCTGCAGTTTATTGGGGGCAATGCTGTGGCACTCTGCAGTTTATTGGGGGCATTGCTGTGGCACCCTGCAGTTTATTGGGGGCAATGCTGTGGCACTCTGCAGTTTATTGGGGGCATTGCTGTGGCACTCTGCAATTTATTGGGGGCATTGCTGTGGCACTCTGCAGTTTATTGGGGGCAATGCTGTGGCACTCTGCAGTTTATTGGGGGCATTGCTGTGGCACTCTGCAGTTTATTGGGGGCATTGCTGTGGCACTCTGCAGTTTATTGGGGGCAATGCTGTGGCACTCTGCAGTTTATTGGGGGCATTGCTGTGGCACTCTGCAGTTTATTGGGGGCATTGCTGTGGCACTCTGCAGTTTATTGGGGGCATTGCTGTGGCAATCTGCAGTTTATTGGGGGCATTGCTGTGGCACTCTGCAGTTTATTGGGGGCATTGCTGTGGCAATCTGCAGTTTATTGGGGGCATTGCTGTGGCACTCTGCATTTTATTGGGGGCATTGCTGTGGCACTCTGCAGTTTATTGGGGGCAATGCTGTGGCACTTTGCAGTTTATTGGGGGCATTGCTGTGACACTCTGCAATTTATTGGGGGCATTGCTGTGGCACTCTGCAGTTTATTGGGGGCAATGCTGTGGCACTCTGCAGTTTATTGGGGGCATTGCTGTGGCACTCTGCAGTTTATTGGGGGCAATGCTGTGGCACTCTGCAGTTTATTGGGGGCATTGCTGTGACACTCTGCAATTTATTGGGGGCATTGCTGTGGCACTCTGCAGTTTATTGGGGGCATTGCTGTGGCACTCTGCAGTTTATTGGGGGCATTGCTGTGGCACTCTGCAATTTATTGGGGGCATTGCTGTGGCACTCTGCAGTTTATTGGGGGCAATGCTGTGGCACTCTGCAGTTTATTGGGGGCATTGCTGTGGCACTCTGCAGTTTATTGGGGGCATTGCTGTGGCACTCTGCAGTTTATTGGGGGCAATGCTGTGGCACTCTGCAGTTTATTGGGGGCATTGCTGTGGCACTCTGCAGTTTATTGGGGGCATTGCTGTGGCACTCTGCAGTTTATTGGGGGCATTGCTGTGGCAATCTGCAGTTTATTGGGGGCATTGCTGTGGCACTCTGCAGTTTATTGGGGGCATTGCTGTGGCAATCTGCAGTTTATTGGGGGCATTGCTGTGGCACTCTGCATTTTATTGGGGGCATTGCTGTGGCACTCTGCAGTTTATTGGGGGCAATGCTGTGGCACTTTGCAGTTTATTGGGGGCATTGCTGTGACACTCTGCAATTTATTGGGGGCATTGCTGTGGCACTCTGCAGTTTATTGGGGGCAATGCTGTGGCACTCTGCAGTTTATTGGGGGCATTGCTGTGGCACTCTGCAGTTTATTGGGGGCATTGCTGTGGCACTCTGCAGTTTATTGGGGGCAATGCTGTGGCACTCTGCAGTTTATTGGGGGCATTGCTGTGGCACTCTGCAGTTTATTGGGGGCAATGCTGTGGCACTCTGCAGTTTATTGGGGGCATTGCTGTGGCACTCTGCAGTTTATTGGGGGCAATGCTGTGGCACTCTGCAGTTTATTGGGGGCATTGCTGTGACACTCTGCAATTTATTGGGGGTATTGCTGTGGCACTCTGCAGTTTATTGGGGGCATTGCTGTGGCACTCTGCAGTTTATTGGGGGCATTGCTGTGGCACTCTGCAATTTATTGGGGGCATTGCTGTGGCACTCTGCAGTTTATTGGGGGCAATGCTGTGGCACTCTGCAGTTTATTGGGGGCATTGCTGTGGCACTCTGCAGTTTATTGGGGGCAATGCTGTGGCACTCTGCAGTTTATTGGGGGCATTGCTGTGGCACTCTGCAGTTTATTGGGGGCATTGCTGTGACACTCTGCAATTTATTGGGGGCATTGCTGTGACACTCTGCAATTTATTGGGGGCATTGCTGTGGCACTCTGCAGTTTATTGGGGGCAATGCTGTGGCACTCTGCAGTTTATTGGGAGCATTGCTGTGGCACTCTGCAGTTTATTGGGGGCATTGCTGTGGCACTCTGCAGTTTATTGGGGGCAATGCTGTGGCACTCTGCAGTTTATTGGGGGCAATGCTGTGGCACTCTGCAGTTTATTGGGGGCATTGCTGTGGCACTCTGCAATTTATTGGGGGCATTGCTGTGGCACTCTGCAGTTTATTGGGGGCAATGCTGTGGCACTCTGCAGTTGATTGGGGCAAGCTGGTCACTCTGCATTGACGTCCCCCCCATTGCTTAATCTAAAGGTTTGCGCTCAGAAATTTTTTTTATTTGCTCAGCACAGTAAAAAATTAGAGGGAACATTGGTTATAACCCCTGTCAAATTTTATTTCGCCATCTGTGTCCCATTGCAGAGATTTCCCTTTATTTCCTGTCCCATAGCCAAACAGAAAGTGAGAGGAAATTCCTGAAAATTAAGGGAATTCCTTGGGGACACCAGAACTAGTGTCCCCATTGGAAGATTTCCCCTCTATTACTTTTCTGAGGAGAAAAAAAAAAAGTGAGATTTTCTTTTACTTTCACTTTTAAAACTAAATGGAAAACAGGACAAACAGAGAGGGTGAGTCACCTTAACCGTTTGCTGACTGTATACTGTACATATACAACGGCAAGGCGGCTTTACTGCACATAATCCTGCACTTCCAAATCTAGGCGCATACACGCGCCGCTGGCAACCCAATCCTGTGTGATTAGACACAGCCGGAGCCAATCAGTGGGTTCGATGGACTCTGTCTGCCGGGACCCGCCGATCGTTGGGGACACAGGCAATGTTTGCTATGTTGATTTGGCATATGGATATGCATGGGGATTAACATTTTGTGTCCTCTAGGAATTATATATATATATATATATATATATATATATATACATACACACTGTTATTTTACCAATTAGTTGTTCTGCAAGCGCTGTTGGAAGCGTGCATTAGGCATGCTATTCTTATTATCCTTCTAGCTCTTTGTCCACAGCAGCTGCCCCTTAACACATATTATTAATAATTTTAAAAATATTTCACGCTTTCACATTTTTTTGGCGCGAGTAGTTTATTTTTTCATTTCTGTTGCAAATGTTAGTTGAAGTGTGCAGAGATGTAACCTCCAAGCTTTGCACCTGGACTGGATCCTAAAATTACCCTTCGTGGAATTTTTCAATTTGTCCCAACAAGTCTGAATTATAAGAGCACTTACTTTATTACTGAATACATTATTACACACCTGATGTAATGATGTCATCACTGCTACTTCAACCTCATTATTGACACACTATCACATCAAACATGACCTGGTGATCTCACTCCATCCCTAACAGAATTAAGTGACTGTGACTGCTCCAGGGGCGCACTGATTTGAAGAGCACTCCAAACTCAACAGTGACAAACTGATTCCATGCAAAAGTTGACCTTAAGGCTCTCAAACCCCAAGATGTATATTTAGAGAACCAGTTGCTCTGCATAATATAAATAGCAGCTATAGCAATTCACATTTTCATGTAAGAAGCTAAACCTGACACCTCTCCAGTACCTAGACACGTGACCAATTAATGTTTTTTTGTAATTAGCAGCAATTATACACAAAAACCATGAAAAAACATTGGTTGTGATCTCTCATCAGCTGTTGCTTTAAGCATAGCGATGTGCAGTAATGCATGGCTCCAGTCAGTTGCGGATGAGCACATGTGGGCAGAATACTTCTTATGGTATATCATTTTTCGTGGGATTTATGGGTAGCAGGTTGAGTCTCTGCCCCCTTAGACAAAATTAATATATTACAGCTACAGTCCCAAATTTTTTTAATATTCTACATTATGCGTCCTCCACTGAAGAAAGTAAGGTTGCAACCTATGTAACTCCTGAAGCCTGGCTAAAAAAATCCTACAGACCTATTGACTTCTTACGGTATATCATTTTCCGTGAAATTTATAGGCAGCAGGTTGAGTCTCTGCCCCCTTATACAAAATTAATATATTGCAGCTACAGTCCCAATTTTTTCTTTTTTTTGTTATATTCTACATTATGCATTCTCCACTGAAGAAAGTAAGGTTGCAACCTATGCAACTCCTGAAGCCTGGCTGAAAAATTCCTACAGATGGCATCATCCCATCCTGCCTTGTAGCTAGGACGTTGCTAGGAGACTCCTAGCTCTTACTGGTCACCTCCACGTCACAGTAGAGAGATCTCAAACACTGAGTTCAGAGCTAATTCATCAGGGGAGAGAAAGCACATGTAAGGGGGTTTGATTCAGATAAAGAGTGAATGTAAACAGTAACAGCTGGGAGTGTCTTAACAACATCCTAGCAACAAGGCAAAACAGGATGATGCCATCACTGGGAATTTTTCAGTCAGGCTTCAGGAGGTACATAAAACAGCCTGCACCTATAGCAAGGGCCTTATTTAACTTTGGTCAAAGCTGAACAGTTAATTTCTATCTACAGGCACCCCTTACCTGCTTAGGCAGTTTTTTGGTAAAAGGTGAATGGTGCCTTTAAAGGGAAAGGGCTCTTGGGAGTTGTAGTTCTAGGGGGAGTGCCCACATCACCTCTATAGGAACTGGCCTCCCAGCACCTGCCCCTGTGAGAATTTCAGTAACACCCCTTGTGACGAAACTCTGTCACTGAGTGCCAAACCTACATGTGGCTACCCACTTGTCTAGTCACATTGGACCCCAAAGGACTTGGACTGTAGACTCAGGGGGTCCAACCGACTTGTTGCAGGCCCGTCGTGGGTCTGGTTACAGGTCTGTCTATTCCTAGGGGGGGGAAGATATCGGATGGATGGCCTGATTTGTTTGGCGCGGACCACAAGCTTGCAGCGCCATTTTTGTCAATGTTTTACATGTGTATTAGAGGCACAGGGTGACTGAGAACATGATGGACAGCTACCTAATGGACACTGAGAATATTGTTTGGATTACATCAAATGGGACAGTAATATTTATCCGCAATATCCCTCGAGAAATCTATGATACATTAATTACAATATATAAGAATGATAGAACATTGTATGAGCTTTGCTATTGTAGACCGTTGCCATGAAGTCTGTGACCTCCAAATAATCAAAGCTCAAAGCATTGCTTAGATGTGGATTTCATGTACTTCAAAGTAGGAGACGGACAGTCTGCTAATGGGGTCTCCTTCTATTGTCTGTTTAATAAGGTGTTCTGTTTTTATACTTAGGATAATGTGTAATGTACTTTGTTGCCTTGTTGCAGTGCTGAGTTAATTAGCATGCTAAATATTACATGGTCTAGATGTGGAGTCCCATTCACCTATTGTTTCTGTCCAGATGGCTAGTTAATTAGCTCAGTTTAATTAAGTTTCTGTATATAACTTAGTCTGCATATGATAATGTAATCAGGCTCACCTGTCCTGGTGGGGTATATATTCTGAATGAGTTTGTTCAATAAACAGTCATTCCTGTTGTACCCTTCATCAAGTCTTGGCTGATGTCTGGGTAACCAAGGGCTCTGATCACTTATTTACTTGGGAGTTGGGAGACTTAGAACGGATATACTCCGTTACACCCCTTACCTGCATGGGCAGTCTTTTGGTAAGGTGCTTGTTTTAGGGTTTAGTAGGTGCTTTTAAAGTGTGTGTGGGCAGGCTCTTGGGAGTCAATGCAGAGCCTTTTTTTTTAAATATTTTTATGAGGGACAGGTATAGATGAAATAGGTAATTTAGTAGACAGGGATGACAATGCTGCTTGGCATTTCATTGTAGAAAAGGCACTGTGTTGTCAGCACTTAAAGGAATTAATTGAATTTCTTGCTAATCAGCCAGTATTCTGTACTTGCAACCCTAGGGATACAGCATGAGGAAATGTATTGCAAAGATGTACAGAATATTTTTTTTCTCTGACATACAGTTCAATTGGGTTTAATGAGAATAAGCAGCCAGGAGTTCACACTAGCCAACTATATATAGTAAATGCCACAACTGCCAAATGGGGCTTAACACCAAATTGATTTAGCCAACAATTTTTTTTCTTTGCATGAATTTACTATCTTTTCTAGCAGGACATGGAGTTCATGGAGACATTTGTGTTCGCCATTAAGTTACAAACCTTACAGAAAGTGAGGCTGGTCTTCAAAGTCCTCAGCTTGACGCCACGAAAGAGAACGATCAGCAAGTGTTCGATATCGCTGCGGGACCTCAGCGAGAAGGAGACTGACCACTGGCTGGATGTTGTCCCTTCTTCCAAAGTGTCGGTGAGCAAAACGTAGACAGCGCCAGTCTAGGCTGGGTCATCATTCTGTTATCTCCAATGACTTTTCTAAAAAAATATCGGTTTGAAGGTTTTATAAAAGCGTGGGGAAGATGGCATGAAATCACAAACTGTTTTATTTAGCAAACTTTTTCTATGAAATATTTCTACCATGATGGATAGAGGAATAAAAAGGGATCCTCAGGAACGTGCCTGTTCAGTGAACAGCATACATAATGATGGCGTTTACAAGGATTGAGATCTGCTTTAGGCCTCATGCACATTGGACGCCCGGCTTCTCTGAACACCTTTTTCGCCTGACAGCCTAAAAAAGGTGCCTAAGGCCCTGTTTTTCAAACGCATTCATGCGCATCAATCATTTGGGCGTTCGTTCATTCCATTGGCCAGAATCTTAATTTATCCTGGCCACTGAAATGAATGCTCAAGCGGTAAATGTGCCTATAGTGTTAAAGCTAAAAGGGTTACTAAACCCACAACAGTAAAATCAGTGTGTATATGCAGTAAAGCATGCTTGTTATACTCGCTGTGGAACCTAAGGGGTTATCCTCTGCACTGTGTAAAAAGGCTGTTTGATCCTGTCTTCTCTGATCATCCCCTTCCACGGCCCCCAATCCATCTCCTGATAGTACAGAGTCTTGGGGGCATTCTGCACATGCTCAGTTTGGTGTGTATTGCTAGAGAGCTTTTTTTTTTCCTCTTGGTAGTGTGCATGTGATCAGCAAAGGGTCAATCAGCACTGTCCAGACAGAGGGTCAGGGGTCATGCAGCCTAAGAGAACAGTCTTGGGGGATGAGGCTTTAACCAGTGTTCGGCCAGACACTGATATAAGTAACAAGACTGCTATATATCGCTGATGAGAAAAGGTATTTAGCAGTTTATATTTACTAAAATAATTCCATTTCCATGTTCTTTGTACTGTGGTAGACCAGATCTAGTGAGCGAATGCAGGCTCCTGGGTTTAGTAACACTTGACGTTTAAAGGCTAAGTACACAGGATTTTGCAGGTAACAAAATTGTGCATTTATTATTTTTATATTTTTTTAGATCAGTGGATTGCTGGTGCATAGTCAGGCTCCTGCAGACAGTGCTGAGAGCTCTCTGCTTGTATCTCCATACGGGCAGATAGTTACTGTCAGTGAACTACCAGGGCTCCGGCCAGCGCTCTGGTAGTTGATTGAGAACTACAAGCCATCTGCCACAGTGGAAGACAGGACTTGTAGTTTTTGAAATCACAGATTCCTGTGAAGGAATGACTCAGCTGTGTGGGGGCGGAGCCCACAGCATATGGGTGTCGGCTTTTCATTCCGGCTCTGGCTGGCTTACACAAAACAGACAAATAGGAGGCTCCACTCCAGAAAGATTATAATGAAGAAAGGGTAAGATTCATCTTCAGCCTGCCTAACCCCAGGCCATGCCCTTCTCTGACACGTTTCGTCCTGCCCATGGGGCTTAGTCAGAGGTCAGTTTTGTGCATGTACGAGAGGTGAACTTATCCTTTAATCTGCTTATATTTTGTCTTCCCTTGTCTCCCCCCCCCACCCCCCATTAGCATGACATTACATTTTTAAATAAAACCTGTTTTCATTACATACCTTCTTTCATACCCAATGATGTTGTCACTGGTCACTGGGACTCTGTGCTAGTCTAAAATAAATGCATGGAGATAATGGCTGGTGGGAGGGACCAGCTGGGTGCTGTACATGCAGACCACCCTAGGGAACACCCACATGAGATGCTGAGATTAAAAAAACTGAAAAACAATGAATGAAAAGCAGGATCAGGACAAGGGGGTGGGCAGGATGGAAAGTTGCCCTGGGCAGAATGAAGCAAAGGGGCAAAAAATAGATGCAGGGTGGTATGTGGTAAGTAACGAGAGTGCTTCAGCAGCGGAGAGAACCAGGCGTCCAAGCTGTGTCATGGAGAGCCTTTCTTCGGCGTGGTGTCTCTGGAATGAGATGGACAAGTTCCGGATCTCAGCTGTGCGGGCCACTGATCCGGAACTTGTCCATCTCCTTCCAGGGACACCATGCCATGCTATTTTGTACTATTTGGACATTACTTATTTAATATTTCACTCAGAGGCGCTCTGTTTCTTTCTTCTTATACGTATCCTTGAATTGGCTTCACCCCGGAGGAGATGTTTAGCCCTGGTGTGGATTATGTATTGACTATCTACAGCCTAACCAATTGACTCTTTGGACTATTCATGGATTTTATTGTATTTTTTTTTTACTCTTTTTCATACAGTTCACAATTTGGTTTTACCTTTGCGCCAGCAATTTATGTTTATGCTGAAAAGGGTGGGCCAGGGATAAATAGGCTGGTGGTGGGAGGGGGGGGGGGCTAGATGGTGCTGTGGGTTCTCCTGCCAGCAAATAAGATGGGTCTTGCCGCAGCTTCTAATACACATTGTGAGAAGCTCACTGTGTGCAGTGAAATCAGAGTAAGCCATTTCAGTACAGGAGAGGAGCCGGTACAACTGTGCAAGATTGAAGGAAAGGCCGGAGGTTAGGTTAAGCCCTCGTTCACAATAAACAGGCCTTCAAAATCGTGCAACTTCATTTGAACTCGCACGATTTCAAAGCCACATGTTAGTCAGACTTTGGGGGCGACTTGAAAGACATCTGTGTGGGTTTATGCACATTTGTCTATTGAAGTCGCCAAAAGTAGTGCAAAAACTAGAAGACTGGAAATTGGTGCGGTGCCACAAAATAGATGTCCCACCGATTGGGACGGTGCCATTGCCGGCAATAGGTTGCAATTTGACATGCGACTTGACCTGTCAATTCACACCGATGTAAACGGGGGCTTAAAAACAGTTGCCCATAATTGCTAGTTTAGTTTACGGCAAGGACAGGAGGACTTTCACTGGAATGTGTCTAAGCACTTTCCTATGAAAGTCTCGCTGATGCATTCCTGAAACATATGCCGATCTATAGACATCTGTGAAGGATCCGTGTTTATCCTTTCAGGTGTGATATACCTGGAACATATTACTACTCTCCGTCTCTATGGAGTGACGTCAGTAGAAGACATTCCATCTTCCAGAAGAGGAATCTTTGAAGTTTTGGGGCTGTGTGTACACAGTTTTATTCTCAGGGTAGATGTGAAGTTTTAGACGTGGCAGGTGTTTGCACGACTCTGCGTCTTTTATGGCACTTCAGGGAACACGCAGTTCCATGCTGGAATTTTACAATAACATAACTAAGCTAATGGATATATAATTGTTTGCTCTTTTTATTGTTCTGTATGACCTTTTACAGACACTCACCTTATCTCCCGCACTTAGTAAATGTAAACACAGCAGCTGTGGAGCCAATCTCGGGGCTACGATTCCAAAACCATAGCATACTGTACACATTGGAAACTTTGTAACATTTGCCTGCATGAAAATATTTTTCTCAAAAGTCTGACCATTGTCCATATACAGATATTGCTATCCCCTATACAGATATAGAATAAACTTAACGCAGAACAATATATAATTGGATTACAATATATTCCCAAAAAATTGTAATTAAAACAAACCGGTTATATTCACCTGCTCTGTGCAGTTGTATTGCACAGAGCGGCCCAATCCTCCTCTTCTCTGGTCCCTTGGTGGTGCTTCTGGCTCCTCCTCTTCGTCGGATGTCCCCTCATAGCAAGTTATTTGCTATGGAGGCACACCGTTTCTACACGCTTCCGAGCTGTGTGTCTGTGGAACAGTGCAAGTTGCGGTGCATATTCTTACTGCATCAAAATCACAACCTGTGCATGCAAACTGATTGCGGGGTGTATATCAAGTTAAGGACACCTCGCAATCAGTTTGCAAAACGCAGCACGATCTGCAGAATCGGATCGCATGGGTGTGAACAGCCATGCGATCGGATTCCGGTGTGGACAAAAAAAGGATCCTGCACGAGTTTGGTCCGAATGCGATGAAAATTCAGCGATATAGTTTGTATGGCTGAATTTGCATCGCACAGATATTGCATATGATCTGCACAAGGTCTGGGCAAGCTTAAGAATTTGAGGGACTTTGACAAGGATCGAATTGTAATGGCTAGATGGCTGGGTCAGAGCAACTCCAAAACTGCAGCTCTTGTGGAGAGTTGCCGTGTTGCCACTGCTTCTCAGCATACAAGATAGGCAACCTTAGCAATCCAGCTATGGTGAAACTACAAATGCCATCATGCCTCTGCTTCTGGGTGTCAAGCCTGTGTTTGTTGGTCTTGCAATGTCTTATAGAACTTGTAGTTCCACAACTGCTGGAGTGCCATGGTTGGCTACCCTCGTAGACCGAGATGAACAGGTCTACCATAGCTGTGCACCAACAATGCAATGTAACCTTTCCTTATTCCCCTGTGTTGAATGGTGCTCTCAGACAATACAATGTATTTGGTGGGTTGGGTGAAGACTCTTAAAAGGTAGACAGGTAACAGAAAGCTCCTAGTTTGCATATTAATTGCACTGTTATTGCAGTTGAGAATTGTCATAATTTAATTCCCTGTACGGTTGTTCTCTCCACAGTCTTGCCATGCAGAGCTCCAGGTTGGGACATGTTTCCAGGCCATAAACAATCGCATCCAGCTCCAAATTCTCAAAGCTCAGAACCTGCCCAGCTCACTAACACCGCTGTCTATAAGTACGTACGTTTTACACATCCTCTGTTTTCTCCAATCTCTATCCTTTGAACCCCACACACACACACACACACACACACACACACACACACACACACACACACACACACACACACTTTTTAAATTTAAAGTCAATGAGCTCTTTATGAAGTTAGCTGGACTGGATTCACATGGATCTAGGATAGAGGAGAACATCCACTGTCTGGAGTCTGTCAGATGTTGGTGTGGTATGTTTCTCCATTCCTATTGAACAGCTAGTCATAGCCTGAATCCTGCAAATAATGTTTGGTTCCCATGCTAAACTACCTCAAACCGCTTACATATATACTAAACCAGTGGTCTCCAGAATGCGGCCCAGGGGCCAGATGGGGCCCTTCCCTTGCTTTTATCCAGCCCTTGGGGGACCATTTCATCCACTAATACCAACAATGAGAACCCCCCCACTGAGGGATTACGTTTCCTTTAATGATACCAATGATGGTGCATACTTCCTCCCAAAGACACCAACAATTGGGCCCAAAGACACCAATGATAGGGCACAATTCATCCCACTGACACCAAAGATGGGGCCACTGATGTTGGGACCTTTTCCTCTCCCAATAGCAACAGCCCGGACCCCCCAAAAGTCTGAAGGACTATAAATTGGCCCTTTGTTTAGAAAATTTAGAGACCCTTTTATTCATTGTTTGATACATTGGATCAGCTACATCATTTAGGAAATGTTTGGTAGGTGAACAAAAATAACTTTATCTTTATAGCTGCAGGTCCTTAAAATTACACCAGAAACATTTTCACTTCCTCTTCCCAGCCCTGACTTGGTTGCCTGGCTTTTAATATTTATTGTAAACAAAGAGCAGGCATACAGGAAAAGGGGGGAGCAGACTGTTCAGACTTGACCACATGATGAATTGTTCCGCACAACCTGCAGCTAGAGAGGTCAGTGAGGGCTTGTTTTAACATTCATTCAGACCCCTTTCACACAGGCGTCTGGGGGGCTGGTAAAAACAGGAAGATGCACTGCACCCCAACCACCCAAAGCACACCATACAGCCAGGGGGGCTAGTCACATGCCATAGCTGCAGTGCTTTGTGTTGCAGCAAATTTAATGGGGAATTAGGAGTTGACTGGCAGCACTGCCGATCAAACTTGCCCATTCAAGTCAAAGATGCCATGCTGCATTAGTCTGGATAAAATTGCTGTTCAACACAAGCGGCCGTTATCCATCATGTATCAGTTTTCAGAGAAAACAAGTGTGAACTTAGTCTTACTGCTTGTGACCTTGAACTAGACTTTGAACGCCACTCCAGTTCAGGAATTCTATTCCCAAGATCCACAAGAAGAGGGGTGCAGGCTACCAAAAATGCCCATCCAGAGCAATACATACATCAAATTAGGAAGACCCCGCTCTCCCAACCAGCCAATCAAGATCGGCTTCAGCCTGCATGTGTCTGCCAAAATGCCACTCCCCCCGACACATTTAGCCCAGCCCACAGGGGCCTAATCGTAGGGTCAATTCCGAGCTGACAGGCAGCACTGCCTGTCAAACTTGTTCATGCAAGTCAAAGATGCCATGCTGCTTAAGCCAGGTGAAAATTGCTGTTTAACACAAGTGGCTGTTATCCACTGTGGATCACTTTTCAGAGAAAGTCTTAGTCTTACTGCTTGCGACCTTAGACTAGACCTTGAACGCCACTCCGGTCTGGCAATTCCATTCCCAAGATCCACAAGAAGAGGGGTGCAGGCTACCAAAATGCCCCTTGAGAATGATACATACATCAAATGAGGAAACGGCCGCTCTCCCAACCGGCCACCTTACCATGAGAATATGCTTCAGCCTACATGGATCTGCCAAAAGGTCATGCCCCCCCTGACACATTTCGCCCTGCCCACCAGAGCTTAATGGTAGGGTCAGTTCCAAATTGACAGGCAGCACTGTCTGTTAAACTTGTCCATTCAAGTCAAAGATGCCATGCTGCATATGTCCAGTGAAAATTGCTGTTCAACATTGGCTGTTATCCACTGTGGATCACTTTTCAGAGAAAGAGCAAGTGTGAACTTAGCCTTACTGCTTGTTAAGAATATGTAAATAATTGATTCTACACTGCCTGACCACAGGTTCCTGTTAGGTGGAAACTATAATTTATTTTTACTAGATTTAGATAATGAGTCATCTTAACTGGAAGGTCGTTTTTGCCACTTCACTAACACTAGTGACAAAGTAACACTAACGACACAACACACAGGGAATTTTAGCCTAGTATTTAAGTCTTACTGCTTGCGACCGTAGACTAGACCTTGAAGGCCACTCCAGTCTGGCAATTCCATTCCCAAGATCCACAAGAAGAGGGGTGCAGGCTTCCAAAATGTCCCTCGAGAACAATACATACAGCAAATGAGGAAGAGGCCACTCTCTCAACCAGCCACCATACCATGAGAATCAAGATCAGCTTCAGCCTGAACGCGGCTTAATCGTAGGGTCAGTTCCAAATTGACAGGCAGCAAGTTTGTTAAACTTGTCCATTCAAGTCAAAGATGCCATGCTGCATATGTCCAGTGAAAATTTCTGTTCAACACAAGTGGCTGTTATCCACTGAGGATCACTTTTCAGAGAAAGAACAAGTGTGAACTTAGCCTTAGTGCTTGTTAAGAATATGTAAATATTTGATTCTACATTGGCTGACCACAGGTTCCTGTTAGGTGGAAACTATAATTTATTTTCACTACATTTAGGTCTGGAGTCATCTTAACCAGAAGGTAGTTTTTGCCACTACACTAACACTAGTGACACAGTAACACTAATGACACAACACACAGGGAATTTAAGCCTAGGATAAAAGTTATAGTAGCAGAAAGGGGAGCCCTCCAGCACACACTGGTAACCTCCACTGCTTTATCTGCTGTTCCTTCAGGTTTCTACGTCAAGGCTGAAATGTTCAGTATAGAGGGGCTCCTGTACAAGAAGAAAACGCGATCATTAAAGCAATCGAATGGACAGGTGAACTGGGGGGAGACCATGCTGTTCCCATTGACGCAGAAAGAAGAAGGAATTAACTTTCTTATCAAACTGTACAGCCGGAGTTCCGTCAGAAGGAAACATTTCATTGGCCAGGTAATGGGCAATTTATCAACATTGCATTTCATAGAGAATTGGAATGGTTATATGTCCTGCAGATAAAGCTGGAGGGAAGTCTATGGAGGATTGTTCATCATCAGCTGACCAGATAAATATCTAAGGGTGCATTGAAACTTGGGAATGCACCCTGCCTGAGATTATATGTAAGAACTCCAGCGGGGGTTCACGCGATTAGCAGACTGCCTGCGTCCAAAGATTCAGTCATGTGATCTGGCTCCCCCGTGTCAGTAAGCAGTGGCTGGAGGGGAGAGAAGGGAGCACCAACAATGGCTGGGGCATGGAATCCTATTGGTAACATTGCCGAAACCAAGTATTCCCAGCCATTGTTGAGTGCCTTCTCCTCTCCCCTGCAGCCGCTCATATGGGATCATATGACCAGAGCAGGCTGAAAATAGGCAAGTATACAGTAAAACCTTGGATTGCAAGTATAAATCATTCTGAAAATGCTTGTAATCCAAAGCACTCATATTAAAGCAAATTTCCCCATAAGAAATAATGGAAACTCAGATGATTTGTTCCACAACCATTTATTCCTTCAGTTTATAGTCCATATAAAAAGATGATAGCAATGTGACTGGTTGTGTAACCATAAAATGTCCATCCACAAATGGCGCCTCCACAAGGGGATTAGAAGCAAAATACCGTCTATAAAAGAGAAGAGAGGCGCCTTCTAAGTGTAGCAATATGGTTACATTTAATGAAGGTTCAACATTTAGCAACTCACATGGTTAATGAAAAAAATAGGCACACCTAAGAAAGCAGGCATCCGGGGTAAAGCTGTCCACATAGACCGTCCTCTGCACCGATGGCTCTCATTGCTGTCAGTCTGCAGTCATGACCTGGAAGACTACCCTGCAGTAGAGCAATCTGAAAGCGAGGCGTGGAGCGCAGTGTGGAAGGGATGATGTCAATGGCGAAGCAGGCGATGGTCTATGTGGACAGCTTTACCCTGGATGTCTGCATACTTAGATGTGCCTGTTTTAATCATCAACCATGTGAGTGGCTAAATGTTGTGCCTTCAATAAATGTAACCATATTGCTACACTTAGAGGCGCCTCTCTTCTCTTTTATACTCAGTTGTGACGCTACTCATATATCAAGACATTGCTTGTTTATCAAATCAAAATTAATAAAAAATTGTGCTCGTCTTGCAAAACGCTCTCAAACCAAGTTACTCTCAATCCAAGGTTTTACTGTATACATTTTTTATTTTACACAGGTTAGACAGCGTAGGTGTTAGGAGGGGGGATGAGATATTTTAAAGACTAGTTAGGGTAAAGCTAGAATTCTATTTTAAAGCGCAGCTGCACCCAAAAGAGGAAGCTCCACTTGTTTGCTTCCTCCCCCCCTCCGCTGTCACATTAGGTACCTTACGGAAGGGAGTGGGCACCTGTTTTTGACAGGTACCATCTCCACTCCCGGAAGTTCGGCCCCCTTCCTCCTTCTGCCGCCACCAGGCCATTCCCAAAGCGCAGTGCAGTAGGAAACTGGCTATGAAGCAGCAAGGTTTCACTGCCAGTTTCCCTTACAAGGAATGACGGCGGCAGCACCCGAGTAGCGATTAAAAAATCGGCTGCGGTGCCGACATCGTGGGATCCCTGGACAGGTAAGGGTCTTAATAAAACGTCAGCAGCTACAGTATTTGTAGGTGCTGACCTAATTTTTTTGCTGGGGGGGGGGGCTGGAGCTCCACTTTAAGTAATAGCAACAGGAATTTAAAAATTGTTCTGCTCCATAGGGGGTGTACAGATACGAGAGCAGATTTATTTAATTACTAAAAGCAGCGCAATGCTCCAAATTTTTGTGCAATCATTTGAAACCACATACAACCGAATGCATTTTGATTGGCAGTGATTAATCACAGGCGATGCCCATTGATTTTAGTTGAGTAATCCTACTAGCAAAAAATAACCCATGTGCGTCATAAATTCTGGCAAGGTGGTTATTTGCTTTGCATTTAGTAGAAAAAGAAAAGTCATTTACTCTCGTTCCTCTCCAGCAACAAAACTTTCTTTGATGGGGTATGCACAAAGCGCTCAGCTATCGAACCAGGACGATTATTTTACATTTCTCCTTAAAAAAAGAAAGGATTTTCCAGAAGGAAATGTCACTTGTATACATTACAGAAGGGGCAGATGCAGCTTTCACTCTCTTAAATGTAACCCATTCATTCATTGTGCTACTTAAATACACCTTAAGGTTAAATGATCGGTGTAACAGTGAGGATTAGTTTACACTGCTGACAATAACATGAAACAGGATCTCACATGGGGAGAAACTGAGGCATTGTAAGGGAATGCGAAGGATACTGAGTGGAAGTGACTCTGTGCAAGCAACAACGTATATATAGATTATGTGGCAACTGGTGTTCAGTTTTGAAATCTACAGAAATTTGGGTTTAGGAGTCCAGAAAGTTTACACAATTCAAAATTGAAAACCAAATTGATAGCTAATTTGAAAACTAGTGATTCACTAGACTGGCTTCTGCTGGTTTTGTTTTTTTTTACACTTTCTTTTCTGTCAATTTCTCTTCTTACGTGTTTTTTTTTTCTCTCTGATCTTTTATAATTGTAATGTACCTGGTTGAGGCCGAGCTGACGGGAGGGCTTTCCCTTACACCTCCTGTCCTGTTTCTCCTGAAGGTGGTGACAGGATATATCAAAAAGAGCGTATACTGGGTGAAAAAACACTCAATCTGAGGAATAAACGTACTTGCTGACTCACCAATTGGATGTGGTACTCCCTCAAAATACTTCAACACACAGCCATTAATTTCTAAACCGATGGCAACAAAAGTGAGTACACCCCTAAGTGAAAATGTCCAAATTTGGCCCAAATAGCCATTTTCCCTCCCCGGTGTCATGTGACTCGTTAGTTACAAGATCTCATGTGTGAATGGGGAGCAGATGTGTTAAATTTGGTGTGATCGCTCTTACTCTTTCATACTGGTCACTGGAAGTTCAACGTGGCACCTCATGGCAAAGAACTCTCTGAGGATCTGAAAAAAAGAATTGTTGCTCTACATAAAGATGGCCTAGGCTATAAGAAGATTGCCAAGACCCTGAAACTGAGCTACAGCACGGTGGCCAAGACCATACAGTGGTTTACCAGGACAAGTTCCACTCAGAACAGGCCTCGCCATGGTCGACCAAAGAAGTTGGCTGCACGTACTCAGCGTCATATCCAGAGGTTGTCTTTGGGAAATAGATGTATGAGTGCTGCTAGCATTTCTGCAGAGGTTGATGGGGTGGGGGGGGGGGGTCAGCCTGTCAGTGCTCAGACCATACACCGCACACTGCATCGAAACGTTCTGCATGGCTGTCATCCCAGAAGGAAACCTCTTCTAAAAATGATGCACAAAAAAACCCTCAAACAGTTTGCTGAAGACAAGCAGACTAAGGACATGGATTACTGGAACCATGTCCTGTGGTCTGATGAGACCAAGATAAACTTATTTGGTTCAGATGGTGTCAAGTGTATGTGAAACCAGGTGAGGAGTACAAAGATAAGTGTGTCTTGCCTACAGTCAAGCATGGTGGTGGGAGTGTCATGGTCTGGGGCTGCATGAGTGCTGCCGGCACTGGGGAACTACAGTTCATTGAGGGAACCATGAATGCCAACATGTACTGTGACATACTGAAGCAGAGCATGATCCCCCTCCCTTTGAAGACTGGGCTGCAGGGCAGTATTCCAACATGATAACGACCCCAAACACACTTCCAAGACGACCACTGCTTTTCTAAAGAAGCTGAAGGTAAAGGTGATGGACTGGCCAAGCATGTCTCCAGACCTTAACCCTATCGAGTATCTGTGGGGCATCCTCAAAGGGAAGGTGAAGGAAGCGCAAGGTCTTTAACACCTGCCATTTACGTGATGTCGTCATGGAGGAATGGAAGAGGACTCCAGTGGCAACCTGTGAAGCTCTGGTGAACTCCATGCCCAAGAGGGTTAAGGCAGTGCTAGAAAACAATGGTGGCCACACAAAATATTGACACTTTGGGTCCAATTTGGACATTGTCACTTAGGGGTGTACTCACTTTTGTTGCCAGCGGTTTAGACATTAATAACTGTGTGTTGAGTTATTTTGAGGGGACAGCAAATTTACACTGTTATACAAGCTGTACACTCACTACTTTACATTGTAGCAAAGTGTCATTTCTTCAGTGTTGTCACATGAAAAGATATAAAATATTTACAAAAATGTGAGGGGTGTACTCACTTTAGTGAGATATTGTAGATCAGATCAAAATGATGGACAAATGAGGAGAAAAGAGGGACATTGTTCCAAATCAGGGACAGTCCCTCGAAATCAGGGACAGTTGGGAGCTATGGAATAGGGACTGTAGCTAGAGCTACTGGGGGAACCTTTTTTCTGCTACTAGTGGTAGGCCACAGGTGATACCGTTCTTTGCATAGCTCCCTGTGAGTACGGTTACCTTTGGCGAGTGTTGCTGCCAGTCTGAGCTGCTGCTTTGACTTGACTGTACACTGGAACGTGTTTGACAAAAGATTTCCTGGAAACCCAACTACTGTGTATGCCATGCCTTCCCTATGGGGTACCTATCACCTGAGCCTCTGCAGCCTACACAGTAATTGCATCTGGTTCGGGGGCTGCCGTGGCTGTTTAAATATCATAGCCGGAAGTCGAGCTAGCTGTGCCCATTGTAGGGGTTTCACTCAAAGGTAGTGCTTTTCAACAATTCCAGTCTAGCCAGAAAAGTACATTTCAGGGCTTTTGGCCCACTTTTATTTCAAAGCTAAAAAAAAAAAAAAAGCCAAATCAGGGGACACATCCCAGCTTGTAACTACCCCGGAAGGCAGATTAGGCTGCAAAGGATTCTGGGAGTTGGTATAAGTTTGGGGGGAAGTGCATTGCATGGTGTCTTTGGCGGGAGCAGAGTCCCAGAAAGAAGAGTGCGTCTGTCTCTCCTCTTGTCTGAGGGAGGCGGATGTCTCAGGGTGTCGCCTGAGAGTCCAGAAAGTGCTGAGTTGAGCTGAGGGGATCCGGTGTGCCGAGAACCTGCGGAGAGAGAGAGAGAGGGGTCCAGTCCCAGGAAAGCCTACACAGGTCTTGAGTACCGCGGATTGCCCCTGGGGGTCTGCCTAGAGTCAGAGGGGACCACTCCGAGAGAGGTTCTGGGATCCAGTGTCAGCTAGCTGTTAAAGAGGGTACCTAGGTTGATGACCTTGAAGTTGCAAAGGGGTACATAGTTGGTGGACCCTTAAGAGTTCAAGGTCAAAATGGGGGCACCGGCTGTCTGGGCCCTGAAGTGTACAGAGTGTGACAGTTACAGTTACACAGAGTTCTGCAATATACTACCTCAAGCTGTGCCAGGCGGGGGAAAGTATTCAGTGACTTTCACAGTACAACAGTGTCAGGAGTTCTACAGTTCTCAGTCTTGGATCTACTGGACTATATGTCGGGGATTTAAGTCTTCTTTTGTTATACAGAGGGTTCTCAGAGTCAGTGAGCATTGGCTGGCGCCGGCTGGCGTCAAGGAAGCGCCAACGGGCATTTTTGGAGAAAAGTCCCAATTGTAACTAGTTTAAGCCTCAAGGAGTATCCCACTTATTCCCTTCCCCTTTATTTCAATAAAACGACAAACAAAGATGCCGGACTTGTCGCTACTTCAGTTGTCACACCCAGGGTCACAGCTCACATGGGCTGGAGAGGATTCTGGTACTAATGGCAGACCCACATCAGGCCACAGGCCTGGAAACCTTGCTACACAGGAGTTATCAATCCTGGAGAAAAGTGCAAAACCAATTTTCTTCACTCCGAATAGGCCTCCTAGAGCCCCTCAACCTACATCAGTGATAGCCCTGTGTGTCATATACCTTTACAGACACCATGACAAGGTTTGGAAGTCTGAAAATATGTATTTGTTGATAGATGTGTGATGTGGACACAGGGTTACATGCTTCATCCCGTCCAAGACTTCAAAGCCTCAGGACTCCAGAAACCCGATCCAACAGTTACCAATCCTGGAGAAAACTGCAAAACCATTTTACTCCACTCTGAATAGACATCCTGGAGCCCCTCAACCTGCATCATTACTAACCCTGTGTGACATATACCTTTACTGGACACCATGACAAGGCACAGCCCTTTCACACTGTGGATGGAGGAAGATTCTCTCATTTTGTTTGTGGGCTAGACAAGGGAAAATTGGGACCTGAATGTACAGCTAAACAAAGCACCATACTGATGGTTTTGAAGTCTGAAAAGAATTTCTTTTTGATAGAAGATAACAAGTCAACATGTTTCGGGGGGCGTACTTCAAAATTTGCTGGAAGATGGGCTATCAAACTGACCACCTCCATATGTACAAAGCTCCTTGTTATGTGTTGGTCAAAAACTTGTACCAGCTTTTAGCCTCTACAGAAAATCCTCTCTAGATTGGCTTACTCAAGGCAGATTATTGATATACATCTGCTGCTGGGAATTCACATATTAGTGTAACTTGAGTCTCTGGGACTGGATCCAGTGAAGGACAGTTTGTAATTTGGAATACAGAGACGAGGAGAAGACAATATGAGAGGGGTAATCTTGTGTTTTGGGCTTTGTAACAGAGCTGCTTTTCAGCATCCCAAACACTGGGTCCTCTGTGTAACGAATTCAATACAGCAGACAAGGCTGGTGTGCTTACGCTCTCTCCCCTTGTCTTGAGAGGCAGCCAGATTCTCTGCAGAATTCAGGGGAAGTTCATTGACACAGGATGGAGGGAGACATGCAGGTGCGCCTGTGGTGTAAACATCTGCGGAGAACCCCTTTATGAGCCCATCATTTAGGAATTCCACCTACATCCTGCTGTTTATTAATTATATACTATAACTTGGGAACTGCACATGTGAGCTCATCTTGGGAGGCAAAAATCTCCAAGTAGAAGTTAGGCCAAGCTTACAACCAAAAACAGCAAAACTAGCTGAAATAGATATGGGGACTGTTGCACGATCATTATTTTTATCACTCAAATTATTTATACATCCTTCCCCCCCGCCCACCATACTAAATAGCCCAAAGGTGACACCGTCATTCAGATTCTTCAACTTCCTGTGCCAGTTTGGATGAATTCTTCTAGTAAAATCCAAGGTGACACTCCGTGCTCCCCTCCTGAAATCCCCACTCACCAACAGTATGATTCAATCAGGCATAGAATATATCCTCAGCAGTGGCGGCTGGTGCTCCATGGGGCGGGGGGGCAGCAGACGGACCACACCATACTCCCCCACCACACCAGCTCGCCCGCACAGCATACCACTCCCCCCGTTGCCGGTTCACTCACCCTGGACTGAAGTGGAGAGCAGGCGGCGGTGGCTTCCCCTGCATCTCCTCCCTCCTCCTCCTTGGCCAATAGCATGGCCTCTCCTTTCGGCTAATTGGGAAACTGGTCTCAGGACCCGCTTCCTGATTGGCTGGGAGGAGGATCCGTGTGATAATAGCGAATATTTATTCGCTGCTGTCACACAACTGGGTGGGCTCAGGGCGCAGTGCTCTGCGCCCCGTACCCACCCTTTTTTGAAGCCTTTTAGAGCCTCTGGCTCTAATCACACGCTTCAAAAAAAAAAAAAAAACCCATTTGAATCCATGCGTCCAACGCCCTGCGTGTAAGACTAGGGGGCCGGACGCATGGATAGGGGGGGCGGCACCCATGCGCCCCCAATGCACCAGCCGCCACTGATCCTCAGTCAAAGTATGCAGATATGGCTCCTTTCCTCTCCTTCGATTGAAGGGCTGTCAGCAAGATTGTAGTATGAACTCAAAGAGAAAGATTTCTATAGCATAATACTTACTTCAGCAGACTTGACTTGACTAATTCCCAGGCTGCACATCTAAGTACCTTTTTTTCTAATTGATATCCAGCTGTCACATGACCCACCTCTACCAGCCTGTCTGCAGGGAAACATAGGAAGGAGGAGCTTCTAGTCCTCTGCTGCTAGTCACATGGTCAACAAAAAGAAAAAAAAAATAGCCTTTGGAATACAGAGTAAAAATAAATAAAATCAAACTGTTTTAAATTGGCATGCATACATATATATATATATTTGAAATATTTGATAGCGATTTGCAAATACCACAATGGTGATCCCAGCATAGGAAAAAAAAACTATTTAGTCTCAAGGAGTGCAAGAGGACACATGGCCACACAATGAGATTAGAGGAGAGGCGGTTTAATCTTATGCTGCGTAAGGGGTTCCTCACTGTAAGGGCGGTGAGAATGTGGAACTCTCTTCCACAATTGGTGGTAGCTGCGGGGAGTATGGCTACTTTTAAAAGACTCTTGGACGTGCATCTCACAGATCATAACATTCAGGGTTATGGGAAATGATCAGGCCACTGACACACACACACACACCTGTACAGGTTGAACTGGATGGACTTTTGTCTTTATTCAACCACAACTACTATGTAATTATGTAAAATCAAATATTTATTATTTTGTGGAAATAATAGTGTGGGTGATTTCTGCCAGTCGCAGGCTGTGTCACACCCGTTCAGCCTTTGCTTTAGAACAGGGAAGTGAAGCCCCCATTAATCTACATGTATTATCCCACCCCCATTGTGTTTAGCTGGTTAGTGGGCATGGAGGAGGAAGAGGGAGGGAGTGGGCTGTCATTTACCACTGTGTATACGCCCACGTGTGACTCTCTAGTTACATGGGCTGCTCAGATGTTTTAGGCAGGAAATGCTAAGCATAGAAACTCACTGAGTAGGTGCAGAGCTGCTGCCACAGCTGCAAAATCCCTGGCTGAATTGGGGAAATGAACAAAACGGGAAGTAGAGAGCAGTAGGATAGACAAGGTTTTTTACAGAATACAAAAAATGAATCTCATAGCTACTGAGTGATTATGAACAGCCCTTAATACACCATTTATTGTTTTTTTATTATGTGGGTTTAATGACACTTTAAACATCTATACCTGAAATATGTCATATCTGCATGGGATATTGCATGTATTTTATTTGATCATGCACATCAGTAATTGCAAAGAGACAATAAGAGGCATCTGCGATAAAAGGAGTACTTGGCTTGGTCTCCACTCCCACCTGATCCACGAATCTGCCCAACTAGAGGTACATTAAGGTGCAGCACTTGCTCAATCAGGGCAAAGTGATGGTGCTTCTTCATAGACCATCCATCCAGCAAAGTATACTTATCCATCTGCACTTCCTTGCAACCTTCTTTCTGAAATATACTCTGATCAAGCCCTCATTACCAGCCATTGGTTGGGTTCGGCTTTGCATGGGGGCGCTTTAAAAATTGTATTTATTTATTGGTGGGACACTGGTACACTATGACAGATGTTTTTGTGCACTGATACACTGACAGATGTTGATGGGACACTGGTACATTGTGCATTGGTACACTGACAGATGTTGAATGTTGATGGGACACTGGTACACTGTGACAGATGTTGACGGGACACTGGTACACTGAGACAGATGTTGACGGGACACTGGTACACTGTAAAAGATGTTGACGGGACGCTGGTACACTGAGACAGATGTTGACGGGACGCTGGTACACTGTGACAGATGTTTACGGGACGCTGGTACACTGTGACAGATGTTGACGGGACACTGGTACACTGACTAATGTTGATTGGACACTGGTACACTGTGACAAATGTTGATGGGACACTGGTCCACTGACTAATGTTGATTGGACACTGGTACACTGTGACAGATGTTGACGGGACACTTGTACACTGTGACAGATGTTGACGGGACACTGGTACACTGTGACAGATGTTGATGGGACACTGGTACACTGTGACAGATGTTGATGGGACACTGGTACACTGACAGATGTTGATGGGATACTGGTACACTAACAGATATTTTGTGCACTGGTACAGATGTTTATGGGACACTTGGACAGGGACAGATGGTGTTTGTGTACTGTGTGGGGATGGTTGCACTCTATGTGATCTCTGTGTAACTGAACACTAAAATCAGTTACACACAGAACTGTCATGGCTGCAGCCTCCTACGCTCCACATCACAGAGGCCGCATGAGGCACACGTTCTGATGTTACAGGGGTGTTGACCCTTCCCTATGCTATCCAAAAAAAAACTTGAAAATTATTTTTTTGGCTAGAGCTACACTTAAATTTTGTACCTGTTCTGACTTACATACAAATTCAACTTAAAGAACAAACCTACAGACCCTATCTTGTTTGTAACCCAGAGACTGTCTGTATTGATATCTATGCAGCATTCTAAGTGATGTACTGATGACATCAGTGGCCTATATTGGAGAGTTGATATCCTAACCAATTCTTTGTCTCCTCAGGTGTGGATCAGCAGTGACAGTAACAGCAGTGAAGCGGCAAATCAATGGAATGACACAATCAGCCACCCAGAGAAGGTGGTCACTATATGGCATAAACTCAACTTCTCAACTTAGGGAATGGGACAAGTCATGACTTTTGTAATGGACCGCTTGCCCCTCCAGGGACTGTAAATAAAGGCCACGGCCCCCCCAGGCCAGGTGTCAGACTGGATATAGGAGTGCCAGTGTGGACCCCACTGTGTCAGATGTTTTTGCAGAGGGATTATTCATCTTGGTCTGGGACACATTGAATGCGCCTTTTCCTATGGATTTATGTCAAGACAGCGGCAAGTCAAGGTTGTGGATTATCTCAACTTGCAACAAGATGTTTTGTAAATGGGCAATTTAGTGTAAATTCTTCATTTCACTTTTTTTTTATTTTTATTTCAGTTCATTGACCTATAAAAGAAAACTCCCTACAAAATGATATCTATATTTTTTGGTTTCGAGCAAGCAGAGACAGGCTACAAAATCAAAAACACCTTCAGGGTTCGTT
Source organism: Pelophylax lessonae (assembly GCF_965119305.1). Taxonomy (NCBI): domain Eukaryota; kingdom Metazoa; phylum Chordata; class Amphibia; order Anura; family Ranidae; genus Pelophylax; species Pelophylax lessonae. The sequence goes on along the minus strand of NC_138780.1, from coordinate 192,284,340 downwards.
CATACAAGCGGTTGGGGAAAGGGGGGGGGGGTGGTTTTAAAAACCCTGCAGTAGAGATGCTTTTTTGCTGCCCCTTAACCACTTCCCCTTTTTTTTTTTTAGCTGGAAAGGCCTACGAGAGAAACCGCGGTCACACTAATAAGGCAGCATTTGATGGGCACTGATAAGCTGCTTGAGTGTGGGCCTGGGACACATGTACGGGGACAAGGGGCACCATGATCCCCTTTTGCCCGGGGGCCCCATGAGTTGTCAGTCTGCCCCTGGGTCACAGTGCTTTGCAGCATTATACCCAGTCGACTTGAGTGGACACTACTGTGGCGCATTCAAGTGCCGCAATGCACCGGGTTTCAAAGCAGATGTCTGGCATTTAGGGTGTTAAAGCAGGCAGTAAGGAGGCAATAGAATGCCTCCTCACTGCCTTTCAAATGCTCATTGAAGAGCGATCCTAACGTGGAATGCACTTCAGAGTGCTACACCATTGTAAACGAAGCCTTACAGCTCTCATGAAAACTTCCAGTGATATAAACTCACTGGCCACTTTATTAGGTACACCTTGCTAGTACCAAGTTGAACCCTCTTTTACCTTCAGAACTGCGCTGGAGCTTTGTGACATGGTGCATTATCCTGCTGGAAGGAGCCATCAGAAGATGGGCACTCTGTAGTCATAAAGGGATGGACATGGTCAGCAACAATACTCAGGTAGGCCGTGGTGTTTAAACGATGCTCAATTTTGGTACTAAGGGGCCCAAAGTGTGCCAAGAAACACCATTACCCCACCACCACCCTAAACCGGTGATACAAGGCAGGATGGATCCATGCTTTCATGTGGTTTACGCCAAATTCTGACCCTACCACCTGAATGTCGCAGCGGAAATTGAGACCCATCAGACCAGGCAACAATTTTCTAATCTTCTATTGTCCAATTTTGGTGATCCTGTGCGGATTGTAGCTTCAGTCTCCTGTTCTTAGCGGACAGGAGTGGCACCCAAAGGTGTGGCCTTCTGCGGCTGTAACCCATCTGCATCAAGGTTTAATCTGTTGTGCTCTCAGAGATGGTATTATTATTTGAGTTACTGTTGCCTTTCTATCATCTGGAACCAGTTTGCCCATTTTCCTCTGACCTCAACAAGGCATTTACCTCCACACAACTGCCGCTCACTGGATATTTTCTCTTTTTCCCACCATTCTCAGCAAACCCGAGAGATGGTTGTGTGTGAAAATCCCAGAAACACTCAGACCAGCCCGTCTGGCACCAACAACCATGCCATGCTCAAAGTCACTTAAATCCCCTTTCTTCCCCATTCTGATGCTCGGTTTCAACTTAAGCAAGTCGTCTTCACCGCATCTACATGCCTAAATGCATCGATTTGCTGCCATGTGATTGGCTAATTGGCAATTTGGGTTACCAAGCAATTGAACAGGTGTACCTAATAAAATGCCCGGTAAGTGTAGGTTCCTCCAGCCACCTCCTCCGCTGGCCGCACACACTGCTCCTGCATTACTGGGTGTTGGAAGGATTCCCTGTTAAAACCAGTGGAGGCAACAACCAATTCTGACAGGAGAGGAGATGGTCAGAGGAACGTTCCCCCTATTGGATCTTTCAAAGAGGAACGTTCTCCTACTGGATCTTTCAATGAGGAACGCTCTTTCAAAGAGGAACGTTCCCCTACTGGATCTTTCAATGAGGAACGTTCCCCTACTGGATCTTTCAATTGGTGTTACAATATTTTTTTACTTTCTGCCATAAAGCATTCCCAAAAAATAAAAAATGTTCTCATCAATTTAGACCAATATGTATTCTGACATATTTTTGGTAAAAAATAATCCCAATAAGCGTATATTGATTGATTTGCGCAAACGGTATCACATATCTAAGTTATCTACAAGCTAGGGGAAAGATTTTTCTTTTTTTTTTTTTTACTAGTAATGGCAGTGATCAGCAATCTTTAGCGGGACTGTGACATTGCGGCGGACAGATCGGAACCCCTAACTGACATTTTTGACACATTTGGGGGGACCAATGACATTACTACAGTAATCAGTGCTAAAAATATGCACGGTTACTGTACTAATGACACTGTCAGGGAAGTGGTTAGCACCACGGGTGATCAAAGGGTAAAATGTGTGCCTAGGGGATGCTTTCTAACTGTGTGGGGGATGGGCTCACTGAATGAACACAGAGACCTGTGTTCCTAAATAGGAGGATTACAGGATCCCTGTGTTCATCACTGACATCCTGCTGATGATAGCAAATCATGGCTGCTAGAGGTGCTTAAAAGTGCTGGAGGAGATGTAGAGGCGGTGAGCCCCCCAAGCTGACATCACTTGCGCTCTATACCCACGGGGTCTCAGAACCTAACAAATCACGGCCACTGGAGGTGCTCACAGAGCTGGAGGAGATGTAGAGGCTGTCCACCCCCCAAGCTGACATCGCTTCCACCCTATACCCACGGGGTCCCGAGACTTAGCAAATCACGGCCGCTGGAGGTGCTCACAGGGCTGGAGGAGATGTAGAGGCTGTCCACCCCCCAAGCTGAAATCACATGCACCCTATACCCCACACAGGGTCACAGTTCTGTCTCCAGGGCGAGCGACCGCGGGTGCCCAGCGGAAATCGAGTCCGCCGAACCCGCTGATTGTCTCCCACTCTAGTCAATTGGCGTGTGCGCCCCCACTAATGGCAACATGAAACGACGCACAGGTACGTCATTTTGCGTAACGAAGCCCACCTGCCGCACATATATATATATATATATATATATATATATATATATATATATATATATATATATATATATAGATGTATAACTACGGTGGCTGGTCGGCAAGTGGTTATCACATCCGTCAGATAACCTCTGATTGGCCCCAGGTATGGTAAATGCACAGCACCCTTTCCCATGCCCTGTAACATTAGTGTGTTTATATCATGCCGTCATATGCACAGTACTACCCTTTTCCTTCTGCAGGTTAGATATCATTCCAATACCTGTATAATTAAAGCAGTATTAAACCCAAAAGCAAACATTTATTTATTTTATTGCAGCTTACCTATTCTTTGATGTGATGTCTGCATTAGTTTTCTTTTTTAGGCTTTCTTCTACTTTCATCTGGTGATCCAGTCAGTAAGTCTGTTTTTCAGGGTCTCCTGCAAATGTATTACATACAGGAATGAGACAAACCATTTACCACTGACAGGGGTGTTTACAGTGATTAGTATTTATGTAAATCTTTTTTTTTTTTTTTAGAATAAAAAACAGTTGCCGTTTTGCTTTTAAAGTTTAAGCCTTGAGCAAATCAATCTGATGGGCCAAACTCTGGTGTTCAGGTTCCTTTAGGAACAATGGAATTCCCTCTCCAAGATGGCTCCACACCGCTCACACCTAGGTCATCGGCAAAAAACAGTAAAAAAAAGCCTCCAATAGTGTAGTACCTGTGTTATTAAGCTCAACACACCGCACAGAACCCACTTCATAAAATGCACTCACATCTATTAGGTAAAAAACAAGCATATAATAAATCCAGCTTCTCACGTGATCCAGTGAAAACTCCCACCGCCAGGTTCAACCTCTACGCGTTACGTCACCAACATATGTGGCTTCGAACCGAGCCTAAAGGCCTACTTTTTTTTTTTTTTTTTTTGTCATTGTTTTAGAACTATTTTGGATAGAGTTTCACATGGGCTTTTGCTTTTAGGTCCGTCTGTCATTTTTTTTTTAGGAGGACCTGATCGGACTCTCCATTCACCCCTATAGAGCGGCGTATGTCAGCAGTGACATGCCCGCTGACACCTGCTGCTATCCAATCCTGTCCGCCAAATACAGATGGAGGGTGACCATATTTTCCATCCGTCTGGAGGATCGGATAGGATGAAAACAGACAGGCGGTCAGTTTTCATCCCATCTCCTCATAGAGGAGAGTGGGACTCTGACAGGTCTGTCTCTGTGGAGACGGACCCGTCATCCGCCTGCTCAGCGGGGGATCAGCAGAATACATATTGGCCTCAATTGATGAAAAAATGTGATTTTTAGAAAAAAAAATTTATTGGATGTGTTTTTATAGCAGAAAGTAAAAAATAGTTTTTTTTTCAAAACTGTGGTTCTTTTTTTGTTTATACTGCAAAAAAAAAAAAAAAAAAAATCGGCAGAGGTGATCGAATACCACCAAAATGAAGCTCCATTTGTGAAAAAAAAAAAAACATTAATTTTATTTGGGTACAGCATCGCACGACCGCGCAACTGTCAGTTAAAACAACGCAGTGCCGGATCGTAAAACATGGCCTGGTTAAGAAGGGGGGTTAAACCTTCCGGAGCTGAAGTTGTTAAACAAGGCACCAAAGACGCAGCATGCAGGACTTTTTAGGCACCGCCCCCGCGGCGCACTGGTGTGAAGAGTTCCATAGGATTTATGGGGAAATATTTTTGTTGCGCTTTTAGCAGAGTAAAAGCGCAGCAAACACGTATCAGTGTGAAAGGGGCCTTATGGAGATGGAGAGAGGCTGAGGTGTTCTGTAGTACAGCAGGGAAGAACTCAGGCAAGGCTTACAGCACTGCTTGGGCATTTCAGTGCAGCAGAGGCAGCGATTTTCAGCTTAAAGGGTAAGTTCACCTTTACAGAAAAACTTCAAGGTTAACACTGGACCCCCTTTCTCACCCCCCCCCCCCCCCACCACCCTGGCCCTGCTGAGTCTCACGATCCCCCTCTATGAGACATCGGGTTGCCGCTTTCAGGGATTTGAAATGCCCACGGCTTAATCTCCTAAACGTAGCTCTCTGCATGTATGGATAGGAGGCATTCTAATTGGTCAGTGTTGTCATATGGACGCGGCTGACCAATCGGAACCACCTAGCCCACCCTGTCAGCACTGAGAGAGAAGAAAGCTGCAAGGATTTCAAATCCTCAGACCGGTAAAGTGGCGACTTGATGTCTCACAGCGGGACTAGGGGTCCAGTGTAGACTTGGGGGGGGGGGGGTGTGACGAGAAAGGGGGTCCAGTGTTAAGTTCACCTTACAGGTTTTCTGTAAAGGTGAACTTGCACTTTAAACTAGAATTTAGGAATGCACTGGATTTCGGACAGATCAACAAAACATTTTTTTTTTTTTTTTTTTGTATTTACATTGTTTTTAAAAGAGAAACCATGGAGGACATGTTAAGGCCCAACTCCAGGCAAATGCTTGTTTTTTTTTTTTTTTTTTATTTGCACGGGGTTGGGCTTTAAAGTGGTTGTAAACCCTTCCATATTCCCAGTGAAGTGACCGGCCTCAGGTGATACACAAAGATGAAACAAATCCTCCTACATAGGTTGAACCTGTTTATCTGCAGTTCTCTTCTCTACAGCTATTCAAACTCCAGAATTTATACAGCTTGTCTGAGCTTTCAGAAATCAGGGGGCAGAGCGCTGAAATCACACTCGCAGAGCTCATTGAGAGCAGATTGGAGGGGAGGAATATGTTCTTGTTTAATAGCATGAAAATTAGTAAATTAGATCCCCTGAAGCCAACAATAGACCCCTCCAGCAACAATGCATCCCTCAAAGAACACCCCCCCCCCTTTCATAAAGCAACAGAGCTGAGGCTGTCAATCACAGGCTGTGTGATGGAGATCCCATCGCCTTTTTTTCCTCTTGGTGTCAGGAAGACTTATCAGAAGTGACTCTGATAGCAGAGGAAGGAAACAGCAGACAGAAATTACACTTAGTGCTCTGGATTGAGACAAGCACACACTATAGACTTTGCTCATATACAGTATCTCACAAAAGTGAGTACACCCCTCACATTTTTGTAAATATTTTATTCTATCTTTTCATGTGACAACACTGAGGAAATTACACTTTGCTACAATGTAAAGTAGTGAGTGTACGAGCCGGTTCACACTACTCCGACTTGTCAGACGACTTGGGCGCCTGACAAGTAGCGCTCCATTCTGTGCAATTGAACCGTTCTAATCAAAGCGACTCAAGTCGCTCCGACTTAGAAAAAGGTTCCTGCACTACTTCTGGGTGAAGTCGGAGCGACTTGCATTAACTTCTATTATGAGAAGTCGTTTGCAACCCGCGATTAAGTCGTGCTGCACGGGCGACTGAGTCGTCTTGGTGTGAACCGGCTCTACAGCTTGGGGTGTACTTACTTTTGTTGCCAGCAGTTTAGACATTAATGGCTGTGTGTTGAGTTATTTTGAGAGGACAGTAAATTTACACTGTTATACAAGCTGTACACTCACTACTTTACATTGTAGCAAAGGGTCATTTCTTCAGTGTTGTCACATGAAAAGATAGAATAAAATATTTACAAAAATGTGAGGGGTGTACTCACTTTTGTGAGATACTGTATTATGTTTGAGGTTTACAACCACTTTAATGTAGTGCAGAGATGTGCTGAATATATTTCGATTTTTACCCAGACATACACTTTAAAAATGTATAACACAGAAAATAATCCAGTGGCGCTCATGACACATGATACAGGTGATTTGATATATCCACTGACTGGGTTACTATTTCCACCAACTTCAGGTCATTGGGTTATCTAGAATATTAAAGTAAAGTTCCGCCCAAAAATGGAACTTCCGCTTTAAGGCCTCCTGACCCCCTGACATGCCACAGATGGCATGTCATTTTTTTGGGGAGGGGAAGCAGGTACCTAGATTTACCAGGTACCCACACCCACATCCGCTCGGGCCACCTCTCCTCTCCCTCTCCCTCCCTGCAATCTTCTTGGACATGTCACAGGTCCCAGAAGATTGCCCGTCCGCTCAGGACATGCAGCGCGTCTCGCGCATGCGCATTGAGCACCCAGCTGTAAAGCCCCAAGCTGTCACAGCCGGGTACCCACAATAGAGATGCCAGCGCCGCAGGGAGAAGAGGGAGAGGACTAAGCTTCCCACTGGCCGCATCGCTGGATCGTGGGACAGGTGAGTGTGTGTTTATTGAAGTCAGCAGATACACTTTTTATAGCTGCTGTCTTTTAATAAACACAAAAACGGGTGGAACTCCGCTTTAATCACCTTTATAAAGAAAATAGGCAGTTATAGGAAAAAGCTACAGAAATTAAATGGAAAAGTATGTAATAACATTTAGTAGTATTTGCTAAAATATAGTAAAAATTTTATTTTATTTCCTCCAGAAATAAGGATACAGGATATAGCATCTGTATTTACCTATTTATTAACAATGTCAATACAAAGCATTTCAATAAACATTAACCTGAGTTATCCTTTGTGCAGACTGAAGTGTGACATTTTCTTTATCGCGATTTTCAAGTTCCTACTTTAAGGCTCTGGTTAAAACTTGTGCTATGTGGGAACCAGTGCGATTCCAGTGCGGGTTCCCGCATCGCTTCTCACACGCAGGCAATTCACACTGACATCTGCAAACCGCTGCGGGTGTCAATGTAAAGTTAATGACACCACCAAATTGGTTTGCAGATTGAAGTACGAACTTTGAAATCGGAATCAGATCGCATGGGTGTGCACCAGTGTGGACTAAAAAAAAGGGTCCAGCACTGTTTTGGTCCGAATGCGTTGAAAATTTAGCCATTTAAACGGTATGGCTGAATTTTCATTGCACAGACATCGCGCATGTGATGTGCACAGCAACGCGTAGCCAATCACATGCGATGTCTGTGATTGCACCAGACACTACCATCACTCCGTGCCCTTGGTCATTGCGCACTTTTCCAACATGACAATTATCAAAAACACAGGTCTAAGGCCACGGTTACATTTTTGAAGAAGAATCTGGTGAAAGTGGTTCAGTGGCCAAGTATGTCTCCTGAACTGAACCCAATCTGGGAACACCTATGGGGAATTCTGAAGAGATGAGCATCACTCTCCATCAAGCACCCTGGCTCTAAGAGCCGGTTCACATATATGCAATGACAGACATCGCATGTGATTCGGAGCGCACTGCTCTGCAAATCACATGCGATGTCTGTGCAATTCGGACTCAACTCGCACAGGACCATTTTTTGGGTCCGCACCAGAATCAGATCGCATAGATGTTCACACCTATGTGATCCGATTCATGTCCGAACTGACAGTTCGCATTGCGATATGCAAACTGATCTGGGGGCGTCGTTAACTTTGTATTGACACCTCCGGCGATTTGCATATGGAAGTGTGAACTGCCTGCGAGTTGAATGCGATGCGGGAATTTGCAATGGATTCTCAGGGTTCCTGCATCGCATATACAGTGCATTGCGAAAGTATTCGGTCCCCTTGAACTTTTTGACCTTTTGACACATTTCAGGCTTTAAACATAAAGATATAAAACTAATTTTTTTTGAAGAATCAACAAGTGGGACACAATCATGAAGTGGAACAAAATTTATTGGATATTTCAAACTTTAACAAATAAAAAACTGAAAAATTGGGCGTGCAAAATTATTCAGCCCCTTTACTTTCAGTGCAGCAAACTCTCTCCAGAAGTTCAGTGAGGATCTCTGAATGATCCATTGTTGACCTAAATGACTAATGATGATAAATAGAATCCACCTGTGTGTAATCAAGTCTCCGTATAAATGCACCTGCACTGTGATAGTCTCAGAGGTCCGTTTAAAGCACAGAGAGCATCATGAAGAACAAGGAACACACCAGACAGGTTCGAGATACTGTTGTGGAGAAGTTTAAAGCCGGATTTTGCAAAATGTGGCAAAAGGTGGAAAAGTTCAAGGGGGCCGAATACTTTTGCAATGCACTGTATGTGAACCGGGACTAAAAGAGGTCGTTTTTGAAGAATGGAAAAAGATTGATGTTGCAATATGTCGCCAACTTGTTCATTCCATGCCTAGAAGACTTGGCGGTATCCTTGCAAATCATGTAGGTCATACAAAATACTAGATGGAGTAGTTTTTATTGTGGGGTGTATTCATTTTTGCGTCAACCAATTTAAGTAAAACTGAAGACTTTGACATCCAAGTTATATTATTAACCTTACTTTCATGTATTGAGCAAAACAAATGTTCTATAAAAAAAAAAGTTTTGTCCAAATTTTGGAAATTGTTCTTGTGTTGAGATATTGATTAAAACCTTACTTTTAAAAAGGGGTGTACTTATTTATACTAAGCACTGTAGATACCCTTCAATTTTAGAAATAACTCCACAGCTACATGAAGGCAGTATGGGTAAAAGAGGCCAACAGGAATACAGAACTGCAGGTGACATGCAGAAACATGGTGGCAACACAAGCTGACACCCTTCCTAATTTCAGCTTTCACTTGCATTCTTACCACTTATGTTTGTGTTGGCAGGACTGTCCTCGACTGACTGGAATAACACTGATGATATAATATCCTGCATTAAACGCTGACTGCTTCCTGGTATACGTGTGAGAGATTTACTCAGCTGTTAAAAGGGACTGATTATAGAAGCATGAGCCTGCAGGAACATATCTAGTGTGCTGTGTGTGGATGCCATCCTCTGTACAGCAGAAGCCCCATGGAAGGACACCATTTTGATTGCAAACCAAGGAGTTTTTTTTCTTTTTACCCGAAAAGCAATCGCTATCAAAAAAAAAAAAAAAGTTTTGGCTTTCCATACAATTTAATTCCAAAAGAAAATCTATACAGCACCCATCACAACTCGCTCTAATCTGCACACAAAGAGCCAGCTTACATATAAAGATTACTCTATAACTCCTTTCGTAAAGTGAACCTGTGCTTTGCCCATGCAGAGGGATCCATGCCCTAACAGACTTAAACCTGAAGATCATGTATAGCCATTTGCACTCCCCCCCCCCCATGCTCCTTAACCTCTTGCCACCCACATAGCACTATACGTCGCACTAAAGATGGTGGGCTTTAACACACACACTGCAAAATATGGGCCCATGGATGGCCAAGGTTGCTGTCCTGGTCACTGAGTGCTCCCAGCACGGGGAGCGCACTTTTAGAGACAGCTCCTGATCATGCGACCACCGTGACAGCCATTCACAATAGTCACATGCTCGAGCAGTACTTTCTGCCCCCCCTCCCTGGCTTAAAGACTGAGTTAAATGAATTATAGGGCTGGGCATAAAGTGGTTAAAGTGTATAAATTATAATTGGTCCAAAGGAAGGATTAAAATCCTTGTATATTTATTTTGTGCTACCCATGTTCTATTGGGTAGCAATTTGCATCAACCAATTTATCAGGGCTTTGATTAAAATCAGAACTTTGAATGGCCTTATGTAGCACGCTCTAGCTAGGTGCTAGTGTATATAGTTGTTAGAGTAGGTAAATTGGCCTAGCTGGGTTGAATCTGGGTCAGGGCTGGATGACTCAGGGAGGCTGGATGACTCAGGAAGCAGCACCTCTGGTAACTTCCCCTGCTCTCTGGAACCTTGGAGAAGCTTCCAGAAGTGTGGAGTCTAGGAGGAGCTGCTTGGAGTATTGATGAGGGCCCCAATCCAATCCCCAGCAAAGTGGGCTGGCACCTCTTAAATACTCATGAGTCATGCCAGCAGGGGCAGTTGGGTGGAAGATGGAGATTGAGTGCTGAGGAGGCTGTGGGTGGCCCTTAAGGGTGCCCCCTAGTTTGGAAGGGGGGGGGGGGTGACCTGTGGCTCAGGTGCTGGGGGGATCCTCTACAACACATGGAGGAAATCCTTCCTGGAGGCACGGGAGCAAGGAGAGGACAGCAGGAGCAAGTAAGCACATCCAGGAGATCTCCTGAGGAGTCAGCTGAGTGGGCTGGTGAGTGAGCAGTATGGGAGGACTGTGGAGAAGTAGCCAGGAGGGCGAGAAAAAGGGGAAGCTGCAGCCAGGCGGGCTGGCAGTGCCTGAAGAGGTGCTGCTGGTATCAATAGCCACAAGAATGTAAGCTGGGCACTGGACTTTGCTACACAACCAAAGAGGCCAGGGTCCCTGCCTGTAAAGGGCTTTTGCTTTGATCTGGCGGAGTGCTTTGCCAATTTCACAAAAAAAGTGTCCCAGCTGAGTCTGTTTTTGCAAGCGAGTACTGGAGGAAGAAGAGGAGTGTACATAGAGACTGTGTATAGCTGTATATAGGAAGTGTTGTCCCTGAAGAGTTTTTTAAAGTCAAGTGGTCATCCCATAATACCCCTATCCCCATTCAAGTTCTAATCTCTCAATATAATCCAAAAAACCAAAGTGCTGGACTGTTTCCTGACTCAAGTGTGCCTGTGGAAATTCAGTGTGCTTGGCCGTAGGGTGACAATCCCATTCTACTTGTGCCTCCTTAGGGGGTGCGCTACATTCACAGTAGGGCTTGAAAGCCACTGGCTAGTAAATTTGGACTCCTATCATTTGGCCTGGCACTCCTTCCATTGGAGCATGTTTTTCTATGTAGAGGAAGAGGTAGTGACTGGCTCCTCATGCAGGATCCCTGCCAGATCCTGCACAAAGATCCTGCTCCTTTCTTTGGCTCGGTGATTGTACTATTGCAGCTGAAGTGAGACCAGAGGAAGCCTGAACCTAATAAAGTAATCAATGAATATTCTCAGCTTCCTAAGGACGCCCAATTGGGTGAAACACGTTGAGGCGGAACGAGGACGCTGACCTCCCATCCAGTGACGTCACTGCCAGGTTGTGCTATCCGAACAGCAGCATTTTTGTTCTTAATCACAACCACACTGCTGGGAACCCTGAGTACTCGGTGGGCACACGTTGATGTGAAAGTGTACATTTAAGCGGGGGGGAGTTTAATGTGTCAAAGGGATTTTATAAAGTAATAAAGATGAAACACAATGAGTTCCTTTTTAAACATATAACTGATCCATCTGGGGATGAGACACTTGGAGTGGAGCTAGGGGGCCAGAGCCGGTGGAATATCGGGACAGAGATGGTCTATTAAAGCAATATCGGACCCTAAATTGCGGGGTCATATATTTCTGGTAAGTTCATGGTGTAAAGGGGGTGTTAACTTACCATAACTTTTTGGTGCACTGGATGGTTAGTCGCTTACTGGCATGAGCACAAGGAGGACTTGATTTATATTATTAAAGTCATCTTGGTAGTTGCACAAGCACACTATAAAGATAATGTTGGTGTATGGGACTTTTCTTGATTATTTATGTCTTATGGAATATGGACTATACAATATGTTAATGCAAATATAATTTTGTATTAGTACATGGATTGTATATAATTTGGCACACTCGCACTACTGTGTTGGTTTTCAGCAAAATTTTCGTAGTGCACCTTGCAAGGTATGCTTTTTTTTTTTCTTTTTTTTTTTTAAACAACATTGCACTGCTTATTTTTTCCCTTGTCAATGAAGCTAAGCGAATACCTGCATTTTTAGGTTTAAGTCCTCTTTAAAAAAGGTACAGCATCACATAGTTGCACCAGATTTTATTTATCATGGCCCCAGCCGCAGTAAAGACTAAGTCTACCCAATAGGAATTCAACTTGGTGGATGTTGACCTTTAAAACAAACATTACCTCCTTTTTGTACGGACACCTAAAATAGAACTGTTTATTCAGTCTACTCTGTCCCTCATAACCCCCAAAAAAACACTCATGGGTGTTTTTATAGGCAAGTAAGCCTCTTTAGAAATAAAAGCGATGCCCTGGATGCACACTATTTTTCCATGGCAAGCTTGGGTGTGAATGTTCCTTTTATGTCATGTCTGAAATTACGTGGACTTTGCTGGCACAGATCACCGGCAGGTCTGTACTAGCTGTGCCTTACACAGAAACAATATAAGAGCAAGGTTATAGTAACCTGGGCCATGAGCACCGCACTCCACTGCTCATACACTGAAGAGACATCACAGTAACTCTAAATGATAAAAGGCTCCATATGTAGCCCAGAATAATGGAAATAGTACCGCTCAAATGCCCCCGAAATTAGTATCAGTCGGATCAGCATAGGGACAAACTAGTGCAAGACAGACAGGATAGGCTTGTCAGGGTCCAGTAGACCTCAACAAAATGGTTACTGTCTGCACATAGACATCGACTCCCTGTTGCTTGAATGCGAGTAAAAAATGACTTCAGCTCCTGTTCTCCACCTGTACAGAACTCCTCAGATGCGTTTTGCCCTTTTCTGGGCTTAAAGTAGAACTCTGGGCAAAACTTTTTTTTTTCCTACTTTCAATAGAGTAAGGGAGGGTTATAAATGGATTTTTGTAAAATCTTACCGTAAAATCCTTTTCTCTTAGCTCATTGACAGACGTAGTCCTCGGTGATACACCACCTTCGGGTTATGTTGCCTCCACAGGAGCAGGACTAGACAGGAAATTAAAAAGCTCTGGCCACACCCCAGGGGCAGTCCCAGAGGGTATATCCTCTCTCTCTCTGCCTCAGCAAATCAGTTATGTGAAAAAGCAGTCTTTAGAGATTTTAACCCAACTCAAAAAAACAGAGGGGCGGGGACTACGTCTGTCAATGAGCTAAGAGAAAAGGATTTTACGGTAAGATTTTACAAAAATCCATTTTTCTCTAGCGCTCATTGACAGACGTAGTCCTCGGTGATACACCACCTTCGGGACGTCCCAGAGCAGTATCACAACTGAGGGGTGGGAAAATGGAAATCAAATCCCAATCTAGAAGGCCCAACCGGTGCCAACTAGAAGTTTACAATGCTCATCCTTAATGATGAGACTCAACAAAAAAAGAGAAAACAATTTTTTTTTTTTTTTTTTTTCAAACAGAAAAAAACCCTCGAGGTAGACCACCGGTCTCCTCAAATTGCGGCCTGCAAAACCTTGCGGCCAAATGAGGCATCCGCCGATGCCGTCACATCAATTTTATAGAATTTTGTAAAGGTATGTACTGACGACCAGGTGGCCGCCTTACATACCTGGACCACTGACGCCTGATGGCGAAAGGCCCAGGAAGTACTGAGCGCTCGAGTGGAGTGCGCCCTAACAGGGAACGGAGGACTCTGACCCTTAATAGAATAAGCCTGTACCACCGTTTGTCTAATCCATTTGGCAATGGTCGCGGCAGATGCAGGCAAACCCTTTCTGGGGCCATCCGTGATCACAAAAAGTGAATCCGTCTTACGGAATGATTCCGTAGCTTTCAGGTATACCCTGATTGCCCGAACCACATCCAAGGAATGCAACGCATGTTCCCGATGATGCTTGGGCTGAGGACACAAGGAAGGTAGTACAATATCTTCATTCAGATGAAAATCTGAAACCACCTTGGGAAGAAAAGATGGCTTAGGATGAAGTACTACCTTATCCCTATGAATCACTAGGTATGGGGACTGGCATGATAATGCAGCCAGTTCTGACACCCTGCGAGCAGAAGTAATAGCCACCAAGAAGGCCACCTTCTGGGATAAAGTAAGCAAGGGAATCTCCCTGATGTTTTCAAAGGGAGGTTTCTGTAGAACCGACAAAACCAAATTAAGATCCCAAGGCGGTAAGGGCGCGCGGACTGGAGGAGCCAGGTGCCGCACCCCCTGGATGAAATTCCGCACCAAGGATTTGGTAGCTAAAGGCTTCTGAAAGAAGATTGCTAATGCTGAAACTTGACCCTTGATGGTGCTCAAGGCTAGCTTCTGCTCAACCCCCTGTTGCAAAAAGGCCAATATTCGAGACACCGAATAGGTACGTGGAGGAAATCCTAAAGATTCGCACCACGCAATATAAGTTTTCCATGTGTGATAATAGACTTTGCTGGAAGTCACTTTCCTTGCTTTAATAAGGGTAGGAATGACTGAAGCTGACAAACCTCTGTCCTTCAGTACTTGGGTCTCAATGGCCAGGCCATTAAACCCAGCGACTGTAAAGCATGATGGTAAATTGGTCCTTGAGACCACAGACACTCCCTGAGACGAAGTTCCCACGGAACGTCTACGACTAACATGTCCAAGTCGGCCAGGCCGGCTTGAGGAGGCCAGCCTAGAATTTCTAGGACCACTGGCGCTGATTGGATCTGAACCAGGCGTCCCTAGAGGTATCTGGCCCCGACCATCCGAGAAAGTCTGGTCGTTTTCTGTTCCCACATATTTATCAGATACCTGATAGTTATCAGGAAAGGTGATCTTTTCTGGTTGAACCTCAGGGACCGAAGTCACCCGACTAGAGGCTACTTGGCCTATCTGGTCAACCAGATCCGATTCCTGTGAGGTATCGGGACTAATCTTAGGAAAAGGTAAAGGAAAAGATCTATTCAGGGAACGGTAATTACCGCTTCCTGTAGTACTTAAATGTTGGAAGGGAAGAATCGCACCGGTAGTAGTGGTTGATGCTCGATCTAATGTCCTGAATACCGGTGAAAACGTCCCCCCACCCTGAAACCGGGTGGGGGCGCACCTTCAGGCTGTGTACTCCTTTGCTTCGGGTTTGGCTGGGTTGGTCCTTTGCTTGTCCGACCAGCCCTTCTTGAACCCTCCTGGAGTAGTCCTACCTTTCCCGCTAGTACCAGCCGGGCGCCCTTTATGGGCGGTAAAGAAAGGTCCTCGCTTGTTGCGAGGTCCCTTAGCTTTAGCAGCCTGTGGCAAAAAAGTGCTCTTGCCCCCAGTGGCATCCTTAATGATTTCATCTAGGTTGGCCCCAAATAGACGATTCCCCTGAAAGGGGAGATTTGTCAAGGTCTTCTTGGAACCTAGGTCAGCTGACCAGCATTTTAACCATAGCACACGTCTGAGGATCACCGCTGTCTTAGATGCATGCCCTAATAAGGGAGTAGTGTCCAAGGCTGCGTCACAGATAAACTGTAGCCCTTGTATAATCTGTTCCATCAAATCAGATGTCTCCTGGGGAATATCTTTTCCCCTAAGATCTTGGCGTACCATTTTCGCCCATTCCGTAAGTGTCTGGGAAACTAGACCAATAACAATTACTGGTCTAAAAGCTGACCCTATCAGAGAGAAGATGGTGCGAGACTCTGCTTCCATCTTTCGATCCACCGGATCCTTAAAGGACGAAGTGTCCTCCACTGGAATAACCGTGGCTTTATTCAGCCTGGAAATAGGCGGATCCACGACTGGTGGTACCGTCCATTTCTTAATGATGGATTCCTCAAACGGATAGCGTCTAGCAATACGCTTGGAAATAGTAAAGGTACGTTTAGAATGCTCCCATTCTCCTTTAATCTGATTACCGAAACATTTAGGTACAGGAAAAGCCTTCATCGTCTTGATGGGCTTATTAGTACCAAAAGGAATCTCTGTTTCAGTTGCCTCTGCCGGTAAAGCCTCAAGTTTTAAGGTTTCCTGCACTGCCACAACTAGTGCGTCCACCAATGCTTCTTCCTGAATAATAGCAGGAGAAGAAGCGTCCTCCTCACTGTCTGAGGGGGCTTTACCTGGGATAACAGCCCTTGCAGAGGAACCTGCAACTGCCGTGACCACCTCTGAATCTGAGTCAGAGGTGTCAGATGGTATAGGGGTAGGCGGGGGTCGCTTCCTTGACCCCCGTCCCTGACAGGCCGCCTCCACCCGAGCCACCATAGACTCCAAAATTGCTGTAAATGACTCTATACTCTGTGCACCGGCGGGTCCCGTGGCCCCCTCGAGGGAAACAGGTGGGGGAATATGTGTGGCAGGGTCCATGATAACTCCAGTTACTTCCTGGATAATATAATTCAAAAATAAAACTTTTCTTTTTTTTTTTTTTTTTCGACCCCCAGCGCCACAAAAGCCCCTTAGTGTTACCTGCTAGGGATCCCTATCGATCGAGAGAGAGAGAGATAGACCCCCAGGCTCACCACTTGATGCTCAGAGTTTAACTGCAACAGGTTACAGCGCTGTCTTAACAAACAGGAAGTCTTTTGGCTGGCTGCCCAGGAAGAAAGGAGGCGGCTCCGCCCCTCTGTACGCCTTCCGGCGCCTCCCCCAAGCTCCACGAGGTGTTTGGATCACCTCAAACATGGCCGCCCCCACGCTGGAGACACGAGGCTACGCCAAAATGGCGGCTCGTGCGATCCAGCAAAAAAAATGGCGGCGGCCCGTACTGAATAGCGGTGTGCTGCAGGGCACACAACACTCTCACTGCATGGGGATATGGCGTGGTTGGCGGTACCGGCCCTGGCGGACCGCATGGCCGTTCGGGAGGCCTGCTAATAGCTGGAGATCTGATTAGGAAGGCAGTCTACATGTCCGTGGCTTCTGACTGGTAGGTAGCTTATTCTTAACCCATAAGATTCCCAGAATGCCACAGATTACATCTTTAAAACATGTATACAATTAGATTGTTAGCTCCCAAACCAAGCCTCCTGGCTTTTTGCACACATAAAATCACACTCAAAGTAGGAGGATCTGTGTCATGTTGTAGGATAGAAAGGGACTCTATCTTACCATACAGAGAGGGGCCCGCGTTCACCACAAAACCCGTCAGGGGGAAGGGGGGAACATACTACTCACCATACCGGAACCAGGCGGGCACCAACTCCTGACAGTACCCCTCTCCACCGGGGCGGGAGGGCTGTCGACCGATACGGACGCCGTGACTCATGGTCTTTGGCGTTTCAGCGAGACGTTTAACTCGCGTGGACAGTCCTTTAATGGGACTTTGTCGCGGCCGACCCAGCGCGGAGCTATGGCCTGCACGTGCTCGTAGGCTGAACTGGGGTGACCACCGGATCTCAACATCCAGCCCGTCGCCCAGTTCAGCTTTCTTGCTTGAAGATCTCACAGGAACACTGGAGAAAAAAGCTGTCTAAAAAAATCCTTTAGGAAAAAATTCTTGCCAGGACCTAAGATCCCAGCAAGGTGTCTAGGTCCTTACTCCTAACTAGACAGAAAATAACTGATTTGCTGAGGCAGAGAGAGAGAGGATATACCCTCTGGGACTGCCCCTGGGGTGTGGCCAGAGCTTTTTAATTTCCTGTCTAGTCCTGCTCCTGTGGAGGCAACATAACCCGAAGGTGGTGTATCACCGAGGACTACGTCTGTCAATGAGCGCTAGAGAAAACTTTATTTCATTTATAGTGTCCATGTGTACAGAATATAAACAGTTGCAGAGTGTTTTCCTCAATGTAAACAGTAAGGGTCCTTTCACACGGGCGCTCCGTATGTCCGTATTTCATCCCATTTTTTTGCGGATGAAACACGGACATAATACATGTCAATGGGATTGCGGATGTCAGCGCGCGACCATCCGCTGACATCGGATTTGCATCCTCTCCGATCAGTTCAGTTTTTTTGAACGGAAGAGAACCCTATTTTAATTCCGTTTAAAAAAAACGGAACGGACGCAAAAACAGATGTCATCGGTGTCATCCGCTGACATCCGCAATCCCATTGACATACATTATCTCCGTTTATCATCCGCAAATGGATGGGATGATAAACGGACATACAGACCAGATGACACAAGTGTCTTCCGTGTCTGTAAAAAAATAAATAAAAAAAAGTGCTGAAGCGGATCAAAAAACGGTCCGCCCCATGTGAAAGGACCCTAAGAAGTTGCACTGAGTTAGGGAAGAACAGATACTGAGAACAGACCCCCTTTTTCTAATACTGTATTGTTACCAATTATAACAATTGTAACTTTATGCTGTTATACAAGCTGTACACTCACTACTTTACATTGTAGCAAAGTGTCATTTCTTCAGTGTTGTCACATGAAAAGATAGAATAAAATATTTACAAAAATGTGAGGGGTGTACTCACTTTTGTCAGATACTGTACACATCACCATTTTTCTAGGTAAATACATTTCTAAATACATTGTCAAATGTCTTGATTTTTGTCTGAAGAAAAGCTATTTTGGTACCAACAAACCTATTACCAACAGAAGACTGGAGTAGCTATGGGAGCCAAATTTGCACCCAGTGTTGCGGGTCTCTTTATGGCCCAATGGAAGGAAGAGTCGGTTTACACCAATACCCCTATGGAATTGCAGTTTTATTGATGATATCATTTTGATGTATTGTTGATATCATTTTATTGTGAAAAGGAAATTAGACTAAGCTTATTGATTTCCTAGAAGGGTTAAATCAGAATGATCGGAGCATCCAAACCACATGGAAGAGGAGTAAGAAAATGATGACATACTCAGAGTTGGAAATTATACAAGATAACCAAATATTGGTCACAAAAGCACATTTCAAAATTGTAGACCGTAAAAGTTATCTACCCTTAGAGCACATGTGTCAAACACAAAGCCTGCGGGCCGAATCCGGCCCTCCGGGCCATTTCATGTGGCCCTTGCACCTCTCCTGCAGCTGCAGAAGCTCTCCTCCAGACCCTGTACTTTCTGATTTCCAACACTGCCTCTAGCTTCTTCCCAGTAGGAGCACAAGTTAAAGGTGGTGCACTGTAATGTAAGGGAGGGTGGGGGACTCCACTTCTGATGGTGGAGAGGCTCCTGACGTCTTATGTAAGGGTAGGGGATGCTCTGGACATCTAGTCTTACAGATACAATCGGCCCTTTTGAGGGCAATCATATTGCTGGTGCGGCCCTCGAATAAACTGAGTTTGACACCCCTGCCCTAGAGTGTTGCCACCACAAAAATTGGCTCTGTAATATACCTAAGGGACAAATCATGAGAGGTAGACGGAACAGCACACAGGTAAACGATTATGTGAACAGGCAGAAGATACTGGACACAGATTCATCAGTAAAGGGTACAATCGAGAACTGATGGGTAAAACGACCAAAGAAATGGAAAAAATAGATAGATCAATAGATCAACATTAATGAAGGATAAAGAGCTAAAAAAAAAAAAAAAATCACAAGTGAATCGTATTCCCATGATCCTAGATTATAACATACAGTACAGTACAGACAGATAGAAAGAAATTATACAAATCACTGGCATATTTTAAAGGCAGACAATCAACTCCAAGGTGTGCTACCAGATCATCCGAAATTTGTGTATAGGAGGGCTCCTACCATTAGGGATAAAGTTATAAAAAATGTAATAGACCCTCCCAAAAAGATGTTCCAATTTTTTATGGAAAAAGGTTTCTTCCTTTGCAGAAAGTGTTACGCATGTACATGCACAAAGCGACCGAAGGAATGAAAGTATGAATTCTCCTCAAATAGTACGGCAACCACATACAAAATCAACATATGAATAAATGAAAATATTTGAAGATACATTTTAAACTACATCAACACGCCAAAGAGCGAAATGCAGATATTGTTAATGCTCACGGGTCTCCTAAGACCGACCCAAGTAAATCTCGAACATACATTAGGATGAGAAATGTAAGATGTACACATGTTGTATATTAGAAATTAACCACTTTACCACCGGAGGATTTTGCTGTCTTACGACCAGGCCACTTTTTGCGATTCGGCACTGTGCGACTTTAACTGACAATTGCGCGGTCATGCGACGCCGTACCCAAACTAAATTTACGTCCTTTTTTTCCCACAAACAGAGCTTTCTTTTGGTGGTATTTGATCACCTGTGCGATTTTGACTTTTTGCGCTATAAACAAAAAAATAGCGTAAATTTTGAAAAAATAACAATATTTTTCAAATTTTTTTATATGAAATTTCCCCCCCCCCCCAAAAATGTAAAAATCAAAATTTTTTTTAATTTTTGGCCAATTTGTTTTCTGCTACCTATGTTTGGTAAAAAAAAAATCACAATAAGCGTATTTTGATTGGTTTGCGCAAAAGTTATTGCGTTCACTAACTAAGGGAAAGATTTCTGTCATTTTTGGTGTTTTATTTTTTTAACGAGTAATGGCGGCGATCTGCGATTTTTTTTGCGGGACTGCGACATTGTGGCAGACAGATCGGACCCTTGACTGACATTTTTGACACTTTTGGGGGTACCAGTGACATTTCTACAGTAATCAGTGCTATAAATATGCACTGTTACTGTAAAAATGACACTGGCAGGGAAGGGGTTAATTTTATTGGAGAGGGAGGGGTTAATGTATGCCTGGTGCTTACTGACATGTGTGGGGGGAGGTGACTGAGTGACACAGGGACAGGTAGCATGTTCAGCTATGCTGAACCCTGCAATCTGACCCTGTCTGTCACTTAGGAGATCCGCCCGCTTTGTTTACACAAGCGGGCGGATCTCCAGACTCGATTCCCCGACGATCTGGGAAGAGCGGCGGTGATCACCGCCGCTCCTCCCCTGGCCCGACTCCCGCTGTGACTGAATACAGCGGGAGCGAGCCTCCGGCGGCGCGCGTGCCGCCCACAAGGGAAAGAGTCGCTGGACGGGAACGAGCCACTGTGCCGCAGTAGAGGCACAGTGAGCGGGGGTAAAGTGGTTAATCATTACCTGGCTCTGAGCTTTAACAATTTGCCAAACTATTACGGACGGGAAAAATAATTTAACCGCAAAATAAGGGGTGTTGTGTATGAGAGCCTTTGTGTTCCTTATTCTAGAAGCCATCACTTTTTTTACACTTGCATTATTGTTCAGTAAACAGGATAAAAAAACGGTTTGAAGAAACTGCAAAGATATATAAAATGCTGCTGCACTCATTTAACCCCTTTATGTCGCAGTAACCCATAACTGCGGTGGCAAAAAATCTGGGCTTTACCACTTGCCTACTGTGCACTTATACCCCCTTCCTGCCCAGGCCAATTTTCAGCTTTCATCGCTGTCGCATTTTGAATGACAATTGCGCGGTCATGCTACACTGTGCTCGTATGAAATTATAATTTTTTTTAAACACAGAGCTTTCTTTTGGTGGTATTAAATCACCACTGGGTTATTTATTTTTTTCTAAATAAATGAAAAAAAAGACAGAAAATTTTGAAAAAAAAAAAAGTTTTTCATATTTTGTTATAAATTTAGCAAACAGGTAATATAATTGCACTAATGGGCACTGATTGGCAGCACTGATGGGCACTGATAATCAGTGCCCTGATTATCAGTGTAGATGTGCCTTTCAACCAAGCCGGTTACCAGCTCTCCTCTCCTCACTTTGTCAGCGTAAGGAAAGAAAAGGCTGAAAACCAGCTTGCGTTTACATTGTGATTGGACACAGATGATCACATGGTAAAGAGCTGCTGTGATTGGCCCTTTACCCTGATCTGTGATCAGCTGTGTCCTAAGGACACAGCGATCACAGAGCGCGTTGCAGCAGGTGCGCAGTGGGCAGAATCACGGGAGGACATCATAGGACACCCTCTTAAAACTGGTCGATCATGCTGCAGCAGTCATTCGGCTATAGTGTGGTCGGGAAGTTGTTAATGTCCACACGCTCCCAGCACAAAGACAGAGCTTGCAAAAAGGGCTCTTGGTCTCAAATAAAAACATTGGTAGTCAGCAAGACCAGCTTATTTCCATGTGATCACTGCGACAGCCAATCACAGCTGTCAAACCATTGCCAATCCTTCCTGCCCTCCTGGGCGTTAGGAAGTTTTAAAGGGGACGCCAGGGCAGGCTGGAAGAGGTTAAGTGTATCTATGGTCAAAATGTAAAATCATTCTATTTTTTTCCACATTGTAATTCTATGATTTCTTGTGTACTCCTATGAATGATCTTGACTTTTGTATACTTACTTGCACAGATCCACACACATTAACTTCCCTTGAATTCTGTGACACGTATTTGCAATGCCCATCAGGTAGACACACATTTCACAGAGCATGCCTCCTAAACTACAGCGGAGCTGAGAGGAGGAGTTTCAGGAGGCAGAATCACTGCATGCAGGCAGCAAGGTACTGTGGGATATGTAGTCCTTAGAATTGGAAAGTAACAGCAGAGGAGAAGCAGGGAACCAAGAAAGTTGTGGAAAGAGATGGTCAGCAGACAGGCAGCACTCACAACATTAAAGGAGTTTTTTTTTTTTTTTTTTTTAAGAAGCTTATATTGGATTGTCAAAAATAACTATTGTTTGTATTATTACAATGCCGATGTTATAAAATGAGAGAGTGTATGCTGTGACAGTAGATTTCCTTTAAAATAAAAAAATCAGCACAAGGGACATTACTTGCCTTCAGTATCCCCTGTGTTTCGGCGTGCTCCTTTTGACAATCTTCTTTCTCTGATGCCTCCCACCAATGCCCCTGTAATTTTCCGGTAGGTGGGTGTTAAAAAGGGTTAAGGGGCTGTGACATGCTCTCAACATATGCCCACCCGTTCTGTCTAGCTGCTTCATTCCAATAAGCTGTTACTACAGCTTCTATGAATGAAACACAATCTGCCAATATAGGGGGCAGACCTATCAATCATTCACCCATCCTCCATTCGCTGTGATATGCTGCCAAGGTCTCATATAGTGCATCCAGATTTCCACTTTGTTTAGCCCAACAACTGTGGTCCTTGTTTTTAGATATGCTAGGGATCGACCGATTATCGGCAAAGCCGATATATCGAGGGCCTATATGCGCTTTCCCCAATATATGTGATCGGCCCCAGGGCCGGATTAAGAGCATCATGGGCTTGGTGCTGAGGATTTTGAAGGGCCTTAAGGGCCGTGCCTTGGCATGCACCCAGAGAAGGAAGGGTGCAGCCATGCATGCCTAATTCAACATGGGATGCTGTCTCTGAAGCCCATAAACACATCCATGCCTCGGCAACTGTCCCTCCTTGTCCGGCCTTCGTGCTGTGTGGGGAGGTTCTGAGGGAGCTGCCTGGGGAAGCGAGCATAGAAGCCAGACTTCTGTGTTTACAAGTGACAGAAGAGCGGTAACAGTGAATATGGCCAACCCGGGGCCTATATTAAGGTAGGGGCCTGGAGCTGCAGCTCCAATAGCCCCTATGTTAATCTGGCCCTGATCGGCCCCAGAGGTTACCGATATTTCGGGAAAGTGCTTGTACCGGAGTGATGCCTGCAGCTAGAGGCATCACCCGGTACCGGCGTCCATAGCCGATCGTCGGCTGTCTTGTAATAAAAACCGATGCGGCTGAGAAGTCCCCCTCCCATCCACCTTCCGCCGTCTTCTGCGGCTCGCCCGGGTCTCCCATCCCACCGGGAGACCCGGGCAACCAGCCTGCACGGCCGCCGAAGACCCGATCAAAGCCGCATTCGGCTGTGATCGAGTCTCCATGCCAAAACTCGGAAGTGATGTCATGACATCACTTCTGGAAGTTCCGGGTACTCAGCGCCAGATTGAAAAAAAAAACTTACAGCATTCAAAACAGCCAAACTTGGCGTTTTGAATGCTTTTAAGTGCAGAGGAGGGGTTTGGGGTCTTTTAGACCCCCAGATCCCTCCACAAGAGTACCTGTAAAGTAAAAAATAAATAAATAAATATAATTTTTTTTAAATGTACGAAAATATCGGCTGAAACGTGATGACCAAAATATCGGTATCGGCAATAAAAAAACGATATCGGTCGATCACTAATATATGCTATGGACTTGAGCTCCGAGGGCGAGGATACATCCCTTGAAACGCGTCAGTTCGCTTATCTGCAGTAGCGGAACTATCAGGGTCGCAGCGGTCGCGGTTGCGACCGGGCCCTGGAGTTCCGCTACCTGAGGGGGGGCCCGCCAGCCCCGTTTTCTTACAGCGGCCGCGGCGTGAGGGGGCCCGTCCGTCCGCCTGATGACAGTACGCTAGTGGTGGCTGAGCTGAGTGAGTGAGAAACTAGGCTGGATGCCGCCTTCCCCGATCGTTGTGCGGGGGGGGGGGGCAGGGAGGAGAGGTACAGGCATGACATGTGTGCAGTCAGTGTAAAGCAATCTACGAGTACCTGCATTCTGCTGCTGTGCTGCCTGCACCGCCCTCAGCCCTGCCGATCCTCCAATCCGAGAGAGGGCTGATGCAGTGAGGCAGCAGGGGTGGTCAGTCACTGAAAGTCAGCTGACCAGCTGACACCAATAGAGTGCAGGGGGAGGAGGAGTTCTCCCCTCTGCCAGACGAGTGTGAAGAGACTCCATGCTGTGTCTGCCTGGCTGGAGTTGCCTGAGCCTGAGTGAGGGGGAAATCGTCTTGACTCGACTGACTGCTAAAAGTAAGTGAACTTCAACTTGCCTTCCTTCCCAAACTCCACCCTTGCTGGCTTACTGGAATGCTGCCTCTTAATGATCCCATCCCATGCCTGGCACAGAACAGATCTCATCCTCTACAACAGAACTTTTGGGGGTGTAGGGATGAGATCTGCGGTGGTAGGGGGATGGGATCAGTAAGACAGAGGTAGTGGTGACACCACATCCAACCCCTCCTTCACCCCCCCCCCCCACCATCGCTCCCACTGATCCCTCTCCACCATCACCCCTTCACCACTGCCATTGATCCCACCCCCCTCCAATCCATCACCCCCTCTCATCACCGCCATTGATCCCACCCCACCATCCACCCACCCCCCTCACCATCGCCGCCACTAATCTCACTCCCCCTCCCCACCACCGCCGCCCCTGATCCCACACCCCTCACCACCATTACCGCCCCTGATCCCACACCCCTCACCACCATTACCGCCCCTGATCCCACACCCCTCACCACCCCTGATCCCACACCCCTCCCCACCACCATTACTGCCCCTGATCCCACACCCCTCACCACCATTACCGCCCCTGATCTCACACCCCTCACCACCATTACCGCCCCTGATCTCACACCCCTCACCACCATTACCGCCCCTGATCCCACACTCCTCACCACCATTACCGCCCCTGATCCCACACCCCTCACCACCATTACTGCCCCTGATCCCACACCCCTCACCACCATTACTGCCCCTGATCCCACACCCCTCACCACCACCATTACTGCCCCTGATCCCACACCCCTCACCACCACCATTACTGCCCCTGATCCCACACCCCTCCCCACCACCATTACTGCCCCTGATCCCACACCCCTCCCCACCACCATTACTGCCCCTGATCCCACACCCCTCCCCACCACCATTACTGCCCCTGATCCCACACCCCTCCCCACCACCATTACTGCCCCTGATCCCACACCCCTCCCCACCATTACCGCCCCTGATCCCACACCCCTCACCACCATTACCGCCCCTGATCCCACACCCCTCACCACCATTACCGCCCCTGATCCCACACCCCTCACCACCATTACCGCCCCTGATCCCACACCCCTCACCACCATTACTGCCCCTGATCCCACACCCCTCACCACCATTACCGCCCCTGATCCCACACCCCTCACCACCATTACCGCCCCTGATCCCACACCCCTCACCACCATTACCGCCCCTG
The DNA here is from genome assembly GCF_965119305.1 of Pelophylax lessonae. NCBI lineage: Eukaryota > Metazoa > Chordata > Amphibia > Anura > Ranidae > Pelophylax > Pelophylax lessonae. The sequence goes on along the minus strand of NC_138780.1, from coordinate 192,258,407 downwards.
ATCTCACACCCCTCACCACCATTACCGCCCCTGATCCCACACCCCTCACCACCATTACTGCCCTGATCCCTCACCCCTCACCAGAAACCGAAATGTTTTACTTTGTTATATTGCAAAAAAATAAAAAATAAAAAAAAAAGGGTCAAAAACATGCTTTTTCGGGGGGGGGGGGGCCTTCATGATTTCTTGCACCGGGGCCCTGAGAAATCTAGTTACGCCTCTGCTTATCTGCTGTGATATGCTGCACAGGTCTCCTAAAGTACATCCAGGTTTCCACTTTGGTTAGCCCACTTTAGTCCTCATTTATACAGTGAGGGAAGAAAGTATATGAACTCCTGCTGATTTTGTACGTTTGACCACTGACAAAGAAATGATCATTCTATAATTTTAATGGTAGGTTTATTTTACCAGTGAGAGACAGAACAAAAAAGTTCAGAAAAACGCTTGTTTAGCGTTGTAAAGTTATAAATTGATATGCATTTTAAGGAGTGAAAAAAAATATTTGATCTCCTATCAATCAGCAAGATTACTGGCTCCCAGGTGTCTTCTATACAGGTATCGCCACTTTAAATTCCCATAGGCAGATCATCCATCAATAAATCCATCCATAAACTGTAGTAGTGTGTCTCTCAGGTGTTCCCTGCTTGGTTCCTTGGGTCTTCCTGGTGACGGCAGGACGGTCTACAGATCTCCCATCACCCATTGAATGCGGTCATTTTTTTAAATCTGGCGCCAGTCATGACATCACTTCCAGGTTTGTCCCCTCCGGCTCCTTGTAATGACAGCCGAGTAGCTTCTCAGCTGCATCGGTTGTCATTACAAGACAGCCGACCGTCGGCTTTGGACGCCGGTACCGGGGTGATGCCTCTAGCTGCAGACATCACTCCGGTACAGCACTTTCCCGAAAGATCGGTAACCTCAGGGGCCAATTCCGATATATCGGGGAAAGTGCATATTGGCCCTCAATATATCGGCTTTGCCGACAATCGGTCGATCCTATTATATATATATATATATATATATATATATATATATATAAAAGTAACAAAGAAACCTTAGGTAGCACTGTGCAGCTGGCAAGACGTAGATTCCTCCCCAACTTTTCCTGGCGCTGTCAGAAGCCAGTTTCTGTACCCAGGAGTTCCTGCTCTGTGACGTCATGTCGCTGAATGCCAGCGGAGTTTGGTTACCTGCACTGTAACGAATACCAGGTGACTTTATGCCAGGATTCCGACCATGGGCTTCCAATGGCCTTTAAAGCACCAGCCTTGATCCCGCTGGGCTCAGTGTGACTGAATGAGACAACAGCAAGGTTTGCCTGAGGGCACTTCCCTGGCAATGTCAACACTGCAAGTAAACACCGCATGCATGCCTACTGGAAAGAACACCGCACAATGAGCTGCTGGAACTTAAAAATGAATCTCCCTAGACAAAAACTTTATTTTGTTATAGTTTTGGACAGAGTAAGGAAGAGTTAGACCCTCTGTGAAGCTTTTATTTCTGTCTGTGTCCCCATGGTGGAGATTTACACTGGATAACCATTGTTGCAGAGAAAGTGAAGAGAAAGTGTTGTCTCCAGAACAAAAGGAATAGTGAAATCTTCCAATGGGCACGGCTGTTTCGGGGACAATTGTTAAAAGAGGGAAATTCTCTTCCCTTTGGGAAATTTCCTCTAACTTCTAATTGCTTCTCTTGGACAGGAAGGATGGGAAAATTAGCATATGGTAGAGAAAGGAAAGAAGCGAAAACATTGATTGGCAGGGATTTTAACCCTTCCATACACAAAAATAGAAAAAAAAAAAAAAGTTTTGACTATACAGTACATACACTTCAAAGTGTAGCAGTCATGTTAGAAATATAGCGGCTGCCTTTTCTGAAATGGCTTTAAAAAGGGCAAGCTGGAGCAAATGTTGAAAAGGCTTTGTTCTGCATGACATTCAATAAGCCCGCAGCGGTTCCTCCTGCCCTGAGGACTACTGATGGCTAGGTAAATAGCTGATAGCGCCTCATAGCAACCCTTCTCTCTGCTGCTTTGTATTAGGAAGGGGAATTTGCTGGTTGTGGTAAAATTGGGGTAAGAGCTCTGTGCTGAGGAGATTCGAGGTGAACTCTCTATTTGAAAGGGGGTTGTACACTGATCTGTGTGTTACCCAGTCCTGTGCCCTGTGTGATGCACACCACTGTGCCCTGCACAAAACACACCTCTACACATTCCTGAGCCCAGCATGGTACGCACTCCTGAGTCCTGCACCCTGTGCGATGCCCACTTCTGAGTCCTGCAGGCCTGCATAATATGCATTCCTGAGCCCTGTGAGAGATGTGCTCCCGAGCCCTGCACCCTGTGCAATACACACATTTCTGAGACTTGAACCCTGCGCGACACACAGCCCGGAGCCCTGCGCGACACACAGCCCAGAGCCCTGCGCGACACACAGCCCAGAGCCCTGCGCGACACACAGCCCAGAGCCCTGCGCAACACACAGCCCGGAGCCCTGCGCGACACACAGCCCAGAGCCCTGCACGACACACAGCCCGGAGCCCTGCGCGACACACAGCCCGGAGCCCTGCGCGACACACAGCCCGGAGCCCTGCACCCTGTGCGATACACACTCCTGAGCCTGATGTAACATGCATTCCTGAGCCCTGTGCTATATGCATTTCTCAACCTTGTACCCTGTACGATACACAGTTCTAAGCCCTGCTACTTTTCTTCTACCCCCCCAACAGCAGGGTCATTCAAGTAGGAAGAAGAGCAAAAATGGATTTTTGTAAGATCTTACCGTAAAATCCTTTTCTCTTAAGCTCATTGACAGACGTAGTCTTCTTGATTCTCAAGAGCTGGGTTATGTTGTCTCCGCAGGAGTAGGACTAGGCAGAAAGACAAAACGTTCTGGCTCCACCTTAGGGGCAGTCCCTGAGGGGATATCCTCCCTCTCTCTGCTACAGGGAATCAGTTCTGTTCTAAAGCAGTAACAGAGAATTTAACCAAACCCAACTCAATGATAGAGGGGCGGGTACTACGTCTGTCAATGAGCTTAAGAGAAAAGGATTTTACGGTAAGATCTTACAAAAATCCATTTTTCTCTATCGCTCATTGACAGACGTAGTCTTCTTGATTCTCAAGAGCTGGGACATCCAGAAGCAGTGCCACAAATGAGGGGTGGGATTGACAAAATCAAATCCAATCTAGAAGGCCCAACCGGTGCCAAACTAGAAGTTTTAAAGGCTCATTATAAACAAAGAATGAGACTAAAAGAAAAATTTCCAACGGAAAAAACCCTCAAGTTAGACCACTGGTCTCCTCAAATTGCGGTCTGCAAAACCTTGCGGCCAAACGAGGCATCAGACGATGCCATTACATCAACTTTATAATGTTTTGTAAAGGTATGCACCGACGACCAGGTAGCCGCCTTGCACACCTGGACCACTGACGCCTGATGGCGAAAGGCCCATGACGCACTAAGCGCCCGAGTGGAGTGCGCCTTAACAGGGAACGGGGGCTCCCGACCCTTAATAGAATAAGCCTGTACTACCGTCTGTCTGATCCATCTGGAAATGGTCGCGGCAGATGCAGGCAACCCCTTTTTGGGTCCATCCGGGATCACAAAAAGTGAATCCGTCTTGCGAAACGAGTCTGTCGTTTTCAAGTATACCCTGATCGCCCGGACCACATCCAAGGAGTGTAAAGCAAACTCCCGAGGATGACTGGGCTTAGGACACAGGGAAGGTAACACAATTTCTTCATTCAGATGAAATTCTGAAACCACTTTTGGTAGGAAGGATGGATTCGGACGAAGAACCACCTTATCTCTATGAACCACCAGATATGGTGAACGACAAGATAATGCGGCCAGTTCTGACACCCTGCGAGCAGAAGTAATAGCCACCAAGAAGGCCACCTTCTGGGACAACGTAGGTAGAGGAATCTCCCTAATATCTTCAAAGGGAGGTTTCTGAAGAACCGACAACACTAAATTAAGATCCCAGGGGGGTAACGGCGCGTGCACTGGCGGAGCCAGGTGTCGCACCCCCTGGATGAAATTCCGCACCAAGGAATGAGTAGCCAAAGGCTTCTGAAAGAAGATAGCTAATGCTGAGACCTGACCCTTGATAGTACTCAAGGCCAGTTTCTGCTCAACCCCTTGTTGCAGAAAAGCTAATATTCGACTAATCGAATAAGACCGAGGACGGAACCCCAAAGGTTCACACCATGCAATGTAGGACTTCCATGTGCGATGATAAATCTTTCTGGAAGTCGCTTTCCTTGCTTCAACTAGAGTAGGAATAACTGAAGCTGACAAACCTTTGTCCTTCAGCACCTGGGTCTCAATAGCCAGGCCGTTAAAGCCAGCGATCGTAAAGCAGGATGGAAGATCGGTCCCTGAGACAGTAGGTCCTCCCTGAGAGGAAGTCTCCACGGGACGTCCGCCACCAGTCTGACCACGTCGGCGTACCAAGCTCGACGAGGCCAGTCCGGAGCTACCAGAATTACTGGAATTCCTTCCTCCTCTATCCTGCGAAGAAGTCTTGGCAGTAACGCGAGAGGAGGGAAGGCATACATTAGCTGGTATTGCCCCCACGGGGCGATCAGTGCGTCTGCGGTTTCTGCTAGAGGATCGTGGGAGCGAGCCACGAATCTCTGAACTTTCCTGTTGAATCGTGATGCCAACAGATCCACATCCGGGGTGCCCCACCGTAGGCACAACTGGTGGAAAACGTCTGGATGGAGGGACCATTCCCCCTGATCCAGAGTCTGACGGCTGAGATAATCTGCCCGCCAATTCTCCACCCCCGGAATGAACACCGCAGAGATTGCTGGAACAAATCGTTCCGCCCAGCGAAGAATGCAAGCCACTTCTTTGGCCGCTCGGACACTCTTGGTGCCCCCCTGGTGATTGACATAAGCCACGGCCATGGCATTGTCCGACTGGATCCGAACCGGGCTGCCCTGGAGCTGCTCGGTCCAGTGAATCAGACAAAGTCTGATCGCTCTCAGTTCCAATACATTTATCGGTAACCTGGATTCTTCCGGGGACCAAAGTCCCTGGACAGATAACTGACCGAGAATTCCTCCCCATCCGGATAGACTGGCATCCGTGGTCACTATCGTCCAATATATTGGCAGAAATGACTTTCCCTGGCTGAGCATCTGAGACCGAAGCCACCAGACCAGAGACTCTCTGGTCTGTTTGCTCAATCGGATCTGATTGTCCAGGGATTCCGGATTCCGATTCCATCTGAGAAGAATCTCTTGCTGAAGAATTCGGGTATGGGACTGGGCAAATGGGACTGCTTCGAACGAAGCCACCATCAACCCCAGAACCCTCATGCAAGTCCGAAGGGAAGACCAGCTGTTGGACAGTAACAACTGGACTGCTGATTGAATCTTTCGGAGTTTCCCTACCGGAAGAAAAACTCTTGTCCTGACTGTGTCTAGAATTAGACCCAGATATTCAAGCCTCTGGGTGGGAACCAGAAATGACTTTTGCTGGTTCACCAGCCACCCGAATTCCTGTAAAGAAATCATAGTAATTTCTATGTTTTGTAGCAAGGTCTGAGGAGACTCTGCATGAAGCAGAAGATCGTCTAGGTAACCAAGGATCGATATGCCTCTTTGGCGCAGAAGTGCCAACATTGGGGCCAACACCTTCGTGAAGACCCGCGGAGCCGTGGCGAGACCGAAAGGTAACGCCACAAACTGATAGTGGTTCTCTTCTACGGAAAAGCGTAGAAACCGCTGATGTCCTGCGAAAATGGGAATGTGAAGATATGCGTCCTTGATGTCTATGGACGCTAGGACATCCCCTGGATGCAGGAAGGCTGCTACTGTGCGAATGGACTCCATTCTGAATCTTCTTATGTTGACAAAAGAATTGAGTGCCCTTAAGTCCAGAATTGGACGCACTTTGCCCTCTTTCCTGGGTATTGTAAATAGGTTTGAATAAAACCCTTGAAACCGTTCTGTCCAAGGAACCTGGACTACCACTCCTTGTTGTAGTAAATCTGTGACTGCTCTCCGCAGATCTTCTAAACGATCCGGAGATAGTCGGATATTGGAAGGGAAGAATCGCGCCGGTGGGAGAGATCGAAACTCGATCTTGTACCCTGACCTTATGACTTCGCAAACCCATCTGTCCGGGATTCTGGAAAGCCATGGATCCGGGAACCGGCGAAGACGTCCCCCCACCCCAGTTATGGGTGGGGGCGCACCTTCAGGCTTTGGACGGTTTATCTTCAGGTCTGGAGGGGGCGGGCTTTTGCTTGCCCGACCAACGACCCCTGACGCCTCCTGCAGGAGCTTTGGAGGACTTAATTTTTTCACCCGTGGGACGAAAAAACCTCTTGTGAGCAGAAAAAGAAGGCCCTCGTCTTTGACGAGTTCCTTTACCTTTAAAATTTTGCGGTAAAAAGGTGCTCTTTCCACCCGTGAGATCCTTAATGATCTCATCTAAGTTGGCTCCAAATAGACGCTCTCCTAAAAAAGGGGTATTAGCCAATGCTTTTTTGGAACCTTGGTCGGCTAACCAACCTTTTAGCCACAGTGTACGCCTGAGAACCACTGCTGAGACTGATGCTCGTGCCAATAATGGAGTGGCGTCTAACGCCGCATCACACACAAACTGTAACCCCTGTATCATTTGTTCCAACAAATCTGATACCGCCTGAGGGACCTCTTCTAAGTCCCGGCGTAACCACTTGGTCCATTCAGTTACAGCCTGCGAAACCAGACCAATAGCTATTATAGGTCTGAAAGCTGATCCAATCAAGGAAAACATGGTGCGAGACATAGCTTCTATCTTGCGATCCACTGGATCTTTAAAAGACGGAGCGTCTTCTAGAGGAATAACCGTGGCTTTATTCAATCTAGAAATTGGTGAATCCACCACAGGTGGTTCTGTCCATTTCTTAATGAGGGTTTCCTCAAACGGATAACGCCTGTTAATGCGTTTAGAAATAGTAAAAGTGCGTTTTGGCAGACGCCATTCTTCTTCGATTGGATTGCCAAAACATTTGGGCAATGGAAAAACCTTTGCCACTTTGATGCGTTTTTTAGTCCCAAAAGGGATTTCAGTTTCACCTATTTCCGATGGAATACCCTGTAATCTTAAGGTTTCTTGAACAGATACAATGAGTGCGTTTACCAACGCTTCCTCTCGGGCTATGGCTGATGCCGAAACATCCTCCTCGCTGTCTGAAGAGACAGGACCCGAGACACCAATCCCAGATGAAGTACCTGCAACTGCAGAAATAGGCTCAGAGTCTGAATCCGAGGTTTCAGATAATAAGGGGTTAGGCGGGGGTCGCTTTCTTGCGCCCTGTCCCGGACAAGCCACTTCCACCCGGGACACAAAAGTTTCCATAATAGCTGACAATGATTCAATTGTCAGTGGGGTGCTGGAGGATCCTGCAGACCCCTCGAGGGGATCCGGAGGAGATACATGAGTGGCAGGGTCCATGTTAATTCAGGACACCATTGCCAGCAAAAACAAAAAAACTTTTTTTTTTTTTTTTTGTGTGTCTCCCCCTAGCGCAATAGCGCCCCTCAGAGTACCTGCTTCTCGATCCCACAGAGAGAGAGAGGGACCCCCAAGGCTCACCAACCGATGCAGTGAAGTTTCCAACCAACTGCAGTCAGCGTCTGTCTTTTACAGACTGGAAGGAGCTGTTGCTTTTTCCCGGGTAGAAGGACGTGGCTCCGCCCCCTGTGTACGCCTTCCGGCGTTCCCAGCTCTCCACGAGGTAGCTGGGCTCACGAAACATGGCCGCCCCCATAGAAGAGACATAAGACTCCAAAAACATGGCTGCCGGCGTGACCTGAGGACATACATGCACTTGGTCTACGGCAAAATGGCGGCGGACCGCCGAAA